>NW_015150493.1:1379525-1421129 GCF_000732505.1 Cyprinodon variegatus
ATTTTAATCAAAAGGATTTTTACATATTAAATCCTTTTAATTTATATATATAAATTAAAAGGATTTAATATGTAAAATATAATTATTAAATAAACTATTTTTGTGTTTTGTTTTGTTTTTTAGCTATATCATATACATAGCTCAAAACCTTGTCAACCAGAAAATGGACTGATTTATTCTATATATGTGGGTGGTCATTCCCTTTGGATACAATTAAAGCCTGAGCTGCCACAACAACTTAGCTATTTTGTTTAAAATATTGTACAGCAGATATAAAGTATGAAATTAACAGAAATATATATTTTTTACTGTTAATGAAAAATCTAATACTCAGAGAGCTTCAATTGTATTGTGATATTACTTTATTTGGGCAACAAATGGACTATAGCAGAGAAACCAATTTGGATCCATTCCCCCTTTTCTGTTTTCTTTACTCCTCAGACATGACCACTTTATACTTTATTATAGTAGACTGGTTTATTTCTTATAGGCGTATTTAAATAATAAAAGGAAAATAGCAACAAAATGCTTAGGTACACCTAAAACCTTTTTTAGCTGTAAAACTTTTGAAATGTTTATTTTGCATCTTATTGCCCTTGTCATCACAGTTTGGGTCAAAATGGATCAGGTGATCAAACCAAAAGAACTGTGTTCTACCTCTTGCTGGTAGATGAAACCAGAATCATACAACCATATTTAATTGCAATAACGTGGATACAAAAGGTCCCCAATGCAGGTTAAGATTAAACATGATTAGTACAAAGTGTACAGTGATAGATGGTTCCTTCTCATACCTGAAAAAGTTAAGTTCAAAATGACCAAATCTGTAAAAGGTGGGGGAACAAAAGGACCCTCATCTCAAGTGCTTAATTGTTAGGGATTTTTAAAGTACAGAAAATGAAAAGTTATAATTTTTTTATGAATCCATGAGGTTTGAAAATAAATTGAGAAAAAGCACAAATGGCATATGAGGTTATACAGCCAACAGACCACCAAAGGAGCAGTCCTTCTGGCAACTTAATAGTGTTACTAAAATGTTGGAAATTGAGGGGTTAAAATGTACAAAATGTGTTTGTTGTTTTCAGATAAGTTTTTGTGTTCGAAAGTATTTAAATAAACAAACCAGAATATTTTTTTTTATTTTTTTTACCAGTTTGTATTTTTCACTTAATTTGCCACCACTGGGTTATAACTAGGATCAAACTGCCTATAATATTAGATTGGACTGATTTAATTATATTTATGTAGTGCCTGGAGATGATAGTTGCAGCAATTTGTCTAAATATAAACAAACTGAATGGAAAAACAAAACCTATATGTAAAAAATAGTAGATTAAAAGTTCATTTTAGTATTCAGAAACCTACTGTAGGTATATTTTATGAATACTGATGCAAAGCTTCCGTATTATGAGATTCAAACTCTTATTTGGACACATGTCTTTGAATTTCTGTTGTCTCTGACAAGATAACTAAACATGGAAATTTTTCTTCCTTTGCTAGGATGCTCTCCATTGCTTACTTTCCTCTCCATTTGTGCATGTATGGGCTGTGATGTGTCCTGGCTTCTCACCATATGGGTGCAGGGACATTCAGCATCTCTCACTCAGTAGTTTTCTCTCTCTGTGCCAAAGCTCTGCTGCTTCTCCCCCATCCCTTCCGCCAGAGAATCCACCACGCTTAAGTGCTGGGGTGTACTCTCTCACCTCCCCAATCTCTGCCTCCACCCCTCTGTGCTACCTCCCCCTTATGTATCACAATTTCTGACGGGAGTTACGGGTTACTGGAAAGGAGATTTGCAGTTTTAAAAGGACCACATAGAAATCAACTGACGAGGAGCACATGCACGATTCGGGGGAACCCCATTAGAAAAGATACTTGATGACTCACGCCGAAAAATGACAGCAGTAATTTCATACACAATAGCGCAAGTGTACAGTATGCTTCTTAGCTAACCATCTCTGTCATGTAGACTTTGCTTTTCTCCTCATTTCTCCCTCTACTCTTCTCACCTCCCCCTTCCTCTCACTATACTTCTCTGACTGCCTTTCCACCCACTCACTGCTCATCCTCGCTTTTTCTCTCCATTTCTCACTCCTCTCTCTCCCCTGCTCTTTCTCTCTTTCACTCCACCGCTCTCTGTAGAAGCCATGTTCAGCCTAACATCAGGAGATATGAAGATGTAGAAACTATTGCTTTTGAACATTCAATTCATTTAATTACAAGTTGTTGTTTTTTTGTTTGTCACCAGCATTAAGGTTAGTTCCACTAGTTAGCATATTGAAGAAAATGTCTTTACCATGGGGGAGTCCAAAATGGCACTTGTGTATAGTGATTTATATATTAACTGTAGATCTGCTGACCTAATGAGACTATTGCTGATGTAACTTTTTTGAAGACAGTTAAGTTTTACCAAAAATATTATATAGAAATTGTTGTTAAACCTTTTTAAGATCCATGTCTAAAATATTTCCTTGGAATTTGAGTTAATCTACTTTTTTTAAAACAATTTGCTTGAATTTTGGCCCACCCCTCTTGACATGACTGGGTGGAGGTGTCGGAGGTGGTCTAGCTCATACACATTTTTATTTCTGCCAGCAACATTTTCAATGGGTGATAAAGGCTTATTGAGGAAAGAGCCACACAAAAGCAGATATTTCCTTGTTCTTCAGGTACGGCTACATGATTATTGTCACGGTCCATTGAGAAAACCGATTTTAATCCATGCTTTCTTGGCTGATTTCTTGAGAGATTTCTTCAATATTTTTATGTTCCATCATCATTGCGCTATCTAGTTTAGGGAGTTCAGTAGTCCCCAATAATACAGACTTTTTATGTAGGGGCTTTTATTGCTTTTGTTCTGGTGTTAACGTGGCCCATCCAGAAGTTTAGAAGTTGTACCAGAACCAGAATTACAAAGGGGCACAATTGCCTTATTTTACGATCAAAAAGTCTGCCATGCAAAATATTTGCTTTAAGTCATTATTTGTTGTTTTCTTTTTTTGTTGCAAATACAACTCCTAAAGATAAAAAACTGATGTCAAGTTTAAAGCTGAAATGTTCACATCTGTTACCTGTGAGAGCAGTGTTTTTATTTTTTTAAATTTATTTATTTTTTTATCAGTCTTTAGGACCCGCTGTCCTGCATGTTTTAGGTATTTTCCTGCCTCCACATTTAAATAATCAAATATTTAAATAGTCGTTGATATATTTAGTAATCAATTAATCGTTAACTGAAGTGTAGAGACTCTAAAACGTGTCTTCAGCTGATAGAGCAGCCCACCTTGAGCGGCAATTACACCAAAATTGTAGAAGGAAATATGCAATTATTTTTCATTTAAGATAATTTCGTATAAAGTCTTCTTTAAGGAACCTTTTGCCATCCGATTATTAATTAATTATTTTAAAAAATTATCGACAGATTAACCTATTTGCAAACTAATCGTTAGTTGCAGCCTTTCACGTGACTTAAACAAATGGCTGACTAGCAGGCCCCTGAAACCTGAAGAAGGAGTGGAATCATTAGATGTAGATATGCTGGAGCAGAAAGTACCTTGGATGAAACTCACCAGATAAATTCAGTCTCTGTAAAGTGCCTTGAGATGATATGTGATGTGAATTGGCAATATATATATAAACTAAATTGAATTAAACTGAACTGAGAGCAACTCGATAAGAGTTCATGAGACAGACTTTTCGTGGACAATAAACATCATCGCAAAATCTTCTGGCAAATATTATATCACTTCTCTCATGGCTGATGTTTTTTCCAGATTTTTTTTATGAAAAGTACGATTTTTATTACTATCTGTACTTTCCCATACTTGGCTGGTAGTTTTAGGCTATAAGCCCACAACTCAATCTTCACCCTGGACATACCCTTGTACCATTTTCTCAGAGAAGTGGTCTAAAACTCAAATGCTCCACGGCTGCTTTCCTGCAACTTTAGATGCATCTTTAACTCAACACACCTGACTCCAATATGTAATCATTAGAAGAGCTTTGAGTAGCTTGACTGTATGCTGATGAAGCAGCTTAGAGTCGATGTCACACCTTGACGATTTAGCCAGCTAATGCAGGGCATACGAAAAATACGGCAAAAACGCCTGCATACGTTAGATAAGTTATAAGTCAGTTTTGTATAAGTTATGAGCATGATGAAGCATGCTGAAACCTGCTGGCACACGTCGACATATGGCAAGTACCTCGACAAATTTTGAGAATGCTTAAAATTTCTTGACGTATGCCAGTGTATGCTCATACATATTTATTCATCTTACTTGTTTGTTTTTTGGTGGATGGTAAACAGCAGCTAGCTTAATATCAAAGAAATCCTTTTATGCAGGTTGGGCACATTGTTGCCCCCCTCTGGACACTGGCTTGTGACATTTCATGGGCATTACACTGTTGTGCGTTATGCATAAGTTAGGCTGTCATTGGACATAGGTTCTGGACTCGTTATGAATATGCTATGTATACGCCTAAACTCTTTGATTCGGATAGGTCAAGAACACACCAATTAATGGGGTTTGAGCTTCAGACTACATCTTAGACCCTGATAGAACACTGCTCAAACATCATGCACAATAACCCACACAACATACAAAAGCATTATGTTTGCAAATCAAAATCCCTATAGCAATATAATTGTAGGTGATATCACAATTGTAAAGGATTACTTGAAAGCAGTAAGTCTCTTACACTTAAAAGATCATCCATTTAAAAATGTTTTACCAATCACACATGGCCAATAAAATCAACTTTTTGTACAATAATCCCCACGGATGTAGATCTTAGCAAGCAATGTGCAAAGACCACTTCTCTCTTTTGTGATGTTTTAGGTCTAGAGACATTTTTGAAGAACACTTATATGGAACGTCACCAATCAGCAATGCTGATCAACTGAACTACTGGTTGCTTGCAGCGTTGAATTAGCAAATTAAAAGCAATCTTAATGCGACTTCAGTTACAAAGAGTTTGAAGCTTAAAATAACCACACCAATTAAGTTCTAATCACCATCCCAGTTTCAATATCATTACTACAAAGGACTGCTTTAGTTTTTTGTAATATTTGTAAGGGGGCCATGTCAGCTTGCTGACAACAACTGCCCAGATGGATTGGATCTTCTCTGGCATTTATGTCCACATCTGATAAAAGGTTGAGACATTTTACGGAAAGAAAGCAAAAACAGATTGCAATCAATATAATCAAAGCAATAATTATTTAAAAGTATCCAAACTTGATGATTAAGTATCATGTAAAATATTGTAGAAATCATGCAAGTCATGAGTGTTCTTCTGATAATTGAGTTAAAATTATTATTTATATTTACATTTTTGAATCTTGAGTATTTTCTCTATTTTAAACTCAACAAACTATTGTTTCTACAGTGACAATAGTCACACCAGACACAGTGTGGTAAAATATTGAACTTTTATAACCTGCCTCTCTCTCCTGACTTCTATCTATAGGTGCTTGCCCCTTATGTAATATTGCACATGATCAAAGGTGTATAGGAAATAAAATCCCGTTTGAGCTTTTATAAATCTGTTAGCCAAATTACTTTCATTCTTCTTAAAATGTGCTTGTTTGTTTTTTCTTTTACAGCATTTTTAAATAAGTAAATACAAAGTCGAGCATTTACTTTTATCACCGAAGGGTATAATTTATATCACTTGTGTTTTTCTTGTAGAAAAGAAAATGCTAGGAGACTTCCTGTTTTTCTAAAACAGGAAAATAAATCCATCCATCAGTTTTTATATTAAACTAATCCATTGTAGGATTGCAGAGGTAAAATGTACAGGACATAAATCCAAACATCTCCCCAGCAACATTCTAACTAAGCCTGTTTCTTTCAATTAACATCAGTACCCAGAAAACCCCCAAGAGAAGCACCAAGGAAACCCCCTGATGGATGCTTGAAGAGCCACAGTCTCTCCTTTTGATGAGCAGAAGAAACTTTGACACACCAACAGCCTTATCGCCGGGACTAAGTTCAGCCATCTAGTGGAGGAAGCTCACGTCAGCAGCTTGTATCTGGCGTCTATATCTTCATATGATCGATAACTTATAACCCCTGGGTGATCTTCATATAAACTGGTCAAATAAGAACATCCCTAATGATCAGTTTAATGAAAATTAAACTTGTCATTTATTGTGCATTTTGGTCGAGGGGTAAGGATTCTTTTCTTCTTTCAAAGCAAGACTGAAAATATTGAGGTCCACGGTTATAGGGTAACTATAGAGGCTCAGATGGGAACATCACATTGGCAAAAGCAGGCCTTTCCTAAAGTCGCTGAGACAACAAAGGATCCCCAACTAGGCTTTTAAGTAATTATTGTCTCCAAACTCCCAATCTGGCTCTTATATAAATAGACCAGCAGCTGTCCAGGGCCCAGTAAAATGTGCTGGAGCAGATCTGCACCTTGGCAGTGCTCGAAATATACGGGAGAACTGAATGTCAGCAAACAAAAAATACAAAAAGAAGGAAAAGAAGAGACTTGACTCTGTCACCAATGCTTGCATGCTAGCATACAAACACAGACAGTTGTGATCAAACAGAAAACAGGAAGCGGGATGGTGATGATTGAGGGCGAGCAAGAGTGAAAAGCAACCAAGCTGTAAGAAATGGAAATAAAAGAGGAGGCGATGGAAGAGGAGATAGGAGAGAGAAGGAACGGACAGATGGAGAGAGCACCAGAGCCAACAGCAGAGCTAAGTGGGTAGTGTGCTCCCCAGACAGCACTCCATATGGCCTGGCAATGCCATACAAACACACGTAGACACGGCATGTATAGGCACATGCATGGGCCCAAATATACTGCCACACAAACGTTCACAGGTAGTGAGTGTTCACACATTAATTACCATGTACCCACGCCTCCAAAGAGTACAGTGTCCCGTTTGTAACAATTTAAATAAAATAAAAAAAAATTAGTTCTGTCGGTGATACTAAAATGCAATTTATATATACATATGTTGGGGTATCAGTGATCTCGCTGGTCTGCAAACCAAGACAGACTCTTCTGGTTTTATTAGGAGAGACAGGGCAGTAGGCTCACAGGCAGTAAGCCTTAAAGATTGAAATTTCTGACCACTACCTTTACTACCAGAATTTTAGCTTGACTTTTTTTAAAGTCATGATGAGAGGTGATCAAAATGTTTCCAATCGAAATTGACACGCCTTCAAGAAGTTGAGGAGTTATTTGAAGAGTTATTTCCATTAAAAAGAGACTTAATATGGTTCAAATTCCATCAGTATATTGCTACAGTTATTGGCAAAGAACATTTATTTAAAGCCTTATAAAAAAAAGTCATCACTACTGCAAAAAGTCTTAATGGACCTATTCCAGTGGAACTACGTATTGATCAACCTGCGGATAGATAGAAGGGGTTGGAGCAGATCCTAGCTGTTGAGGAGGCTTGAGTCTTGTGGCATCAACTCTTTTTCATGGATTAGAAACATATTAACAGCTGAGGTGAAGAGACTTGAACTAATCTGAATGTCCAGTTGTCTCTTTGGATGCCTCATTGACCCAGAGCAGGAGGAGAAGACGAGTGGCTGTCAGCCAACACATCATCATCAATGGAAGACTTCTTTCACCCCCATGCATGGCTTAATGACAGCAAATGAAAGCTCCTTCAGTGACAGACTGGCTTATCTAGAAGCCACAAAGTAGGATCATCCAAAGTCATCCACCTGCCACGAGCGGTCACGCTGCATTATAAAAAAAATACTCTGCTCCTGACATATACCTTACAACATTTTAACTGTAATTCAGTAAAATGAGCCAACTTAACACTAGATCCTAACATGACAAAACCACTACGATACGATTTTGTCTGTCAATTGTTAAAAGTGCTTACATGTCGGGCGAAGTTACTGTATTACTGCCAAGAACATTTCATTCTTTTTTTTGTTTTGTTTTTCATTCAAGTAGAGTTGCCTGCATCAGTCATTTAAATTAATCTGTGCTTTTTACGTGGAAATACAAATACAGCTTCTGCCAACATTACCCATAAGGCACCATTGAAATGTATTTTGCCTTGTTAGATTCCTTCATTTTGTCAAAATAAAATGTTGTAAATGAACAAACACATTTCAAAGTCAAAGACAGATTAGCTGAGCAGATTAAACATTAGGATTTCATACCAAACCAACCTAGCTTTATGTAAGAGTAATTGTAAACCTTGTAAATCAGAAGTTTTGCCTGATTACTGTGATGTCACTAGTAACATCCAGGTGGCGTTATCGTCCGATTGCTACAGAAATACTTTTATAGCACATATCTGACTACATAAAGCACGTTAAAAAAAACACCATGATCAGAAGATATTTTAGAACAGAGAAACAAAGCCATTAACTGTATGTCTGAAAGGCTTAACAAAGCCATTTCTAAGGCAAACCACAGTGAAAGCCATTATCCACGAAGAGAAGCATTGAAGTGGTCAACCCCCCCAGGAGTGGCCAATCTACCAATATTTCTTGAAGCACAAATCAACGAGTCATCCCAGAGGTCCCAAAAGAATCCAGAAGAAAGGTGGGGAAGGATGCAGCTTGACCTTTTCATTAATTACACAACAACTTTGTTTCTTCCATGATCTCAACTAGGCTGGTAATGATCAGAAACACTTTGATGTGCCTGATTTTGCAAAGACAAACAAGCCAAAAACTTTCCGTAGCAATTTAAAGACAAATGGTAACAGTTGAGTTTGTTTTTACACACATGTGATCTTTCTCTAATAATAAAAAGTAAATCTAGTAACACTAACTTGTGTGTTCATCATGAACATTTAATTAAATAACAGACAAGAAAAGAAGTATTTTAGCCACATAGCTCTACCGCAATCAAGCAGTAAGCAAAGAAACAGAATGTAAGGTTTTACTCAAAAGTAGCAGTAGTTATTATACATGCATTTAAATGTCCATCACCTTTTTAAATAGTACACTGTAAACATGATTATAATTCTTTTCTGCTTTTGCACGAAACACACCCGATTATATTTCAAGGGTTTGATTTTATTTGGATAACATGATTGTACAATAGAATGCTCATTTTTTACTACTGATAAAATAAGAGTAGGCAGCTGCAAAAAAAAAAAAAACTCTGCAGTAGCTCTTGTGATAAAAGCATTTTAATTATTATTTATCTAAATAATATCAAAAAAGATGCATTGGCAATAAAGTATTTATTCATAGGTGTAAAAGGCACAGAGTGAATTTTGTTTCATTGTTGTTGGAAGCATGAAAAAATTGTAATGCAGAAAAAAAGCTTTGAAAAATATTTTAATAAAAACATAAAAAGGAATTCAGATTTATTTTTCATTTTTATTGTTTCCAAGTTTAATTTAAGAATTTTCAAATTAATGATTTTTAATTTTTTTTAAAGGAATTTTACTTATTTTACATTTCTGTTCAGATTGAGTTTTACGAATAGCATTCTTTTCAAGTTGTGTTTCACGATCACATTCTCTTCTCTTCAACCCCAATAAAAATGCTCACTCTTATAAGGCATATTGGCCGATTGTTGTTGCTAACTTTCCTGCAGACCAATAGAGATGAATTTTAATTTCTTACTTCAGAGGGAAGTCCCACCTAGAAGTGAGGAGAATGTGATCAGTGAATAGTATTTTTGAAAAAATAAAATTTGATAAAAAAAAATCTATCAAAGGGGAGTGGGGAGTGGCGACCTAGTGGTTAGGGCATAGAGCTTGGAATCCTGAAGTTCTGACTCCAACCCCCACTCCCACAGACTACCACTCTGGGTCTCTGAGCAAGAACCTTAACACCACATTGCTCCCAAGGTGCCCTACTGCTCCCCAATGCGATGGGTGAAATGCAGAGGTAAAATTTTTCAACGTGAGATCAATAAAATTCAATAAAAAAACATTATAAAAAATTACATTTTAACAATAAAGTTAATATTGCTATCTAAAATCCTTGAGAAAGCCATTGCAGGGCAGATGTCTGAATATATAAACAGCAACAATTTGTTGCATCCAGTGCTGTTTGGCTTTTGATGCAATTATTCCACTGATGCAGCCTGCTGCTATCTAACAGAGAATATTATAAGCCATGTCTTCACAGAGGAGGGGCTACGTTTCTGGACCTGAGTAAGGCCTCTGACAGGATCAACCACCGTGTCCTCCTGTCTAAGCTATGTCAATTGCTTACTGAGGCACTACAATGGATACAGTCTTTTCTTACTAATCCATTTCAATGTGTGAGGGCAAATAGTGCATGGTCCTCTTTAAAGCCAAGCAGAACAAGGGTCCCACAGGGGTTCTGGGACCCTTATTTAGAATCTATAGAAAATGTTCTTTCTGCTGTGTGCAAAGGTGTAGACGTCATCATGAATGCAGATGTTGCTGTCATCTGGGTTTATGGAAGAGAGGAAAAGGAAGTGGCACTAAAGTTGTCATTAGTAATGGGCAAGACAATAAAGTGGCTTAATCCTTTATGCTTAACCTTAAACATAAAAAAAACTGTTTTCTAGGACAAATAAAAATAAAGAAATGCCAAACACATTCATGTAAATGGGAATGTCTTGCTGGTATCAGGCCAATGAGACACTCAAACCTCTTTGCTTTAGAATCATATCCTAAGTAAATACAAAATTCTCAGTTTGATCATTTAAGTTCGTAACACAAGTTTAAAAGCAGTCTTTTAAATAGTCAATAATACTGATCAACCCCCAATGCGAGGATTAATTAAAGTTTATTCTGATCAAACAATCTAAAGATCTTGCCCCACGACTCAGAACTGGTGACACTCCACAAAGATCATCTGCCTTTGCACAAACAGCTTTTACTTTTAAGACCATCAGACGGTGGAATCAGCTCCCAGAGAGTCGGAAACTGGCTGTAGACAAAAACCTGCAGAAGTATATTTTTGCTTACAAACAGTCCAGATAATCTTTAAACAATTTTATTACTGACTGTGCGTATATTTATATTTAAAGTATTTCTCAGTAGGTGAGAATAAATGTAGTTCGTTATGTAATGTGCTTTTATGTGTGTACTTGCCTGGTAATAGCTAACTCTAGACATCTCTTCTTTTAAGATAAGTGTATTTCTTACACTGTCCCTGTTAAATAAACTAATAACCTCAAATAACTAAAGTGAACTTTGAAAATATTCTATTTTTATTTAAACATTTTTTGTTATGGTTCTCCCATTGTGGACTTCTGTCTGAGTTTCTTTTTAAGTTTTCAGCTCCACTTTGATTTATTTTATTCTGTGTTTTCTTGTTCACTGGTTTCTTTTCCATTTTGTGTTATGTTTATGCAGTTTTGTATTTCTTGAGTTTCTCTCTGTTGCCCCCTTGTGCCTGTTTCTTTTCACCTTGGCTCCCTTCTAGTTAGTTCTATTCACACCTGCTCCCTATCACCTTATTAACTCATTCTTTGTTCTGTTCCCATATATACACCACCTCTGCATTTCCTCATTGCTGGTTTCTTGTTGATTTGTTGTTTCATTGCTTGCTCCCCATGTGTTTCTCCCTAGCGTCTCCTGATTTTTGGTTTCTTATTTTTGTCCCTGGATTTGTGCCTCTGTTGCCTGTGGAACCAAATTAAATCAGCAAAACCCATCTATGCCTCCTCAAAAACCTCCACCAAACCTTGACATTTTTCAAAATTTTAATTTTGAATTAATTTTTTTCCCAAATTTCAATTTAAAAACTGTGTTATATGCTTGCAACAATAATGGAACATTATTCACTCCATAAAATGGAAGTTGCTTTGAGTGGAAAGCTATATATAGGTATGAAACTAGGGTGTAAATTGAAAAATAAGTGGATTGACCAAAACACAAATTTTCCTTTAAAAGTCCACATTTAAGCCTTCCTCTATATCAGGGGTCACCAACCTTTTTAAGGCTGAGGGCCACTTCAAGGGTAGAGTCACAGGAAGGGCTACCAATATTGACCCATAAACTGCAAGGATCGGAATTCACCTCATATATTCACCTCATTATAAACATATTTTTATTGGTTCTTTCAGTTTCGAATTTTATTTGTGACATTGTAATTTCGAAATGCTCTACAAATGATTAAGAAAGAACAACAGAATAAAATAAATTACAAACTTAGCCCACTGGTGAGTTGTTCTACTTTCAGAAGGGCATCCCATGTGGTCCTTGAGAGTCCCTTGGTGGGTGACCCCTGCTCTGTATTATTCAGATTTTAAAAGCTGCACACAATCAATGAAAAATCATTAAAACCCCATGTTAGACATAAAGGAAAATTATTCTTATATGCTAATATTATCTAACATGGTATCAATGCTACTGTTTCATTTTTATAGTTGTAAGATAAAAAAGTCCTGGTATGATAAAAAAAATAATACAAATATGCATATGCAAATTTTTATTATATTTAGTATTCAAAGGTGGAACAGAAGTACAACTGAGAGTTTTATCAAGTGTCTTCCAGGTATCAGCTGAAGCAGAAACTCGTGGGAAGACCAGGATCAGAGCCAATCCCTAAAGGAAGAGAGGAAGTGACTCCTAGCCAATCCCAAGGCTCAGGGAGGTTACTACAGGGCCGCTGGGCCGTTGCCATGGTATCCTGCTATCAGAGGACACCTGGCCAATCAGGTTTGTTGATGTGAGGCATAAACATCCTTCCATTGCGGTACAGCCATGCTCTTACATGAGCTCAGAAGTGAGAGGATGTATGGACTAAGATGCAGATGTGTTCACTGACACTTTTCATCATCAGGGTTGCAGCAGTATTTTATTTTCTTTTTTAAAATAACCAGAAGAGGTCTGTAAACATTCCATTAAAATGAAATATTTCTTTCTAAGTACGCTGGCTCTTTGATACAAACAATAATTATCAAGACTCCAATCTGCCAATTAAAATATGTCTTTCAAAGCTATGGAGATAATCTGCAGCTAAAGTAGCACATGTTCTCCTACACTCTGACAATGTTGTAGAAAGTTTGGTCTTATTAAAAGTTGAAAATCCACAGAGATTAAGTCTTAAAAGTACACAGGGGTGAAGTTTAAAACAAGCCGTGTTCTCTTTTGGACTCTCAGGCTGCCAACAGCTTAGTCACCAGATAAAAAGAGGTCTGCTTCTGTCTGTACTGTGCCGATCAGCTGGACAAATGCTTGGCAGGAAATGGCCATTAGCATCCAGGTTTTTGCTGCCCACATTATCTCTTACACATTATGAAGCTTGTCTGTGAATCATTAGCAGACCTCGAGCAATACGCAGAGAGATGCAACATATAGTGAAGGAGATAAACATCTGATTTGCTCCTGATTCTGTAACAATGTGAAAAGTATAGAGAAATTACATATAACTGGGTTGCAAAATATGTAACTGGTTGTATTAAATCCAGATGGATTTCTACCTCTAAAACAGACTAGGTTTTTGCAACAATGCCACACATATTACAGTAATATTTAGAAAAGTTCAAAATACGAGATCACTTCCATTTTTCCATTTAAGTGTAATTAATACACAAACTCTTTTAGTCATATCTAAACTTTAGCTTTGGTAAATAGTATACTGAATTTGTATCATTGTTTATTTTGTTGTAATTGTTAGTATCTTAATATAAATCAAAGATAAATCCAACCAAAAAAAACATTTTACAAAACATTTTTCCTAAATGATTTCTTAGTCATATTTGTAACCAGTTTTATTCAACAAATCATACCAGCAACTTCTCAGAATCAGAATCAAATTTAGGGGCCAGGTCTGGTGCCCAAATAAGGAATTTGATTTTAGTTTCATCCCTTACGCTTGATCGTTGGTTAAATGAGTAAAAGACTATAAAGGAAATAAAAGGATAAGCAGGAGTACGTAGATGTTTGCGTAGAGGCCTATTTTTTATGTGTGTGGGTGTGTGATAGTGCAAATATGCTTACTTGTTCCCAGCAGAGTAGATGACTACTCTGGCTGTCTGGTGTTCATTGTGCTCATTAAATAGACTGCTTTTGAGGTGACTCGTTTTTGCAAATAATGCTCTGTAACGCCTGTGTGAAGTTAAGAGCCTAAAAAGTCTGTGACTAAGATGTGTCGATTTTCTTCACCCAAGACCAGTACAAGTCCCCCAAGAAAGGTCAGTTCCAATGTCCTGTCTGGAGACGTCATAGCAGCTGTACAGTTGGCTAACAAATTAGATTTAGGTAAAAAAAAAAATAAAAGATAAAAACTGGTTCAAATAACTTTCTCTTAATTTAAGGTTAATTTTAAACAGTATCATCCAAAACAAATTGGACATTTTTCTTACCTTAAAAAAAGTAAACGGTTTGACTAAAGTAAAGAAAAAAGGGTCACATGATCTTTGGGGATTGTTCTTCCTTCCTTTGGTGATTAGAACCAACTCTCATGTTTGTTGTTTCAATAATCATATTTTGGCAACAAGCATAGCGAGAGTTAATTACTGTTGTTGTACTATGCTTTTTTTTTTAAAGCATTTCAAGTTTTTTCCAGTTATTGATTACAACTATATCTTTCCCTGCCCTTGTGTTCACGTATCAAATGGTAGTGTTGTCCCGATTAAAGTTTTTCATTTTCAATTCAATACCAATATTGCAGTTTAGGTCCTAACCAATAACATTATATTGGCCCGATATATTATCAACATGTCTCATACATACTTGTATTCCTTGTTTTGTAGTGTGAAACATTTTAAAAGACTTAAAGGTATAGTGGAGGATGTTCTTTTTACTGTGTGGATCATCAAAGTAAGTGGTCCTCCTAATTGTCAATCATTCTGGTGATATGTTTGCGTAAGGCCGTCGTACGTGTTCGTCCCCATTTTTACGTACCGGTGGTGAATCTGACATAGTGGAAAAAATGCAAATCTTCTTTTGGAAAGTAAGCTTGTATGAGCGATGCAAACAAAAACTTTTAAACAGAGCATGCACAAGGAGAACATGTTGTACATGTGTATTTTTTTCAAAAGTGGAAAGGGAGGGTCTTTTCAAAAATTTGCGAAAATCCTCCACTATACGTTTTATGTTTCTATCAGCCTGCTTATGTCAACATTTTAAATTTAGTCCTATATATTTAGAGTGGAACACCCCTATCTAAGTGGCTAATTTAAAAAAACAAAAAAGGATTTTTTTTTTTTGTTTTGTTTTGTTTTTTACAAATTTTTACAACATTCTAATCTAAACTGTTTTGTTGGACAAAAACATCAACAATGGCATACAATAAAAAAAATAATAAATAAACTACACAGCCAGTACTGCAATCAAAAAAAGGTGGCTGAAAAACAAACATAGCCCTGCACTCATTCAGAGAAAGAAAGCTTCTGTACATTGGAAGTTACTTTCAATGGAAATTCTTCCTGGATCCCTTCTTTGGGAATTAAAAAGTGTTTGAACTACAAATAAAGCTCAAAATATTTCGTCACGGTCTATCCATTCTATATAATATGTAAATTTACACATTTCTAACAATCCAGTCATTTCCGTTCCTGGCTCATGCAGATTAACAAACATCTGCATATGAAGAAATATAAGATCTCTGGTCTTTTTTGCCATTTTCAACAAGAACTGCTGTAGTGCGCTAGAACCATTAAAAAAAAGTGGAACATTTTCCTTAGTAAATAGAAGCAATCATTATTTTATTTTTCGTTTTTTTAACGTTCTGAATGAGGTTATTCTACCAATAATAAAATATGATTTAGTTATTCTAAGGGTTGTTGCACTTTGTTACAAGGCCTGTCTGTAATTGTGGAGGACACTAATAAACATAAAATCTCATGCACCATCATAATAACCTAATTTCCAGGCTGCAGCTCAGTGAGCTGTTTAAAACGTTGCTTTTGTGGAATACCAGCAGAAACATAGCGAACCATTCCACAAAAAGTCAAGAAAGCTTCTAGTAAGTAAATAAAATAGAAACCACATGATGAGATTAACTCTGAATTTTAACCCTGATAAATCAACTCATCTTGTATTTCATTGAACTCTAAATTGAGTTCAATACACTCTTAAAACATAAAATCTGCAGAAATTAAAACCCACTGGCAGCAAAAATTAGGTCAAAACTGTCGGAAAACTCTATGTGTGGAATTAAAGATAAAGATCAGCATTATTGTCTGTATGCCCTATCAAGAGCAAATAATTTCCATCCTTAGAATAAGTTTTATTTTAAAATGCATTTCAAATGTGCTGTATCTTTTTTCAAGTTCAAACTAGTTTATTGAGAAATTTTAATTTGCAATAAGTATCTGAGTCTAATCGAACATTATAAAAAAAATCATAATTTTGGCCAAAAGACTCACTTTAGAAAACACAAAGGAATATGTATTTCAATCCAGACATGAGCTAAAAGGGAGTTCAAACAAATCTGCATCATTGAACAAAAAAACTTTGTTATTTAAACCATTGCCTTAGAATCCAGTTTTTATTAGTGACCACTGATATAAAAACGGACTTACATAAGTGTGCACAATCAGTGGTAAAGGATAGAGTCACTGAGTGGGTCCTTAATAAATAATTGCTTCTGACCAAAACAGCAGGCCTCCACCTCTACTAATTGGAGTAAAGATGGAGGCTTTCTCTTAGAGAAGGCGAACCTCAAAGCAATACAGCGTCATTAGCAGAGATTGTAGATAAACAGGAAAAGTTCAGCTTAGTCCCTAAAGAAAATCTAAGTAAATTTTGTGATTCCCCCTCAAAGAATGGTGCCCTGGGCAGTGAGCCATATTGCCCATATGGAAAACTGCCCTAAGTAGTTATGTCTGCTAAACTGAAAAAGTGGTCCTATAGTTTTGTAATGTTTGATTTAAGAACAACTTGGCTTTTTGAAGTGTACCTCTTCAAGAAAACTTCACGTCCCTTTGCCTAAATGGAAATTTTCAATCTTAAGAGTCGGCTCAAAAAACATATCATTTCTTTTTTTAAATACTACAGCGCCAAATAATCTTTCGATATGGAAATGGCAGCTTATAGATACATATGTAAACTTTGGCTCTTTATAAAAGGATCGTTTAAAACTAAAACATCAAGGTAAACAACAAATATATTGTATGAGATTATTGCTTTTAGCCACCTTACATCAGTAGTCACTATAGCATGCAGTGAGGAGAGAACAAGTTACCAAAAAGTTTTCTTTTTATTTACTCATAAAAATAAAAATAAAAACAGCATCATACAAACTTCTGAAATTCTGTTACAGCTTTTGATTTTGAACCCAATCTTAAAACCTTTTGGAGACCCCCACTGGTTAAAAAGCAAGACTAGATATGTTGTTGTTGCTGTAAAATAAATAAAAGCTGAATCAAAGGCTAGCCTAGGCAAGCACAGCTCTAATCTACACTAAAAGTTAAAAATCTTTGCTGAAAATAGTGCCAATGATTCATATTGGCGAGTTACTGTATGTAGTATAACCCAACAGCCCAACATTCACTTGATCCTCTAAGAATTTTTAATTATACCTAATGCTATATGTGAAGATGTAAAGTACCAGTAGTTGTGAGCAAACATCACAACCAGGTTCTTCTTTTTTCTTTGCTGCAAAACTAACAACAAGGCCAGTTCTCAATCCACATCTTTACAGGAAGGTATCAGCTTGTCGTTGCAAATAATCAGAACCAGGACTAGTCTAAACACACTGACTGTGTCCATTTCTACAAGACAGGTTCAGCAGACGCTGTCTAAAAGGGGAAGGACAGCAACTAACAAATAATTACTTACAGGAGGAAAACAGAAGAGCAGCTTTTTCAGGATCTTTGTCAGCAGCAGCTTAGGTCTCCAACATAAAACTAGGGGTATATTTATTCATATCAAACCATCACAGCACAGGAATCATGATCCATTCATCTGAGGTGCAAAGTTTTACAGCAGAGCATCAGTTAGGTGCGTAAAAGCCTTTAGCTAAAGAAGTTCTGCCACATACCTGACGTCATTTTGCTGTTGAGGCTTCTTCTGTCCGACCAGGTTCACTGTCCTCGCTTGAATCGGCTTCTCCTCTCTGAAAAACACAAATATAGGAAACAGTTATGGCAACTGTTTAGTAGAAAACTGAAGCTCAACAAAAGTTGGACACAGATCCTCAGTTTTGCATTAAAGGCTCAGTAAAAACTTAAACCATGACATATTTTTTATCAATTTCCATCTATAGTGCATAATAATTAACTGAGCCCAATTATTTCATCCAAATCTTTCCAACCACAACAAAAAAATCTTGTGCTTTTCCTTCCAAGTCCTAAAACACGGTATTATTTTCCATTTATTTTCTATGTTGCTAATGAGACCTGTATTCACCTTTCTGTTTTCAGCCACATTCATACATCAATACACAGACACTGACCATATCGATGTGGAGGAGTAGTAGCTCCGCTCTGATATCCATTCTGAATGAAGGAGCTCTTTTCAGCCAATGATGTCTTGCTTCTTCATTTCTTTTTGACCATTAACATTTAACATAAACCGACTTTACATGTAGAAGCATCTTTTCTTTGCTGTTGATAACACAACTTTTCATGTTACCCTTCTGCCGCATTTAGACAGGAACTGCTTCCTAACTGTGGCTAGAATTGTTTCTTCTTCTATGTACAACCAATTGCAAATAAGGCCATAATATCAGCTTTAAGTTTTTAATCACATTCATTTATTAAGATGTCCATTCTGCATGATACACAGGAGGCTTTTTTTCTAAGTAACTCTAGACATTTATTTACCTTTCAATTTTTCAAAAAAGTCTTTTTACACTTTCTGACTAAAATGGTCGTTTGACTTTTAGTCTTGTCAATTAAACTTTTAATACATCTAGAGAAAATTTAGGTTAGATGTAATTTCTATGCTGACAATAACACGGCTCTTCAACGTTTACTTCTCACATTCTTCTTCACTTTTCCATATTCGGACACATCAGCAGACATATTGCTTCTACACTTTTAAATGGGATGGATTTTTTTCTGTCTGTAAGAAAATACCTTTTCTGAGTAATGAAAACATATGTTCTCCTTTTACATTGTGCCTGTTTCAATTTTCATGCACAAATTACAAAGTTAGCTAATTTTTTCCAACAAGATGTTGCATGATGCTTATTTACTAAAGGTGATATTAAGTCCTTTATGAAGAAACAAACTAAACAGACTCTATCTGATCTTATAGCAATGCTCAAAGACTTTCAGGTGTCAGTTACAGGCCCAAAAACCACCTGATCTCAATATGTCCATCGACACACACACTGATTCAAAGCGATCTCATTAATAAACATGAGTAGCGCGCTCTGATTAGTCTAGATCACAGAGGGAACTCAAGAGAGATTTCCCTGCCAACACCCACGCTCTCTAAAACACAAGACGTGTGTTTTCATTGTCAGTACTGAGGGTACCCCACTCACTCATTATGAAACACTTTGAGCTACTTTCGACAGGGAGTTTATAACACTTGAACAAACTATAAGTTACAAGTAAGTTACACTGGTTGCTAATTTTGCAGGAATACCCCTGGAACCACCAATAAAACAGTTCCAAAGCCAAAGAATAAACTGTAAAAAAAAATGTACTGTGTTTGTGATTCATATTGATCCACCAAAATGTGTAAAAGTGTTAGGAGTTTATACACATGCTGATATTTTAAATCATTAAATTTAAGATGGGGATGGGTATCATGCATAATTTGATCAGTTTGCCCATTTATATCGCTTCAAATTACGCTAATGAGCTGCACAGATCTCATATATACATACTATCAGATAGCCTGGGTGCCAGTCAGAACTTAGTCCCGCCCACAAGGTTTGAGTTCGGGGAAGTTCGGTCTGGCTCTGCTCCATAGTAGCGCGAGTATTAAAGCCCACTGTCAGGCGATCCAATCAAATTGTCAGGGCGGGCTTTATACGATGATGGACAGATGATCAAGAGTAACGTAATCAACCACGTGACCAAAGCGCGCTTGGGTGACAACAATAATGGCTGCCGCTGGAGAGTTTGGGTGAGTAGATTCTGCTATTAGGTCTGTTCTAGAAGATATCGACAGCAAATTAATTTTAAAAGAGGAACAGAGAAACGCGATCAAGGCTCATCTTCTTATTCTAGGCGTGAAACTGCACGCTTTGATTTTTGTGGACAACAACTATGCCTCGCTTAACATACGTCACGCACTCCGTTGCTCTTATTGGTTGTAGGTCTATCCAATGGAGTACAGAGGCATTTTTTTCCTGGTTCGTTCAAAACACGCCCCATAATCACAGCTCTATGGAGCAGTATCAGACTCATATTCTGACTAGAATTGAGTAGGACTACGTCAGGCTAACTATCAGAGGGAACGGAAGACGTTTAGTGCAGTCCTTTCATAAACATTGAAATGAGCATCAATATACCTAAAACATGGTATGTGACATCATGTGTGGTATTTCTCTCATTGCAGACAGTGGAGGAAACGGCAATGGCGGACATCAAAAAGATATCAGCTGACATAGGGCTTGTGGTTTAAGATATATATTTAACCCCCAATGCAGGAAAAAAGGAGCAAAAGGTTGTGGGATGAGGGAGTCTCCATAGTACAGTTACCCAGGTACAGCCAAGTTCCAAAGGCAATGCAGAACAGGAATCCTGAGGGAGATACAAGCTTCTTTAATCTGCCAAGAAGTGAAGACATATAGTTTTCTATGGTGCTTTCACTGAGTCCAACATAAGGTAGCACCCAGTCCTTGTTCAAAATTTTAATAAGGGAGAGAAAACTTGTTCCGCCCTTTGACACAATGGTGTCCTGGGATGTGAGCCACGACAACAATACCCAAAAAACTATTTTAAACCAGTAGCTTTGGAGAGACATAGGTAGATGCAAAGACAGTCATATCAGAACAGTTATCAAGATGCTATGTTTCCATCTAATTGGCATGGGAGATTTGAGCAAACTTTTAAAATTGTAAGAAAAAAGAATGTAGTTATGTTTTTGTTTGTTTGTAGCGAACTAATGAGGGTATCCAAAGCCTAATTTCTTTGGAAGTTGACGACACGCATGACTAATAAAGAGTAAGTTAAGACGCATGCTAGCATGGATAACATATCTGAGAAAACTTAGGAGAGATTTTCAGGGATGCTTTCCCATCAGGAAAGTTGTAATTGTTCTATGATGTTAACTACATAGATATTATGTGCTGCTCTGATACATGGAGAAAGCAGGTTATGGAAATACTTTGAAAGACACAAACAACACAAACAGCTGATCACTCATGCAAGGAAAAGGCTTGCTACATGAGAGCTTAGCGCAATAACGCTTTCTCTGAAACGCCAAAAACAAATATAAGCAAGTCTCAAAACTTTTTCTCTAAAAGTTCAGAAAGTTATTTTGAATTTTAAATAATTTTCCATCAAGATCAGTGATAATTCACAATGTGCTTGAAAAAGGCCTTAATTTAAAGAGAGCTACTGTCAGACACAGTGTTATGTCAGTTATACTCCATGCAATTCCCCTTCATTCACAATAAGGGCTGCAGGAAGAAAAAAGGATCCTTTGACCGTGGCTCTCAATCTGTGCTCTTATGTCACAGGTAAGGCAGGTTTTAGGAGGGCCATTTTTAGAATCCTTCAACCAAATATAACCTGCAATGATTATGTGACAGTGTCTGATGTTTAGAATGACGAGGTCTGCCTGTACTGTCAACTACAGTCAAACCAAACACGGTGTGCCAAAAGTTTCATATTAAGGAGTGTAAGGTAAGAGCCCTAAGATGTCAGTCGCGGGTAAAGACTCACTCTCAATGTCAACTGCAACGTAGAAGCTGCTAAAGACCGCGTCATCAGAGAGCTGTCACTCTTCAGTTACAGCTGTATAACCATAACCTCAACGACGGAGGCACAAAGGGGACAGGCGGCTGAGCTAATCAAGCAGACAGAGGTTGTGTAAGGCTTTTTGGGTGAGTTGATAGGCCTGACTTAGGCAGAGGGACAGTGAAGCCATGTTTCAAGAGCAGGACAATGAAAGATGGAGGTGGCATCTGTCATAGTCTGCAAGCTGCCCCTAATAGAACCAGAGACCCCCCCTCAATCCAGGAAAGAACATCTCCATAAAGTGCCAGGTCTGTCACTGACTCGGACAGATTGAAGGACCTGAGCTATCCAGGACTGATTTCTTAACACACAACTAACAACACACAGAAAAAAATGATATACAATATAGCAGCTTATGTCACACAACTTACAATTCTGTGACCAACCTGAAAACCTCTATAGTGAACAAGCCCCCTACGTTTATGTAATAAAAAATGAGCGAGTGTAGCGTAAACTCTGCCTCCCTGCATCACAGCCCACGCTACCATACAGCTAATGCGTTCAGCATGCATGTATGAGCCAACCAGTGCATCTTGTCCATGCTGAAACGATTCTGATCACACATACAGACATGCTGCTTTCTCACAATGATCTCCATCTAAAAAGTGGTGACAGAAAACAGTGAAGGGGCTAATATGGGTTAGGACATGTCGATGCAGAGAGACTGCTTCTTTTTGCAGCTGCTACACTATGGCATGACTACATCTGTGGCTCTTAAATATATAGTAGTGGCGTTGATGCATAGCTACTTAGAGCGAGAGCTATGTATTGGACATTTCCTTCTTTAGATGCAAGGAATCGATCTTCCGTTCCAGTGCCGGGCCATCAGTCCGTACAGTGAGCTTAAAATAGAACAGGAACGTAGAGCTTGAGGAGCGCCTCACTAAGGTGGGTCGTTCTAGCTTTCTATCTGCTCAACTGTGCATGCAGCCTGTATGAACGACGAGCAGAAACACTGTGTTTCGAGTTGCTTTTTTCTTTTTTTTTTCTGGTCCTGGAGCAGAAAGCTGTTTGGCTGCAGGTCTGCACATCATCTGTACATCCAGATACTTTATGTGAATTTGCAGGGGAGTCCTCATTCAAATCCAAATTTCACTGGTACTGTTTCTACTGCTGCTATAGGCCGACTGTTTTTGTAACAGCCTGTGAGATGTCTGTTGCAACAGCATTGGCCTACATACGGTGCATAAGACTGGGAATGGCTCAGCCGCACCCCAGAGCTGAGAACAGCAGCTGTTGAGATGGATGCTGCACAGATAAAAGCCAACAGAGGGAAGATTCTACTTTTACTATTTTTTTTTTGTATTGTTTTTCTTTATACCTTGCTTCACTTAGCTCACTGCAACAACCCGCAGGATCTAAAGCAGAGAATACCTCAGGTATTACTCAATTACTCACTGCCTGACTCAGGAACATACTGTGTCTGTGTGGTGGACACAGATGAGAAGAAGTGGAAATTAGAAATGTTGCTTCTATTTAGAAATCTGGATTAGAGGCAGACCCTCAGAATCTGTGTTTTGCATCCAAGTTGCATGCTTCCAAGCAAACAAGGCTGATTGCATGAGCTGCAAATGTATGGTTCCTCCATGTATGGTTCCTCCTGCGCAGAGCTGTAGTCTGTAAGAGCCTGTGAGTCAGTGAGTTCTCTGTGGAGTTTTCAGCAGAACCCACACACACTTTACACACACACACACACAAGCTTGGAGAGATTCAGTGTGGAAGTCCTAATGAAACATCCCATCCCAAGGAGAGATCTGATGTGGTAGACTTTAGAATGATATTAATGCACAAACACTTCCTCAATCGTTTTTTTTTTTTTACTCTTTCCCTCCCTTACTTTAATATGGCCTCATCCTTGGCTTCCTCCTCCCGCTGCCGAGCCAGCACAGCCATGATGATGCCCCTCTCCTCCTCGGTCAGATGGCTGAGGTCCGGCTCCGGGATAGCTGGAGCGGCCGGTGCGCGCGGGCCGCCCCTAGGGCCCACCGAGGCGAACATCTTCCCTGCCACCACAACCACAACCTTTCTTCACTCCCGGCTTCCCTTCCCTCTCCTCCCTCCTTTCGCCTCGGTCGGGATCACGGATAAAAAACCCGCTGGAGGAGCCCACGGATCACGACATGGCCCACGGATGGAGCGGCGGTCGGAGCGGCTGATGCGGAGTTCCCATGGCGGGGGTGGGGGGCACCCAGGTTGGTCTCAGCTGCGGTGACTGTGGCCTTAGCGCTTCGGTTCCTGTTGCCGTTTTCAGCCTCGCCTCCCTCTTGCTGCTCCGCTGCCTTCACCCCCCACCCCCTCCCACCGCCCACCCGCCCGCCTCTCCCCTCCACCACCTCCGTTTTACGGGGAGCCCATATCTCCGGCGGTCAGTCGGGACGCTGGCACACTGGAAAGAGGAGCCGGTTTCCGTCCTTGTGGCCGGGCAGAGGGGAGCAGAGGTCCCTGGAGGCGCCTCTCCGATCGGCCGGTTCCTCTGGCTGTGGGGCGAGGCGGTAACTTCTTGTTTTCCAGCTCCGCCGCCGCCGCTGCTGCTGATGCTGATGCTGCTGTCAGGGAGACGGAACCGTCAATGGGACCGCAGCCCCTCAAGCGCGCTCACTTCCCACACCGCGGGAGCGCGCAGCCCTCATTTGAGAATGGGGTGCTCTCCACTCACCGTCAGGATGCGCGCTCCCGGTGCCATGTAGCGCACACACAGGAAATACGTGGTTCTTGAAGGATGCGCTGTGGCTTTGAGACCACAGAGGGGAAATGATAGCAATGGGCTGAAATCAAAACACATTACACGTCATGTAAGTTACATAAATTAGAATGATTATCCCCTTTATTCTCTTTAATGATCGTGTAAACATACGGGAAATGCTGCAATTTTCCCAGGATTTAAGATCTGATGTTTTAAATCGGTTAACTATTGTTGTTTAATAAACAACTTTAAACAGAAATAGAAAGTTCTAGCCAGAGAGTTTAGTCAAGTTCAATCAAATATTTGAAATGTTCAAATTATTTTCAGCATTTTATTTCACTAAAAGCACACACTTATGTTTTTAAGCCTTTATTTCTGTTTATTGTGACGGTTTTGCGCATGGAGACAGGATATTTGAGATGTAAATAATACATCAGACATATAAAAGGAAAAGATATGTAGATCGGCTTGACGAAAAGTATGTTTAATAGATAATTAATTGTCCCTCCAATACTTTCATCTGACAAACGAGCCTCATCAGAACAGATTATCTATTTTGTTGAATTTGACTGTAAAGCGATACTTTCTGACGTATTTTTGCAATTTTCGTATCATTTTATCATGCTATTCAATATTGTGTATACCGACGGAAAAGAAAAATTGTGCACATGATTTGAGATTATGTGTTCCAGGACTTCCCTGAATTAATTTTCCCATTTATCCTTAAAATCCACTCTTTCCTTGCAGAGAAAAAAAAAAACGTTTCTGGCCCTTTTTGCTCCCCAGCAAGAGGAGTCAGCTGGCTTGGACATCTGTTTAAGATGCTCCCTGGACCGTGGGAGGTGATCCACCAAGTCCTATAATAAGGAGGGACTATGTCCCTCAGCTGGCCTTGAAACATCTCGAGCTTTTACTAGAGGAAGTGGAGGAGTCGTGTCGAAAGTCTGGGCATCTCTGCTGAGACTCCTGCCCCCGCAACCCGGTCAAGAATAAAGCGGACGACAACCTGATTTTAGTCTTCTGCAACATCAATGAAAATTAAATCTATGAAATCTAAGCTCTCGTGATACGTACTGAAAAAATGTCGCAATGCAACAATATTTAAAAAGAAAGAAAAACATTTCTGCGAAATGCAATAGTTATTTAAAATGCCCAGCAACACAGCAGACTTTTTTTTTCTTGTTTGAGGTGCTTTACCAAAACATACCCTGGAGCCAATTTTCTCCAGAACATCCCTATACACACATATGATATATTATACACTGCATCTCCTAAAACAATGGGTCACAACTCACCACCAAATGTTTAAAAAGAGGTATACCGCCCCGCCAGGACTGTGACTTATTTCAAAGGGACAAAATATATTTTGAATCACCTCTGAGGTCATATTGAATCCTTATTAATTGTATGAGTTTGCAATTAAGAGACCTTTACCCATTGCTAAGACTACAAATCAAAAGTGCCATCTGAAATCAGCCTAAAGAAATTTCAGTACCATGGTCAGCTCATTTGGGCAGCTATATTGGGGAATCCTCTGAAATGCAACTTGTCAACCCTTATCGCAATGGGTTAGGGTTCTAATTGCTTTAGTTTGTGTGAAGTGACTCAAAATAGAAGAAATTTACAACCGAAAAGGGATACATTGAAGATTTCAGTCCTATAGGGGAAAGGTACTATTGCTATGATTGTCCTTTAACAAGCAATGCTGCAAGTTGTATTATAAATTGTACAATACACCTTGCTGAGTTTTTAACCTTATTATTTTTACAAAGGAGACTATTTTAATAATTGAATATCAAGACAATTAAGAGCCATGGAAATTAAGCGTATTTAGAAAAAAAGAAAAATGTCAAGTGATAGTTATGACGACTATAGGCCACAGAAACAGCCAAGAAATAAATCATGTTTTCTCGAAACCTTGATAGGTAATTTAGGCTTTAAAAATACTTGTATATCATGTTTCGGTCAAATGAAAGGCACGAGAGAAGAGATAGACTGAGGTGAAGCTGAGTACTAATAAAATAATGAAGAGTTAAAAAATGCTCTTGCACACAGAGACCCCTAAATGGTTCTAGACAGGGGCCAACAGGGGCCAGTATCCCTGTGGATATGGTCCATGACCCCTGATATGGCCCCTCTACTGAGAGCGTAATACCAAATAATTTTTGTACAATGGTAGGCCTACGTGTTGGCACAGTAGCTGTTACCTTAGTCTCTTGGACAAATTATTCATAATCTTTTTTATAATTACTTAAGGTAAATAGGGAAAAACAAAGTCATGTAAATTCAGAAACTCATAACATAAATTGATCCCATATACAGTTACGTTTGCAAGCCTTGTTTTTTGTTTATAATGATGAGTTTTCCAAACACAGCTAAAGGAAAGTATACTGGTACTGGTAAAATATTATGAATAATCACAATTTTAATCACAGCTGAATGAAACATATATTTAAAACTTGAATAAAGGTTATTATTTTCAAAAATTCAATAATTTTTACAGAAATCCTGCTTAGAAAAAATATTCTAGTCTAATGGAAATGGCTGCATATGCGTCTATAAAATTTTAGAGATTTATATGTGCATTGCTTTGAAAGGTACAACATCATTTGTAATATTGCTCTTTAAGATGCTCTTTTTGAATACCAATGTATGTATTTATTCATTTCCTTCTGTTTATTAAAGTATGGCAATGTACCAATCATACAGCTTTATCTAGAAGCGTTGCAACACCTCTGAGTAGCGTTTTTTTTCCCCCTGCACAAACAAAACTGCCAAAATAAAAGCTCTACCAGATGCAGAAAGCTTTTATTTTGAAAGTGTCGTTGTCTTGTTCCGGATGTAACGTTACTTTCGAGGACACGGGAGTATTCTGGCACGATAATTCGGAAGTAATAATAATATCCCGTTTGTTTTAGACAGAATTGAATGCTGTTTTCATGTACATGTAAACATCAGCCGATTTATAGTTACTACGTCGTCATTACGTCGTTATTACGTCGCATCTGCAGAAAGAAAGCTCCCACTGAATCAGGTCAGGTTTCATCTGAAGCAGCAGATTGTTGTTTGCATTAACCCGTCTAGTTTTGCCTAAATGATCTCATTGATTTAAGAAATACAAATACAAATCCACTTGTTCTAATTCTCAACCGTGCTCATGTGTTCTCGATCTATGTAATGCAACATGAATCCTCCTTGTATGGCCGGTGTTGGTTGATCCACTGTTGCAAAGTGCAGCTTTCAGTTTTATATTTATTGGGCTGCTCAGTGCAGTGAAATGAAATCTAAAAATGCATTTATTGAGGTAATTCATTTCAAAGTATTGTCGTATTTTTAATTGGTGTGTAAAATTAAAATCTTCTGAAAATGTTTTGAGATTATTTTGATTTATTTAAGCCATAATTATTCATATTAACTGATAAAAACAGCTAAAATCTGTCAGTCTTTTTGTAATGAATCACTTTATAAATTGAATCATTAAAATAAATGTTTTTTTAAAGGTATATTATAATTTGCATGTCTGTTTAACCCCACTGCTGCCATGGTTCATTACACTTGATGTAATTTGAAGTGAAGTTCTCTGTGACCTGATCAATATCTTATTCCGGAGAAGTGTGACTCATTCCTCAGTATAATGCAGCTTTAAGGTCCTGCTGCAGCACTTCATTCAAGATAACCTTTGGACTTTGACTGAGCCATTACAACACCTCACTTCTTTGCATTTTCATGATTCCTGTGGTTTAATATTGACGTGTTTGCATAAACTAAGCCTTCACCTCCTATTTGACTGTAGAATACTTTGGTTAACTGCAATCTGCTAAACCTCTTATTTTATTTCACTGTCACATAATTTCCAGATTTATATTGCTAACACATCTATGCTACTTGTTTTTTTTAGGGTATTGTTATGTTGCCTGTCGTGGTGGTCCATGGGGGGGCTGGTCATATCCCCAAAGAGCGATCAGAACGGTCCACCTCAGGAGTGTGCTCTGCAGCACGGTCAGCATATAAAGTCCTGAAAGGAGGCGGCAGTAGTATGGATGCTGTAGTGGAGGCTGTAATGGTACTGGAGAATAATCCATCATTCAATGCAGGTATTGTATAAATGAGATTGCAACCTAGAACTCACTATTTGCATGCAGGAACCGTTTACCCACCTACTTCTATACATAGATGCAGCAAAAAGCTTTGTAGTGGATGCTTAATCAATCCTGACATAGTTTCCCCTAAATTTTGGCTTTTCTACCTGAAGACGAAAGTGCTTTTGCTGGTGTGGTGACAGTTTACATTGTTTATAGCCTGTTACAGCTGAAATCACTATTTATTCATAGCAGACTAAGAGTCAGAGTTTGGCAGAGTTTATTTTTCTTTACTGCACATGTAAGATTGTAGCCTCCTTTCAAGAATGCAGCTGTGAAAAAAACAAAAAATAATTGGCAGTTACAAGGAGCCTCTGATGACTTTTGGGATATTTTTCAGCATGAATGAAAAGGTTTGATTAATATAGAAAAGTATTGAAAATAAAACAAATTTGGGCACACAGCAAACATTATTTAAAACGTAAAAGGCTCAAAATAAGAAGGAATAGAAAATAAACTAGTGTTCCTTATTAAACTATTGTCAGTTGGCAAATCCGTACAGAAGTCAATAATTTCTCAAAGATATATATATATATATATTCTTTTCAGGATGTGGCTCAGTGCTGAATGTTAAAGGAGAGGTGGAGATGGATGCCCTTGTGATGGATGGGAGTACGCTGAGTAGCGGAGCGGTGTCTGCTGTCCGCAACATAGCTAACCCGATACATCTGGCCAGGCTCGTCATGGAGAAGGTGATGTTAGCTGAATGTTTATTGTGTATCTACTTTTATGAAACTGTTAGAAATCCACAGTAAAAACATTCAGTTTCGTCTTTAAAAAGAGAAAGAAAAGAGCAGCACAGCTACGGCGTTGTTTGGACTGTGACCTAAAAGCTACCTCTGTGTGTTCAACAATCATTCACGCACTGTGAATGATTGCTGTGTTTTACAAAAGCAATCTTTGATCCCTCCTTTAGACCAGTCATGCATGCCTGACAGCTGAAGGTGCCAGTCGGTTTGCTCGCTCCATGGGTGTACCAGAGGTGCCTGAAGAGTCCCTGATCACTGAGTATTCCCGAATGCGCTGGAAAAAGAACCTGGCCCCGGATTCTAACCCTGTGGAGTGCCAAATGTAACACTGTGATGCATATGTGTAAATATTGTGATCATTGTGACAGTGACTTCTTGGTAAAACATGTTCGATTCTATGCCAAACTGTGACCTTATAGTTCACAAAAAGTTAAGACTATAAGCCGGTATCTCTCCTTCACATTTGTTATAAAGAGAATGAATTAATTACTCACAGAAGCAGATTGTGTTTCCTGAAAAAGATCTTTTTAAATGTTCTATTTGAAATATAAATATTAACAAAAGAAAAAATTTTCTTTTTTTGATCTTGAGCCTTAAATAATTCTATTTAGTTTAACCATCATCGCTGTTTAAATCCATTGGTTTCTTGTTTAGGGGCAAGATGGGAACAGTTGGAGCAGTGGCGGTTGACATTAACGGCACCGTAGCGTGTGCAACTTCCACTGGTGGAATGTTGAACAAGATGGAAGGCCGGGTTGGTGACACTCCATGCATTGGTGAGTCCTCACGACAAGTAGAAACTACCATGGGTCTAAGTATAATTTAATATTTCTTCTCTTAACTTGGTTATGAATATATTTCAATCTAAGCTAAGCTGAAAAAATCAAACAAAAGATTATCCTCAGTTATGTTTTGAAATAAAAATAAAGTTAAAATCTAAAATAAAACTGATGCGATTAAATAAGAACTTCCTTGGAGAGTTTTGCTGATATACTATTCTGTACAACCTTCTTAAGGTGTCACAACAGCTTTTCAATCAGGTTGAGGTTGGAGCATTAGTTAAGGGCGACCTTAACCTTAACCTTAACTCTTCTTTTTTCTTTTTTTTTAAATTGCCTTCAAGCTTAATTTTTATGATAAATGCGTTTTCACAAACACTGATAATCTGACTTGTTAGCCTGCTCCTTTTTTTTTTATTTCTTACTAATATTGACTAAAACGAAACTTAGCTAGACGGGAACTAATCGTTGTTTTCCCCATTCTGTTCGAAAGGTTCTCCCAAATGTCCCTCCTTTCACTGAGCAGAATTAATGGTTTTATTTATATTTATCTCATGTGCACTTTAAACAGATATCCATGGTTCATATGTATTGTTCATTTTTTCCCACTAAAATAAGATTGGAACATTAAGGGCATATCGTGACCTACAGTAACACTGGACAGTGTAAGTTATGAATAAAAACCCAACGCCAACAAACACTTTTTACCATTAAAAGTCAGATTTTTCGGTGATGACTTCTTTAAAACACCTGTTGGTTTCAGAGCATCAAACTGCAAAAACACTTGATCTTAAAGAGCTGCTTAAACTGATTGATCTGCTTTAAAATGCATTGGATCTGCTACGTTCCACCTTAAATCCTATTGTTTCCATTTTGACTTTATCATTTTTCAATAAATCATCACAGATTTTTATACTTAAGGGTTATCTGTACGTGATCTTAAAGCATAAATACAATCCAACCCAATATGTGGACTCTCAGAATATAAAAAGGGCATATTTTCTTTTAGTTAGGACAATATGGACAAAAAAATACTTATTCTGTTGGACAGTAAGGGAGCCACTCTGAAGATTCTATAGCTGAGTGCTCTGTTTTCTCAAGAGTCTGTTAAACTTTAACCAGTAGATGTGAACTGTTGTCATATAAGATTAGTTAGCAGACAAAGCACACAGTCACAGTTGAGCTGATTGGTCTTTAATGGAAAACTAATTTAGATATTCTAAATTCTATAACATGAGAGATAGGTTTATGTTTGAATATGATTTAAAATAAAATAATGATCTCTCAGAAGCAGTGCCACCACTGACCAAATTGGGGCCCAAAGCCAAATGCTATTTGGAGGCCCCCAAACAGAAAAAGAACAAACTGAAATAAAAAATAAATACTTTTTTAAAACCTGAAATAAATATATAAATATTGAATAAAAAAAACTTTGACGGAAATAAATTAATACGTTAAAAACATTGACTTAAAACAATTAAATAAGGAACTGAAATACATAAATTAAAAAACTTCAGCCTGAAAGAATTATTATGAAATGAAAAACTGCAAGCTGAAATATATGTTGAACATGATGTGGTAAGAAATGACCACAACATGTTAGAATAAATATTAAGAATAAAGAATAAGAATAATATTAAGAATAAAACAGATTTATGTTTAGGTCTTAATGGTGAACTACGTCATAAAATGAATATAAATACTAGCCTCAAAAATATACATAAGCAGTTAATGCAAACTACTACAACAGCTACTGCTTCTTCCTCTAACCGTACATCTACTACAGTACTACTACTAATAATAATAAAAAAAAATAAAAAAAAGTGGCCCCCATTGGATGATGAGGCCCTAGTCACAGCACGTGTTCGGCGTTTAGGTAGGGCGACTGAAACAAGAATTACCTAAATTGCTTTGGAAATCTGGAGCTGCATGGATGAAGCTGTTAATTGATTATGAGTAAATATGAGTCTCATGCATTCCTCCATATTTGTTGTGATGTCTGGGTCAGGGAGTGGAGGCTATGCCGACAATATGTCAGGAGCAGTGTCGACTACAGGCCACGGAGAAGCCATCATGAAGGTTACGCTGGCGAGACACATCCTGTTCCATATGGAGCAAGGTAACACCTGCATGCACACTAACACAGAGGTCTGTTGCATTTATTCAGATTACTGGCCTCATTCACTGTATATTGTCTTGGTTTTAAACACCTTTTTAACATAAATCATCACAGACACTTTTTGTTGTCATAAGCACCAGTTTATTAAGTCAAAAATCATATGCACAGGTTTGCACAGGCTCAAATATATGCATCCTAATGTATACAAGCTTCTCTTGTACTGTCTGGATGTTTAATCAGTGTTTGTCTTTAAAGCTTTGAGAAGTCAGTTTCTAAAAATTAATTTCAGATAGTTTTATCCGTTTAAAACCATTTCTATTCTGGGTCTGTTATAATTATCGGTCAGGAACTACTAGTTGTTTGAGCCAAACTTTAAGAACTTTTTCATTTTTCTATCCATTTTATGCATCAGAGTCACTGGCAACAAAACAGCCCACAGCATGATGCTATCGCTAACTTGCTTAACACTAGTTTGAAGAATGTTTACAGGTCTGAAAGCCTCAAACGGTCTCCTCCAAACATCCTCCTTTATTATAGCCAAACAGATCATTTTTTTTTTTATTTCTGATCCAAAATTGATCTTCATCATCAATCTCATGTTTCAGACTTTATAAAAAGTGGTGAAATGTTAAGATAACTTGGTCATCCAAGCTGCTGAGCTGAAGTTGCTCCAAAATACATTTTGTTGGACTTCTAATCGACAAGTTAAACTCTCTTTAAACACCTTCTGCACCATGGATTAAGGTGGATTTATCTCAACTTTTATTTTGTGAAAACTATTTCATAACCAATTAAGTTTCATCCTAAAATAATATATATTTAAATGACTAGAAGCTTTTTGTGACTTTGTATCATCTTCGTGTAAGCCTTGCTGTTACACTGAAACAACAGCATAGACTGGCTCACCGTGTGTGTTAAGCTCTGACAGCCTTTTCTTAATTAGAACAAACTATTAATTGAAAAGTAGCACAGAGCAGGGCCTCAGACTGACTGTACTCCAGTGTTTTACGGCATGTTCTGATCCCTCTCTGCTCAGGTCAGTCAGCTGAGGCTGCCAGTGATTTGGGCCTGGCACACATGAAGTCCAGAGTCGGGGGCCTGGGAGGCGTTGTGACTGTGGATCCACAGGGAAACTGGGCCGCTCGCTTCTCCAGCCTGCAAATGGCCTGGGCCGCTGCACAGAAAGATAGCCTGCACTATGGCCTCTACACAGGAGAACACTTTACTCAGATCATCGAGGACGCTCACTGACATCAATAACAGCTATCAGTTTGCACCGTTGAAGCTGAAAATCTGGCGAGAAACAAATGATTCAGATGGAGATGATCATCAGGTAATGCAGCAGTGATTAGCGATGTTCAAGATCAGCTATAAGGCAAAATGAACAAATGAATTATTAAAAGTATTCATGTAATCATTAAAAAAATCAAATGCACTGGCCCGAAAACTGGTCAACTGTGCTCAAGTCTGAGAAGATCCAAATAAAACCCTTTAGGAGGTCTGTCCAGGAACATCTCAGACACTCCATGACTCAATTTGTTTTCTTAAAACCTTTTTTTTTTTACTTCCTGAATGCAAAGTGTTCATTATCAAATTTTTTATAGAAACTTGTCAGTGTTCTCTGATCGTTATAAGATGTTCTGTGGAAAACCTTTAGCTTTTAAAACTATTTGTCCTCTTTCATTAGAAAATGAATGGATTTTTAATATCAGGAATGGATTCCTGATATTATCCTCTGTGTAAACATACAAACTTTGTTTTTCTCTCCTCTCAGAACAAGTTTAAATACATACTGATGCTGAAAATCATAGTGTTAAAATCACTTATAAAAAACAGGGCTAATAAAGGTACAACTTAGTGCACTAGAACATAATAAAAAGCTATGTTTCGGTGCTAAGAGAGTTCTAAATATTTCTGTTGGTTTGGATGATTACAGCTCCGTGCTACTGAAACCCAAACCCTGATTCTGATTCTCACATTTAAGTATTAAAAATAGTAATAAACCCTTTTGCCACCAGTATTATCATCCCTCTGAAAGCTGCAGGTACATTTAAAATAAAGCTTTGCTGCAGAGGGAAAAACGAAGTGCTGTAAAGTTTCCCAGCAGACAGCTGCTACGACTGGACTTGATAAAACCCAGTGGACTAACACCAGCAGATGACACGGCTCCACAAATCATTACTGACAGTGGAAAAGTAACTTCCTCTCTTCCTTCCTGGAAGCTTGATTTCGAAAAGACACAAACCGCACTTTCTTCTGAAAAGGGCTGTGTTTCTAGGAGTACATTAACTTGACCATAATAAGAAAGATATGGTTTGAAGTTATTTTTATGTTTCTTATGCAGTATTCTCTTGCTCTGATGAATTTAACTTGGTATTGTAACTTTCTGTAAGCTGTACTATCAAAGTTAACAAAAATTCATTTCCCTGGAATAAAGCACATTTAATATATCATTATGGTGTTGGAATTTAACTTGTAGAATTTAAAAACTGAAATAAGGAAACTTTAAAGTTATATTCTGACTTAATTTGAAACTCCTGTATGCCCCTATGTTTAACGTTTGGTGGTGTTTAAGCTGCCTTCTGGTATTTATTTCTGTGACCACTAGATGGTGCTGTTTCCTCATTCAACCAAGATGCTAAACTTTCTGAGTTGTGTAAATAAGAGTATTTTATTAAAGATAGACCTTAATGATGCAATACCGATATTAAAAAATACAATGTCTTACCTCTGATGTATTTTGTATTATTATTTTTAATGTTAGTTTTTTCCCCATCTGTTTAATAGGGATGTATAATAAAATTGTTCTTTTAAGTTACGGATTCATTTCTCTGTGCAGTTGCCTTAAGCTCTCCATTGAAAGCACTCAGTTGTTTGCTTTGTTTTTGTTAAAATGGTAATTTTCTCAATAGCAGTGTACACTTCCAAATATTTTTTAAAGAAATAAACTTGAAGAGGATGCAAAATGCCATATACTGATATCAGCTTTCTAAAAAAAAAAAATAATGCCTGCATTTAATACAAAATGCTTTAGTAGCGCTGTCATATCTGTGAAAGAGTCCCTTAGAAAAAACTTTTGATTAGCATACTGATTGCAATGAGATTGAGATAATATTGTAATCAAAGTCTACTCATGTTTGCAATGGTTACCTGCAAAAAAAAAATGCTGCAGCCATCACTGCTTTACATCAAAGTGATCTTACGAGGAGGAAAATGCTGGTAGTAGGAATATCAACAAGAACCTCCACCTGAGAGGCTCAGCTTCAGAGATGTATCCTTACTAGGGCTGGCAATTAATTGCATTTGCAATATAATCGCAATTTAGAAAAATGCCATTTTAAAATCTCAGAAGCAAACAATTTTGTCACATTTAACAAGACTGAGATATCAAATTTTTTACTGCAGCCCTTTAAGTGGCAGTAATTAAGGTGCCACACAAAAAGGAACAGAATATACAGCTAGCATGCAAATCCTACTTGATAGTAGAATCAAGACATTTTTCCCTGTAAGGTTACAGTAAAGTCCTGCATAGAAAGATTCCAGAGAAGCTTTAAAGGTCATAACGAAATGCAACCCTGGATTTAAATATATAGATGCTTGCACTTAGTGCAAAATCGCAATCGCAGTATTTTTGTTCAAATTGTTGGGCCCTTAACATAACCATTGCAGAGATTTATCAAAATTTGTAGCAGATGGGTGTGGGAGCATCTGAAGGCAAAAAGAAAAAGCCTTTGGACTTAGAGAAGAGCTAATAAATCTATCTATCAACAAAAAAACATCAAGTAGAGACCAAAGTTCTTCAAGAAATACAAGCAAGGAATTACATGCTAACTTTTTTGATGACTCCTGATTCTCAGGAACAGAGAAACCAGTAAGAACTACACTGGTACCATTGAGGGCCCAGGCATACGTGATGTCTGGGGTTTTTCTTCTCTTCTAAGGGAGCATACAGACTCCAAATTAATCCCAAGCAGACTTCCATTAGTATAGAGTGGGATCAAAATGGCCCGTAGCAACCGTTCAAACAATGCTAGAACGTATTGGTCATGATCTGTGATTTTCCTAGCATGATGAAGCGCTATGATAGGCTGGAAGCGTGCAACACATTTCAGTGTAGGCAATATGTGTTTCAAATGGGAAGAACATTGTTATGTTATAACCTGTTATGATCTGAAAAACTGGGTGCTAATGCTGGACTTTTCAGTATTTAGTGAGAGCAGAATTCACATCCTGCACATCCAGGCAGGAAAGGCCTTCTTGATAAAGCAAAGTCTGGTTGTGTTTCTTTGTATCCATTGGATCTACTGAAAAAAGTTCAACAGACTTGTTAGTAAGCATGTTTTGTAGGTCACTAACCTGAACAATGTTTTGAGTGGTAACTCATCACCTCTTTCCCACATCCTTTTGTGCTTTGAGTGTAAACAGTTTAGGTGTTTTATCTGCCATTGGATCCTGACAACAATGGGTTGCTGCTTAAGTTTGTACCCTAAACACCACAGAGATGAGGGTGATGGAAAATACCAAGCAACAAAAGTAAGTACTTTTATTTAAGGTTAATGACAGGTGGAGCTCTGCAGTGTTCTGGAGTAAAACGTCCCTTCTTGAGGGGCCCGCTGCAGAGTTGGGGTCTGGAACTGCATCACATACTGTATCACAGAAAACGGCTCTCTAGCCATTGAGACTCAAACTGCCTTTTGCTAACTTTAGAGATATTTTTACCAAGACACTCTCAAGGTATTCAAACATTACTTAGGAGTGAGAGTAGCTATAATGTGTCTTAGTTATTTTCACCTTTCAGATCATTGTTGCATAACTCTTTCACTGCGTTTATTTTAAGGTTCACAAATCGCACCACTACATCTATTATTTTTAGAGAAGGCCTTTTCATATAAGCATAAAAGACTCTCATGGCTTTATGGGTCTCCTAAAGCGTTAACTTATTTATACTGTCTATCTACTTTATCAATGTTCATTTCTTTTAATGAACATTGGCAGATATTTTATGTTTTATGCAGATGATGTCTGATTAAGATAAGATGTCATTTGAGGAGTTTCTGGATTCCAATCAGAAGTAATAAGTTGCATTTGAAATTAGCAATAAAACCTTGACATTTAAAGTTGCTCACCTCCTTAAACTCAAAATTGAGTGCAACCACATTTGGTTAAAAACTTGCAGTAATTATTGCTATTTCTATTTCATCAAATTTGACATAAAGTCTGAATTTCCGCTAAGCCCAATGTTGGCATTCCAACTTAGAAATGATGAAGGTCCCCAACCTCGCATATTCAATATAATCATTATGTGCATAAAGAACTGCATCTGCTGCAATAAGTCAATTATGCACATTTCTGGTCTCTTTCTTTAAATCAATCAGTAGTGATCCCGAAAAACAGATTTGTGGGTATATTCCTTTACTGTTTGGTCCATACACACATATAGAGAAATAATTTTTTTGTGCTACCCACTGTTTAATCTGATCCTTAAGCTGTTAACATGTCCTTTTCAATTTCAATTCACAACACATGTCATCTCAATGCACTTTACACTTCACCAGATCATACAGTCAAATTGATTTAAAGTTTTCTGTCTAAGAAAAACCAGTTGATTGCATCGACTCATTGACTCGAATCCAGTCCCTCACACTAAGCATGCTTGTAGCGACAGTGGAGAGGAAAAACTCCCTTTTAACAGGAACAAACCTCCAGCAGAACCAGGCTCAGTATGAGCGGCCATCTGCCCATGCCGACTGGGTTTGTACAAAAAGCAACAGTAAAAGGCAGCCGTCCTTGAGCTTTTATGTTTTAAACCTGATGAGGTGTTCACCCCAGGTGAGGTTAATTGAGTTTACTTACGTATATAACAGCAATGTCCAACACATATCATCTCAAGGCATAAGAGAAAAGGATTAAATTCATAAACAGAAATATGTCATCACATCAATCTAATCATATAGATAGATTCAGCTTGTGATGCAAATTGGCAAGAGGTTTTATATCCAAGAAAACCAACAAATATTAATCTCTTTCATTTGTCAAACTTTTCATTTAAAAGCTGGAGTATTGTTACTAACCAACTTCAAAACCCAATATGTCAAGCATGTAAACTGTTATAGTTGAACTAATAAACAGTTCGTCACTGACGGTTTATGTCTCTCTAAATAAATTTAATACAAGGTACTCAATTAAATCTTTATGTGAATCTGTTCCATTAGTGTTTTATCGCAAAATAGCTCAGAAAATGTAGAGAGACATACATCCACACATTGTTGGGATGTGCTATTATCAGTAATTAGTCTGGACCCTGATCACAACCCTCAGCAAAGTTTTATCCTCACAGATCGAACTAAGCACAGGTTTAAGCACCAACTTCTAAGAAAAAAAACGTCAAAGCTGTTTTTAAAATTAAGCAAAATATATTACCTTAAAAAAAGACTGAAATTATGGTTAACTTTTTCCAGGTGTTTTGGTTTTTCAGAGTGACAAATATATCTCATAAATTCCAATTAAGAAGCAAACTAATAACAGACAAGGCGTCATATATTATGCACACCTTTATGGTAAAACTTTTTAAAACCTTTTATTTCAGCTGGCAGTCTTCTAAAATAGAAGTCCATGACTCTGCCTGGCCAAAATTCTCCAAACTTCTTAGATGGTTAAGACATTTCTCATCCGCAATTTATTGTGATCCTATACATTTTTGTGTCAGAATTATTTCTGGACTTTGAATAGACAATTTCAAAGGTTGTACTTTGGTTTTATTTTATTTATTTGTATTGTTCCATTCTAAATTTCAACTCAGTTTGGGTACAAACTAATTGGTATTTTTGTAATAATCATCTATTTGAAAAACAAAATTAAAAAAGAACCTGGAATCATGATTCTGCCACTAACATGTTTTAAAGGGATTTTTTTTCATGATATGCAGTGGGAATACTGTGGAATAATGAAAGTCCTGAAGGTCTTATATGTTATTTTGTGTATTATGTGTTCTTTTGGGAAGATTTGGGGGGATTTTAGTGAGGCCAGGAGTTTTTCTTTTTTAGCAAGGATCACTGTCTTGTGGAACTACCCTCTAGTCCAGAAATACAGAGAATAATCCAACTTTTTGTCATATCCATACCAAATAAACACATGACCTGCCATCTCTCAGTTTATTCACTTAAAACATAAAAACATGGATACAGAAAAACCAAAACTGCAAAGTAGCTTGGACAACTTTGTAACTGTTGTGATTTTAATTGTTTTTTATCTTTATTTATTTAGTTTTGCTATTCTTCGTAGGGGCCATAATCGTTTCCTTGGGTCCAAAGATGAAACTTGGCTTCAGTTTAAATGTTTATGTTTGCTTTATAAATGTTCATCGGTGGATGATGTCTCTATTGTTAAACAGCCAGAACTTGTTGGAAAGTCATGCAGCTGCTTCAGGCTTCTTAATGCAGCTTCCTTTAACAGTTTCGGTCATTTTTCACCTTTTTTGCATAAAACACCAAGTGTTTCTCACTTTAACTCTACCATAGTACATGCAGCATATGGTGCTTTATGCATGTCTTGTATCTTTTTCCTGAGGAATGCTGTTGCACAATGAAATTATTCTGATAATCTGTAACCTGTAAAATCTGCAAAGAGCCAATGTTTGAAAAATTCTTCATGGAAAACTGAACTTTATTTTTATTCATTCAACTCACAAATAGAAGTGTATAAACTGTCTGAATGTTGATCATCGGTGGTTCTAGACAGGGGCCAACGGAGGCCAGTGCCCCTGTAGATCATGTCCTGGCCCATGTGACATGGTCACCGCTTTCATTTTTTTCTTTAAAAAAAATTGTTTTACTAATATTTTAAAAACAATAAGGTGATAGCTTCAGTGGTATTGAAATATGATCCCAGTTTTCATCTGCTTAATTTTTTTTTTTCAAAACAAATTAAAAAAATGTTTTTCTTGAGTTTTATTTTGGATTTTTATAGAAAATGGTAATTTTAACTTAAATTAAGTAACAGAAAAAAGGGTAACATTCCTAAATTCTGAAATTATATTGACCTAATAATCGTAATATATTTGAATCCCTTGCCCTATTTTTTATTTCATGCTTTTCTGTGCCCCCATGAAAAAACCCTGGCCCCCTGGTACATTTGGCCTAGAACCGCCACTGATGTAGATATCTTGTGAAAAACATTTTGAAAAAAAGTCTTACATTTATTTAATGACTGAGTATATGAATATAGCTGTTTATGCCTCTCTAAATGTTTTATAAGGGATCAGTACCCCTGAAAGAGATTCACTGTATAATAACTAAAGATGTGTCCTTCCACAGCTGCAGCACCCTGCATAGAAAAGGAGACAGGCTACTGAATCACTGTAAGCTGATCAGTGCAGAATGAGAAGGACATCAGCGCACAGCCAAACTCCCAACAGTCAGCAGAGTGAAGGACAAGCACCAGGCTCTCCAAGGTGACACATCCCTTTTCACTATGCAGGCTTGGATCGGCTCTCTTTATAACTTGTTTAATTGAAGCACACGCGCCTTTTTGCATACGAATAAAAAAGGGGGGAGGAGGAAGGGTAGACATTTGTAACCTGTGAGACTTGGTGGTTATTTTCAGAGGAAGTCATTGTTGTACATTTTGATGTCGCTGTACGTGTAAGCGAGCGCGTGCGTGCGTACTTTCTCCTTTGGGTCCCCAAGGTGAGAATCAAAGATGTTCCAAGTTAGACGCTTTACAGACGCGCCCGGATGTGAAGCGTGTTCTTTCAAAATAAAATCACTCATACCGCCATAAAAAAAATAAATATCAAAATGAATTAAAAAGTTGGGGATTTAAAACTATTTTTTTTATAATTTTATGTTGTTGTATAAAAAGTTTTTCATTCTTCTAATAAGCTCAGGTTTATTTTATTATGAAGTTGTTGTGACACTTTCAGGAAACAGTTTGTGGTTGTGTGGAAAACAGCTTTACTGAGTCAGGGAGAGGAAACGAACGGAGGGGCTGGACTGTGTCCAGCCTTCTTCCTACAAAAACCTCGACAGCTGACAGAGAACAGTCCCGGCTTGGACAGGAGAGACGTTTCTTCACAGACTACCAGGAAAAAAAAAAAAAAAGGTAATACACTGCACATATAAATACTTCTTTTTTTTTTTTTACTTCCCAACTTCAATGCATGTTCCTTCTTTCCCGTTGTGTTTGTTCACAGACTGCGAGTTTATCACCTGATCTGCAGATCTCTTTTCACAGTTGGTAAAAAAGAAAAGAAAAAAAAAGAAAAAAAAAGAAAACAAAAGTTGCACTTTGAAGGCTTACATCTATCGTTAATCAGAGGGATGTGCAGAAGTGAGGCACTGTTTTAAAGCCAAACTTGGAGAAAAAAGCAGGAGGTGATTTTTTTAGG
>NW_015150493.1:1421220-1442152 GCF_000732505.1 Cyprinodon variegatus
CTTCATGCAAGAACTCATCTGGTCATCATTGTTGAAAATTTACAGTAACCTTGTTTTAATCCAGATTAGAAGAACAATAAAATAGAGGATCATATATGCACAGCTCCTACTCTTACCATGACTGTCTATTCAATAGTTTTATTCAGTTTACTTAAGTGTGATTGTTTCTCTAAAGAAAAAAACAACTACCCAGAAGTAAAAGTGCAAATGTCCTGCTCTTTGGTAAACTACGTATTAAGAATAATATGTATTGGGTGTGTAAATATATAAGCTGTTTGTGTCCCTCCTCCCTTGGGATGAAGGTCGCTTTGGTTCCCAGGCAGAGATGTGGGTGGCTGAAGGAAAGAAGATTCCTAAAAATCCCCTTATTGTTGCTGCATTAGACCCTGTAGCTTATCAAAGCTTCTGGTAATAAACAAGCTGATTTGTAAAAGAAGGAAAAAAAAAGTAAATTTGATGTTTTGGTTACTTATAGTAAAAGCACACCTAGTTGGACGGTTTCAGCAACCTCTTCTAGAAGTTTGAGATCAGATCAGAGCCTATAAATTCCAACAATGCATCTCCACTGATAGTTTGGACGTCTTCCTGCAGCTCTTCGAAAATATGTGGCTGCTATAGACTTTGTGCAGGAAATGCTTTAGTTCGCAGAGTGGAGAGCAGCTCATGTCTTGTGACTGTGCCTGCTGTTGTGCATGGACATGTGTGTATTTGTGTTTCTGTGTGTGTGTGTTTTAGGCGAGTTGTTTGTGTTGATCTAGGCCTCCGAGCTCTTTGTGTTTGAGGAGGGGTCTCCGGCCTCTTGGGGCTGACCTCAGGGTTGCCATGGAGACGACAGGAGCCACTTCCTGAATTCTCGGCCCATCCTGCAACAGGGCAGGGGATCTGTAGTCAAACTCATGACTGAAGTGGAAACAAGGGAGGAAGGCAACCCCCCCACCCCGTTCTATTTTAATCCACATATTCTAAGAAATGTGTGGCAAAAGTGCTGGTGCAAATGGAAAATATCAATTTAATACATATGATGTTTATTTAAAATTAGATCGGGAAAGTTAAAACAATAACATTCATAATGCATTACTTTTACATTAAGACATAAGCAAGGAGCAACAGCCACAATGGGACAACTATTATAGTTTTTTCTGTCCCCTGATGTCCTCATTCTGTAGCCAATATGCTGCAAAGTTAGCTTGTAGAGAAAAACTAAAGCCAATGGTTCTTACATTGCAGTGTTACGCATCTTTAATTTCTTATGTCTGTTTATTGCTCAGAATTGTGTGTAAACTTTAAGTCTACAGCCCAATCTAAAATTATAAATGTGATTGGGAAGATGATTGTGTAAACCTTAAAGTTATCAATTTATTCTATACATGTAGGCAAAAACCTTATTAGTTGGAAAGTCAACAGTGATTTAAAAAGTCAATCCTAAAATATTTATAGCTGCAGTTTTCTTTGACACTGTCCAACATTTCCCCATTCCCCCTGCTTATTCTCTAAGTTCAGTAAAGATCATGTAAATAGATGTGAAACATCTAAATGATTTTCTATAGGGGTGGTTACTGATTAGTTTTTAGCTAAGCTAGCAATGCTGATCTGATCACAGGTCAGATGCAGAGCTGAAAGCTAAACTCTCCCAGCTTCGTTGCAAAACGGAGCTTGGTTCAAGGATCTTTTACCCAAGAGCCTCAGGTGTCGAGGAACATTAACCCGACGATTCCGTCCTTAGTGAGTCAACAGGGTTAATAAAAGGCGCTCTGGTTTCATGGGCCATGGGTTCCGTGAGAATCCAGCACCCTGTTCTGAACGTCTGCTGGTTTGTAAAGCTGCTGACTGAAACAGATGGACAAGGTCACCTTGTCAGAGAGAGCGGCAGAGGGAGAGGGCAGGACTTAGCTAAACGTTTCAGGCCTACAACCGCATACGAAGAAAAACTGATTATTAAGATTATTTTGAAGCTTTTTTATTTAGTTTTTTATTTTATTTTTTATAGACCTTTTTAAAACTTGTGTTATTAGGTGTTGTTAAGTATGACACCTATGTTCCCTAATCTAATGATGTTAGCAGTGGCCAAAGTAAGGCTGTAAATGCTAAATCCTCCAAGCTGAGCAATAACCCTCTGAGTGGAGGTTCATCTCGACAGTTAGGGAATGTAGTTACTCAGTCACCAATCTGTGGGGCTGGAAGTCCTCAGTGTTCACTTTGGTTGCTGTGGGAGCTTGATATGTCTGTGTTGGTTTGTGCTCTAAATTATCCTCAAATTCATAGATTTTGACACAGATTTTTCATACTTGCCTTCATGATTTATAGTCATGTGAAATAACTAAATTAGAACCTAAATCCTACTTTTTCACATTTTAGTCATTTAGAGTGGCTCTGAAAGCTACTCATTTTTATGCGGTTGCTTTAAATGCAAATGAGGTGCTTCACCACTGAGCTCCTAGTGACTCCAAGTACTCAACAAAATGTATTTAAAGGATGAAGAAGTTAAAGAGGTCCCATTTAATATTTCATCATCTGCAAGTGTGAGCCCCATAATAAAAGCAGGAAGTTTTGACAGTTTGCTGATCTGAAGCACCTTTGCAGAACATTTTTTACACCATTGTTTTAGTTTTGTTTTCAGTTCCTTTGCACACATGAGGTTTGGCACATGGCTTTAGTGTAGTTGAAGTCTGGGTGTTAATTGGGGAAATGCAACAACAAAATGAATTTCTTTTCTATTTATGGCCACGTTAAGGCCTCAGTTGAGGAGTGGATGATCCACTCAATGCTCACTGAGTACTTGGCGTTTCTTGCTGCAAAACATCCCATATCATCAGCCCTCTACTTCTTAAATTATTCTGCCATATTGCATTTTTTAGAGAGCAGAAGCTTTCTAACCAAGCCATTGCTTCAAAATGAGCATCCTAGCTGAGACTTGCTAAGTCTGAAATTGATTATTAATTAATTGATTTACTTTTGATTATGTAAAGGAGTCAGAACAAAGGGTAAATTGTTCAGAATTTTCCCTTGTTTTTCTTAACATGGTCTATAATCATGTTTATTTCCCCTGTCACTGTTATTTTATAAATTTTCTTTCATTGAAACAGTAATCAAATATTATTAATAGGTGTTTTTTTCTTTTAAATGAAAGAACATTTTGTAAAAGCAAAAATCTAAAAATTGCAGCTACAAACAATGCTCAGGAGAGAATGTATGCCTGTAGCTGTTTGGGAATGAAACTTCAATTGTTCAACCTTTTGATACATTGCAAAGCTTGACCGGCCAAACTCTGACTCTTTGCTCATGTTATTTGTGATGTTAGACAAGTGCCTCTTGAGGTGGTGAAAAAAACACTCAAACACGGAGACTACCAATCATTTTACAAGGTTCCTTTGTAGTAATTGCAGTCTTTTGTATATCAGCTATGAACTCCTTGTCACCTCTGTTACCACACAGAGTTGACAATAGCTTTTTTATACAGTGACAGATTCCTTGGAGTATGTACAGATTGCCCCAGACTTTTCCCATGGTTCCTTTTCGTTAGTGGAGGAGATTCACTCTGGTTATTTGTAATATTTGAAACAGTGATGTAAAATAGATGCAACATGATGCAATAAGTCTAGCTTTTCTTTATTTTTTTTGTGTCTATATCAGTAAAAGAAAATGCTATGCAGCTATGTTTATATCCATGACGTTTAATATGTTAAGCATGGACAACCAAGATATTGCTCCTCTAAAACAGACTGTTAAGCATAAAGTTACCCACATTTATTGGCATTTAATGCCCTTTAATTTTAATTTATGTTGATGTAGTCTTTAGGACATTGATTACCCATGCTGGATTTTGGATTTACATGTAGGGGGTCTTGAGATCCTCTACAGTTATAGAATGAAGCAACTGATATGATAATAGTTAAGAATGTTTATGTTATAGGGTTGAAAGATGACAACCAAACACATTGGTTGGTGAGGCTGGTTGTATTACTGTAGACCCATAGTAATGGTGGCATAGTGATTAGGGCATAGAGCATGGAATCCTGAGATTCTGAGTTCGAGCCCCACTGCCACAGACTGCCAATCTGAGTCCCTGAGCAAAAGAACCTTAACCCCACACTATTCCCACTGCTCCCCAAGGGGATGGGTTCATTTCGTTGCTCTGTATGTGTGACAGTGTAATGACAATAAAAGCTGGGGAGAAATGTTTGTACATCCGCCTCATACTTTGGGTCATGGTTCCATTATGGTACTATCATATGGGACATAAGCTGCAAGATTTAGGAATCTCTGCTTTAGACCATAGTGAAGAATTCAGAGCATGACACAACTGTAGAGAATCAGCAGAATGACTAAATCACAGGTTTCACTCAAAGCTCCTTCATCTTTTACACACTTTATGATGTTATAACTACGAACTTTATTGTGATTAGTTGCTATTTTATGGCAATTTATCTTTCAAATTACATATTTTTCCATTTATTTCACACAAATAGGAATATATATGGTGTGGTATGCACTATGCACGTGGTTTAGGCCTGTTCTGTTGGTACCTTTAAACTAGAGCCGACAAACTTCAATGGTCCCCTTGTTGAACGTTTAACCACTCATCTAAAATGGAATCATTATGGCTGAAATAAAAACCTACTAAAACTTTGAATTCAACATAAACATTCAATGAAAAGCTCAAGACGGCATTAATCATAGAAGCAGGGAACAGCATTGCTTCAGAATTGATGTTCACATTTGTTCTCAAGCCAGTCCGTTTGATCATGAGCTATTCTGGAAAGGCTGGGCTAAACTTTAGACTGTTAATTGGGGAAATGCAACAACTAAATTAATTTCTTTCAATTGTATGGCCACGTTTAGGCCTCAGTTGAGGAGTGCATGATCCACTCAATGCTTACCGAGTACTAGGCCTCTCTTGCAGTAAAACGTCCCATATCATCAGTCCTCTACTTCTTAAGTTCTTAGGCTCTGCAAAGCTGACAGAGGTTTTGCATGACAGTTACAATGAAAGGAGGTTCTAAAATGTATTTTCAAGAAGGATTAAAAAGAAATGCAATTTAGATTTTTATTGGTTAAAAAGTAGAAACTTAAAAAAGCATGTGTCATGAAAAAAGTAACATCAGAAGCGAAAGTAACTTTACCATAAGAGCATGTCTGACAGAACTTGAATAGTGGAATTTGTTTCCCTCACTCTGACCCTAACTTCTGTTTACAGCCTTGTAAGAAGTGTTAGTTTAATTAGTGCAGCTTCTACTTTGATGGATTGACTTAATTCTTTAATTTTCTAGCTTTCTTTAAACAATACATCAGTTTAAAACGGCCAAATGCTCCGGCACTTTCCTCTGCCACTTGGAGGGGCTTGTTCCCACCAGCCTGCCACAGCTGTTTCACCAGCGAGTCGTATCAAGATTTGAGATCGTATCAAATCCTGAGCTGGAACATGAACATGTAATACGAATATGTTATTGATCTTTAACAATTCTTAGAGTTGGGTATATGAGATAATCGTAAAATTTAATCTCATTCAACAATCAGCTCTTAGCCTCTTTTTTAAGAAAACTATAATTAAGGGCACCTTTCCCTCTATAGTGATTGAGTTTTTTCCTCTCTTTTTGTTAAGTTGGAACTACTTCCTCATGTTTTATTTCTTTTTAGACTTTGATTATTAATATTATTTTTTGAGCTGTCTAGATTTATCCTATAGTCAATGAGGCAACATACTTATTGTCACTTAAAACTACTAAAGTAAGTTTAGTCCACCCTCTCCCCATGATGCAATGCATACCTGACAACAGGAAGGTGATTGGCTCAAACTAGCAGCATACGCCTGCTTGTTCTATGGGACTGAGATTGAATTCCATCCACACCATAAACAAACCGGTCTAGAGTTCCTTTGGGAGCCAAACCAAACCAACTCCTCCATGGGACTTAGGTTTTAGTTTTTTTTTTTTTTTTCTTTTTTTCCTTATTAGTGCTGTGTGCACATCTCCACAGAGTGTCTGCACCAATAAGAGAGATGAACCAGAGTTGGTTTTGATTGGACTTCAGGCGGGAAAACACTCAGTAAAATACTTTCAGGAACATGTGAGGAAAACCAGAATCTCATGGTGTAAACAAATGAATTCCTCTATCCTACAGAAGTAATCTTTTCTGCTTCTGGATCTTAAAAAAAGCAACAAAAAATTAAGTAAGATTGATTACATAAAGGCATTTTGTTTATTAAAAAAACTGCATGTTCAGCTGTCCGATAAATTCTTGGCTATAAGATGAAAATCACTGACTGAACTCTTGGACCACCCAGACAGAAATGCATACATTTCCCTTCAAAACACGTTGGCAAACAGTTATCACAAAACCAGCTTTTGTTCCTCCTTGCATGCTGCTTGGCTTTTAGGCAATGCTGCAGATTCCATTTGGACCTGCAACAGAGTGGATGAGGAAAGACTAAAAGCTAGTGTGTACACCTGCTTTTATTTGCCCTTCCTTTCTCCTCCCTCCTCTGTCTTCCGCTTGCCTTCCTCCTCTCCTTTCTCTAACCACTCTGTGTGTAAGTCGGTTGCCAAGTGCTAGGAATCTGAGGAATGCCGGATTGTAATGTCCTGATAAAGTTTGCTTTGTTCCCCAAGTGACCTGGAAGAGAATAGTGCCCACAAGTCTACATATGACACACAGGGCAGAAGTATATATTCATTTTAAATAAAAACTCGCCCTGCCGGTGAATGTGGACAGATTATCTTTATGAATTGTTAAAACATAGCATCTGTTTTGTCTAAACAACATGAACTCAGGATGCCAACAATTTAACTAATCAACTTTGTTCTGTAAAGAAAGTTGGTTAATCAGGAGAAATTATACAAACTGAAAGGTTTAGATTTATTTATATATCCCTTAGTGTTTGCCAAACATTAAGGCATTGGATATAAAAGGTTTTTATAGTGGGATTTTCGTTTGAAGTTAATAAAGAGTAAGTATCTTTTCTGCAGTAGAGCACCTAGCCCTGATCAGCACCACCCCACCTCTGTGCTTTGAGGCAGTTTTGTCAGGTTCTGTTGGGAGCTTATGAGCATTTAATATCTTACCACAGTAGGTGACTCTTAGTGACTTTGATTTGGATAAAAATATAAAAGCGTCTAAACTGAAAAGACAAACCTACAACCCACTCAGAAGCTGTTTTCATCCAGTTTATATGTCAATTTTTTAGCAAATTTAAACAAGAAAAATGGAGCAAATGAACCATCCATTCATTATCTGACACGCTTGTCCCAGTTGGGGTCGCGAGGGGTGCTGGTGTCTATCTCCAGCTGTCAATGGGCGAGAGGCGGGATACACTCTGGACAGGTCGCCAGTCCATTGCAGGGCAACACAGAGACAAACAGGACATACAACCATTCACACACACACCTAAGGAGAATCTAGAGAAGAGCAAATGAACCAAGCTATGCAAAGCGTATTGTCATCATAGGTTTAGGTTACGCTTGGCTCTAATAAACAGGAAGTAGAGGTAGCACGCTAGCACGAACCACGGATGAGGAATGGAGCAAGATTTTATTAATATATTGAAACCTTGAAGGTTTTTCTAACTTCATCATATCAGCTAGTATTAGGAATAGTAAACACCATCCAGAGATGAAATAGAGAAGTTCCCAATGTTCATATTCTCGCAGGAAATGAATGATCAGTCATGTGAGGTAAAACGTTCAATACTTAAGTTTATCAACAAAGGTGTTTCCATCTCCTCTTTAGTGTATTTCCTCTTTTGCTAATAAAGTCAAAACCAAGTCAAGCAGGCATGAAAAAGTTTCTGCGAAACTTTCTGTCAAGCCCTTCTAAAGTGATGCTTAAAAGAGCACATAAAACATTTTCATGGTAACACATCTAGAGTGACTACAAGAGTGAGCCCAAAGTTTTTATAAAATGTTTCTACTGATTATAGCTAAATAATTGCTAATAGTCTTTAATAAAAAAGAATATTGCTTCCCAAAATCCAAAGACCTGGTATAATTGGTATTTAGAGCAGGACATCTGTAGAGAGTCCAGAAGTAGATCTCTCCTCTAGTTTATAACTCTTTTAATAACTTCAGTTTAAAAAAAAAAAATGAAGTTCTAGATTTGCTGTTTAGATTTAATTTAATATGTCTAAGTAGTAAACAGGTAAAGATTATACATACAATACAAAACGGCATGAAGGTATATAATTATAGGTTTAATTTAAATATGTCTTCTTCATTATCTTCAGTTTACGGAACACTAACTGCCTAAAAGATGTAAAGTTGCAGTATAAACCCACCACATGGCTTGGTATTTGATTCACCGCTGTTGGTGCTGATAAGATGTGTTGGTTTTTCTCCAATTAAGAAGGAATTCTCCAAATAAATATAAGTTTTTGGATTTAATCATGAAGGAAAAATTCACATAAGTTTCAGTGCTGACTATAATTTAACCCTTTAAAGCCCGATCCAAGAATAAAACAAAACAGAAAATTACTTTTTTTTTTGGTTTGAAGTCCTTATTTGGCCTTTTAACAAAATATGTAAAAGGAAAAAACAGAAATACATTTTTGATATTAAATTATATTATCAGGTATATCTGATTGTGTACAATGGGATTTTGAGCAAAGTTTTTACCATTAAATTAAGCAAAAGGTGTCAGACGCAAAACATTTCAGAAACCGTATGTATCAAAAATGATACATTTGGCATTACAGGGTTAAAAACAAAGTAGTTAATTTAAATGTGCCTCATTGTAGAGCATAAGCAGAGATGTGTGTGCTTTATTTTTCCCACTGCTGCCTTTCATTTTTGTGTTCTTTAGATAGATGAATTATTAACACAAACATAATCCATTTTTAAATAACATTTAACAAAAAAAAAAATGTAAAAAAGTCTTTTTTTTATTGCTGGTTTTCTGTTATGTTCTGTCCCTTGCATGGCACATGCTGAACCACATGCAACAATTTCAGCTTGAAGTCATTTTGCCTGCTCAACAGCTGCTTGATACTCCACTTCTATCTAAATGGAGGAGGAGGAGCCATGAAGGCAGAAAAGGCATTCCTAACCTTATCTCAGCTCAGAACACACATGTGATAACTTGCTCTCCAGCTCTTTTGGTCACATACAAGATTTATCTTTCTCATAAATTCTATAAGCTCAGACAGCGCATGTGCATACATCTTATTCTCAACCTGTATTGAAGAAGAAGAAGAAACAGGAAGCAAGTGTTTAACTTTTGGGAGGAGGGTCAAACAGGGCATGATGGGAGTCCTCTACATTCATTTGCGTGTGAAGAGGTGATTACGTTCGTGTGTGTGTGTGTGTGTGTGCATATATGCAGAGCTGAGGGAGTGTGTATGATGGCTAAACAGAAAGGCCAAATTGTGTTTATATGGTAAATGGTTGTAGTTATGTGTGGGTATGTGTGTGTATTGGGGGAGTTAAGGTTGTGGAATGTCAAATGCTGATACGATGCTTACAAGACAACAGAGATGGTGAAAAAAAAACATGGTGGAAATCATTAGTGATGGTGGCTGCTCAGCACTTCGTTGTATACAGTAAAACAGGGAGGTGAAGCTGTACTGAATGAGTAGGTCACAGTATGAAGCTGAGGGTGGGGGTAGTCAGGGCTATAGGGTTCAGGTTAATCTTGCATGTCTATTACCTAACCAAATGTTATCTGTTCATCTTTACTGCTTTTACGAATTTTAAACTATGTAACCAAAGGATGTTTGATCGCTTTATGTTTTTATATCAGTTACATTGAAAGTTAATGCAATGCTAATTAGATATGTGAAGCTCTGACTTTCTAGACAGGAATTTGACTGATTGAGCCTTCTCAACAACCCAGAACCATCCATCCGTCCGTCTGTTTTCTTTTGCTTATCTGAGGATGGGAAGGCAGGTAAAAAAAAAACTGAAGGGGAAAACCCCGACACCTCTTTAGTCCAGAGCTCCTTCGCCTATTCTGTAGTGTTTGGGAACATGAATAGAGATCTTCCAACAGCAAATTCTTGGTCTGTCTCAGGGTCTCCCCATTGTAGGAAGTTTATAGAAAACTTCCAAACATCCAGATCAGATATCAGCTGACGGAGCACCTCTCCTATATCCATGGCAGAGCCCAACCTCTTCACAAAGGAAGCTCAGTTTAGTCAGGAACTCATTTGTTCTGTCAAGAGTCATGTTTCAGGACTAGAGGTGAGGGTACATATACAGAAACATGGATGGACTGCTAAGCTCTTTTTTTCTTCACCGTAAAATGCAGTAGCAATATGTATTACTGCAGATGAAGCCTTAATTCTTGACTCTTCTCCAGCTGCATCCATGTGAACAAGTCACCAAACTGTCTAGTTTTATTTTAACAAATTATTTACAATTCAAGTGAAAGGTAAATATATACATTATAAAATGAGTATACAATAACCTGGTTGCACAGGATTAATTGAGAGCATACCTGTCATTAGTTGTTATAATATTTATGTATATTCCAGATTTTTTTAACCTAAAGTTTTTTTTTTTCATATCTATTGTTTATCTGAATACATTGTTTGCAAAATGTTTACAAAGTGATTGTATTGTTCAACTGTATCAGTCAGGAGCAGGCACAAATAGCAGTAATGTGTCAATGCATGAAGAATGGGAGAAAATTACATCACAGAATCTAAATGTTTCTCTGTAATGAAAAGCAAAAACTGAAAATGATCTGATCTGACACTGACAAAAACTCTGAAGCAGATCTAGAAAATTCCAGCAAGTAAAGGTTGCATTTTACGTGTGATTAAAAAAAAAAAACCTCCTGTATCCTGTGTATGTCTGGACTAATGTGCAAGGTTGCAAAATTCCATCAATGCCTGCTTAAAGAAAGAGAATTATTTATGGTCTGATAACACTTCATGTTAACATTTGTACCAACTTCCAGAAGGTATAATTGGGTTAAAAACAAAAATAACCATCACATGGTAGTGGCAGCATCATGCTATGGGAATACTATGGAATATTTGTCACACTTTGATTAAGTCTTTGACATTGCTTCATGTTTTTATATCACAAAAAAGCAACATTTTAAGAGTAAAGTGTACCCTCTTTAGATCCAAATGACAAAATACATTTTAAGATAAACATAAGGATGTATTTTTTTTCTGCTTGCTACTTCTTTAACAGTGTGTTTGGAACAGACCAGGTGTTTAAAGCTTTCTTTTGTCTTTTTTCTTGATCATTTATCAAATATTTAATTGGATAGCTTACTATCTGTTCACCAGGAGATGGTGCTGCAGTCAGTTATTCACTTGGAAATGGAAAAACATAGGCTAATTACAGGCCAATGTAGAAACTGGATGTTCTTGTTCAGAATAAAAAAAAAAATCTCCTCTACGCTTCCTCCAATCTGTCCTGTAAACCAGATGTCTGCAAATTGGATGAATAAGAACTAATTGAACTCTGTGTTCACAGGTGCTGCTAACCCTTCAGGCCTGGTTGGCAGTCAGGGCTACTGTAAACATCCTTGACTGGAAGCTGGTGTTCGGATTTTGGGCTTTCAGTCGGATGTTTGCAGCAGCCAACTGCCCTTACCATCTCAGGAAGGTTTCCACTTTCTTACAGCATCCAACTGTATAAACAAGGATATAAGGCAGCAAACCCAGCATAAAGTAACAGCACTACTATTGATGCTGCAGGTAAAATCATTGTAGTTTGTATCAGCCCTTCTTGTTTTACTGATGTAGATCTCAAAAGGCCATATTCTATTACCTGTTCCTGTTTTTTGGTGATTTGCAATGAGCACCGATGCTCTACCGCACTAAAAGCTGAATGTTCCTGACATAATATTTTAAGCTGAGACTTCTGGCTTGGAAAAAAAAAATCTTCAATGGATGGCCCCCGTCAATGCTCTTCTTCTTCTTCCAATAAAAACAAATTTCTAGTCTATAACTTCTGATTGCGAAAGAGAAATTAATATTTAGACATGGAATCATCTTTATCACTGCTCATAATCTGCCCAGGAATGCTTGTTTAAAATCATTTTCGCCATCCAAACACATTTATTTATGCTCATTATATGTATTTAATTATACTTGTTTAAAAAAATTTGACAAAACATATTTTAAAGAAGAGGTGTTCTAGTTTGCAACAATGCTTTACACTGTCCTCTCTGTTGGATGTCCCCACTATCAATGGGAGATGTAAAAAATAATACAAACTCATTGTCTATAAAGGTCATCTCTTTGGGATCAAAGGTCTAATTTTTAGGAGAGAGGCCTGTTTGATGTGGAGACTGTCTAAGAAAAACAGCTTTTCCCAAATAGCCACCCCTCCAAAAAAAAAAAAAAAAAAACTAGAGCCAAGAGGAAGCGGGTGTAACATACACCAGAAGACCACAGACAAGGAAGGAAGGAAGCATTTCAAGATCACTCCCTCCTCCACCCCCACATCCATCATCCTATTGATAAAATAAAAAAAGGCTTGTTGCCTGAGTTGAGGATTAAATACCAGTAGTGTTCAAGTCATGAGGGTGTCATGACAGAATAAAGAAATGAAATCTCCTGAAAAGGTTCCACACCTACATTTTATAATAATGCCCTTATGAACAGAGATGTTTAAAGGAAGAGAATTAAGGTTGTTTTGACACAAACCAACAACGACCAGTTAAACCTGATGCTTGATAATCATTTCTGAGGTTTTTGTTAATCTGAGATCCAGGAAATGTAAACACCCTACACTCTCGGCGTGCGCCCTGTGGTGGCCGGGAGTGGGACTGTTTGCACTGCTTGGCTCAGGAATGCATCCAGCAGCAAAGGAGGAATTCTGACACTCCGCTTGAACTACAGCAATTCTTCTTCTTTTTATTCTTTAAAGTACTTGTTTTAATGCTCCACATTTGAAAATAGTGTAATAAAGTTTGGGTCTGTAAATAAACATATTCACCTCAGTTGTTTTTTGTGTCGTATTGTTTCCAGGTAATTAACTCCTTCATTGGCACCCTAGGAGGCATTAGCTGTGTTGACCAGAGTGTAGATAAAGATCTTATATCAAGACCAGCAATTATATCCTCTGACATCCTGAATATGACCTCTAGGCCACCTGGGGGAGGAAATGAAAACTGGCTTTTCGATGGGTTGGTTCTATGTCCCTGCTCCAACACAGCTAATTCTTCTCCACCATGTCATAACCAATGATTACTCTTATAGAAACTTACCTTTCCCCCCCTTTTTTGTTTACATTCTTGTAAGAGCAACAGTAAAATTATCTGGTCTTTCAATAGACATTTTAAATGGGGGGGAATGTAGCAACCAGCTGTTAGATGGTTGCTACATTAGATTAAAACAGCTGATGTGTTAACAATACAATACAAATTATAATGACAATAACAATTGTTGCTGCCCAACACTTTGGTTTGAAAGCAAGCGCCAAACCCTGGAAGGATATTGAAAGTTGTATCTAGACTGGCCACAATACATTAGAAACAATAGTCGGAAGCAAAATGGTTGCTAATTAGTGGTAATGTACAGCACCGTGTTAGGGAAGGTTTGCTTTTTACGCTATATTTTCCCATTTTCTGTGTCATCAAATTGCCTAAAAACTGATAAGTACAATTTAAAAAGCATTTAAAAAGTTAAAATATGAATTACAAAAAGATGCATTGAAACAACCCAAAATAATGCACGATTAAGGGCATAGATAACCTATATTTAAAATGTAAAGAAAAAAAAAACAATAGCATCTGTATGGGGAAAAAAATAAAATTATTCACAGGACAAAAAGAATTGCCACAAGATGGAGCCATCATATCACATGACTTTACATCAGCTTGCAGTAATGGACTAAATCCCTGCTAGTATAAGAAAGATGGATGGACATTTTACTGGTTTATTAAATCTTCTTTGATTTCAACCTTGTATGGAATTGAAATTATAACTTTTAAAAAAGATTATTTTAAACAAACCATACATATTTTTACACTTTGAATGTCAAAACTGTGCAAAGGTTAGTAATTTGCACATCAAAAACAGCAATGTCTAGATATGGGAAATAATTTAGATGTTAGAATCTCTCCAAGTTAACAACTCATATGGCATGCCCTAAAACTAGCTCACCTTCAAACCTTTATTATAAAGAAAAAAAACTGGAAACCGTTGAAAGACGATTAGTCTATGTCAGTGAATTTTGGCTGATTTAGTTGAATAACATCACACAAAATGTTGTAATGCATAGCAAAACAAAAAGTCCCTGATGTTTTTCTTATGTTCCTCTATACGTTTTACTAAATGCATTACAATTGATTGTTTAATATCTTGTTTTCAAATAAAATGGCAAAGATGGGTTCATGGAAGAGCAGAACAAACATGGTGGATCATTTTTATAGGAAGCTGCTGTGTTTTTGTTTTGTTTTGTTGGCTAAAGAAACACTATCTTTTCCTTTTGACTGAGAGAAATTATATTCAGTTCAAATTATTTATACTTTTTTTTACTAAAAATGAATGTCTAGTGGAAAATTATAGCAGTAGTATAGTATAGTTTAGTGTATGCATATTCAATTCAATTTATTTATATAGCGCCAATTCACAAAACAGAGACAATTCAACCAGATCATACAGTCCAAATAAAGTTTTCTATCTAAGAAAAACAAGCTTATTTAGCATCAGTTCATTGATTTGCTGGACACACTCCTAATGCAAGAGCATATGATGACAGTAGGTATTTGCTTGCATTGTGTTGTTGACTGTAAAGTACTCCTTCACATTGAGCATCAATTCAGTGACAGTGGAGAGAGAAAAACTTCCTTTTAACAGAATCAAACCTCAAGCAGAATCTGCCTCAGCGTGAGCAGCCCTCTACTGAGGCTGACTGAGATTCAAGGAGAGAGAAGCAGACAGAAGAAAAGGAACATAGAAGCGCTGATCTGTGAATTCTTTCCATATTCGAAAACGTGAAATAGCTCTTCAGCTGGCTGTATCTCTGGGAAAAAAGCAGTTAGGCAGGCAAGCTCTGAGCCATTGATAACAGTGCATTCAGTTAGTCACTGTAAAAGATGAGCCATGGGCTGTTGGATGGTGTCCAAGATTGTTTCTGAACAGACTTCATCTGAAGCTATTATGACTAGAAAAAGCAGGGAGTACATAAAATTAGGGGTTGAAATAACAAATACTGCACAATGGGAAAATAGAGATTGGATGATGAAAGTGGTATATGTCCTCCAGCTGTCCAAGCTTATAGCAGCATAACCATAGAAGTAGCTAAAAATAACCTAAGCCAATCTAACTATAAGCTTTAAAAAGGAAAGTTTTAAGCCCTGTCTTAAAAGTAGACAGCATGTCTGCCTCACGGGCTAAAACTGGTAGTTGGCTCCTCAGGAGATGAATCTGATACATTGGTCTACATTGATTATTGGCAATCTTTTTTGGGGGAAACCCTGGTCTGATTCAGAGAGACAGCATCCATCCCACTTTGTATGGTGCAGCTCTTATTTCCAGGAATCTGGCCAAATGTATTAGTCCTCCAAAAACCTGACACCCAAGGGTACACCAGGAAGCAGAGTCATAGTTCAACATACCTTTCTGCAGCTTCTCTACCGTTATACCCTCATTACCATCTAGATAATGTTTTACCCACTACTAAAATCAAATAAATCAGAAAAGAATTCTAAAGAAGTAAATAATGATAATGTAATTAAAATTTAAATGACTCCAAAAGAGGGGAAAGTGAAAAGAATTAAATGTGGGTTACATAACATAATATTTATTTCTTCAAAAAAGTCTGTTGGCTAACAAGTTTTTTGGTAATAATCAAACTGATTTACGTTATCTTACAGAAACTTGGCTGTAGCAAGAGGACTATGTGAGCATTATTAAGCTATTTAATCTTCACATTCCCATAAATTCTGGATAAGGAGGAGAAGCAAAAATCTTTCAGTCTGACTTACTGATTAGTCCTAAGCCAGTTAATAATTGCAACTATTTTGAGCATTTAAGCCTTAGTTTCCCTTATCCAAATTGCAAAGCTATGAAACCTCCTCTTTTTGAAACTTTGTATCGTCCACCAGGTCCTTACTCAAAATTTTTACATCAGGTTTCAGAGTTCCTGTCTGATTTTGTGTTGTATACTGACACGGTCATTTTATTGGAGGATTTTAACATCCATGCTGACATTAAAGATGATAGCTTAAATGCAGCCATTATTGCTATCTTAGACGCTATTGGCTTTGTTCAAAATGTGACTAGTCCCACACATTCTCATCTACAGTCTTTGGACCTTATGCTGACATATGGCATTGAATTTGAAGAAATAACAGTATTCTCTCACAAACCTGTCATATCTTACCACTTTTTAGAAATCTTCAAACTTATTTTAGTAGAGATCTCCATCCCCAAAAGAATGTTTCACTTTAGCAGATCATTATCATACAATGCTGTAATAAATTTGAAAGAATCTGTTTCACTTTTTATCTCTTCTGTATGACTGAACAATAATGAAACATTTAATTTATTGCCCTTCTCGAATTGATGAGTTGTTTTAAGGGGCTTACTAATTCCCTGCATACTGCCTTAGACAACAGAGCCACTTTGAAAAGGAAAACTGTAGAAAGCTTGCTCCCTCATTTAATGCAGAGCTGAACACTTTGGAGCAAAATGCTAGGAAACTGTAGAGAAAATGGTGCTCTACATCCCTGCAGGAATCTTACCTAATCTGTAAAAACAGTTTACTGTTGCATAAAATGACTCTTGGTAAAGCAAGAGCAGCATATTTATCTTCATTAATAAAGGAGAATAAGAAATGTCTTTTTCATCCAGTTGCAAAACTCATTCAGGGCCATAGTTGTGTTGAACCATCCATTCTCCTTGCACTTAGTAGTAATGATTTTATGGGATTCTTTATAAATAAGATCGATTCATTAAAAATAAGATCATTGGCACCTTTCTTAATATGATTGGTTAATCTCTGCGAGGTGAAGCAACATCTGAGGTGACTAGAATCTAAACCAGGTTTAGACTGCCTTAATCCAGCTGAACTTTCAGAGCAAGCAAAACTATTATCTTCATCTAAGCCTTGTATTTGAGATCCAATTCCAACCAGGTTATTTAAGGAAGTATTCCCTTTGATCTCCTCCATTTTTACATTAAAAATCTTCAATTTTTTATGTAAAATTCTTGAGGAAATAAACAAGTGTATTAGCACTTACATCATAATTATCTTTTTGAAGTGTTTCAGTCCAGTTTTAGATCTCAGCAAAGCACTGAAACAGCTTTCGTGAAAGTCACTAATGATATTATAATGGCTTCAGATAATGGACTTGTATCTGTTCTTGTCCTGTTAGATCTCAGTGCTGCATTTGATGCTGTTGATCATAGTATCCTTTTAGATCAGGGGTCTCAAACCAGTTCCAGAAAGGGCCGTGTGGCTGCAGGTTTTCTTTCCAACCAAGCAATGGCACACCAGACTCCATTTATCTCATCAACTGAGTGCAATCTAAAAATGATGACTTGATGAGAAGAATGGAGTCTCGTGTATCATTGCTTTAGATAGACTTCAACATTTTGAAGGAATTAATGGAACTGAACTAGGTTTAAATCTTCTTTATCTTACAGATTTCAGTTAGTATGTTCATGTTAGTGTTAAATCTTATATATATATGCTCCAAATCGGTAGAATTATTAGACAGCATAGGATTAATGTATTTTGCTATGCAATTGATACTAAGGTACATTTGTCTATAAGTCCAGATAAAACTGACCCATTACATAGATTACAGTCATGTCTTGAAGACATAAAAACCTGGATGACTCTTCGCTCTCTGCTCCTGAATGCAGACAAAACAGAAGTTTTTGTCTTTGGACCAGAGTTTTTGTTGTTTTGTTTTTTTTAAATTAGCTGTTAATCTCAGATCATAAAGTGAAAAATCTGGGTATTAATTTTTATCAGGACCTGTCATTTAAATCCCACATCAAAGAGGTTTCTAGAATTTCCTTATTTCATTTGCAGAATATTGCAAAAATTAGAAAGATCCTGTCCATGGCTGATGCTGAGAAACTAGTCTATGCATTTATTTCTAGGCTGGACTATTGTAATTCTTTACTTTACAAGAAGTCCACAACCTGTAGAAAAGCCTTCAGCTGATCCAAAATGCTGCAGCCAGAGTTTTGATGAAAATTTGAAAGAGATAACACAGTAGTTCTTCTATCTTAGCTTCCCTTAATGGGCTTCCTGTTAAATCCGGAATAGAATTTAAAATCCTTAAACTTGCGCATAAAGCCCTAAATAACCAAGCTCCATCTTATATCAGAGATCTGATTCTTCCTTTGTTTGTTTTTTTTTTTTTTTTTTACAGAGCGCTTCGCTCGCAATCTGCAGATTTACTTGTGGTTCCTGGAATTTCTAAAAGTAGAATGGGAGGAAGATCTTTTAGTTATCAATTCAATTCAGTTTATTTATATAGCGCCAATTCACAACACATGTCATCTCAAGGCACTTTACAGAGATAAAACTGTCAGATTGGTTAGGAAAACTAGTTGCATCCAGTAACTGACTTGCAAGACATGCTCCTCCTGCATGAGCCAGTCAGTCATTGAAGCTTACCTTTCTCACCGCGGTAAAAATGGCTGAGGGTCGTAAGAAAAAAAGTATCTATGAAATGTATAAGAAGAAAAGAAAGGCTCAGAAGATGACGCAAGCACAGCCCAGGGAAGGAGGAGTTACGTTACCAATGGAGCAAAAAGCATTGATCATCTGTCCGAACAGTCAGTTAACTGAGTTTGTAACTATATACTGTAGTCCCTGCTCTATATATATATTGATTTGGGGGGTTAGGGCAGACGTTCGGACACAGTAAGCTTCTATGGGCTGTGAGAACAGCTACTTTTAAACAGCGAGCACATGGAGAAATTGGCTAGTGCATACTCTTGCACAAGCATTTTTTTTAGAGTGGAGAGTCTTTTAAAAAATTCACAATAATTCTCTGCAAGACATTTAACTCTGTTTTCTGGAGTTTATTGTTTCAGAGCTTTTCACAACAGCTATTTCAAGCCGTTTTAGTAATGTGCTTAAACATTTGTAAATGTTATGTTTGTAAATGTTGCTCAGTGGTGTTGATTTCATTAACACCACTGAGCCTCCCCTGTTTCGAGAGAAAAGCAGCCGCCCCTGCTACTCATCCAATAAACAAGCAAACATCACTCTGTTTTTAACTACCGGTATAAGCTTTATCAAAAAGGAAAGTTTTAAGCCTAGCCTTAAATGTAGACTGGGGGTCTGCCTCTCAGACTAAAATTGGTAGTTGGCTCCACAGGATAGGAGCCTGATAACTAAAATATCTGCCTCCCATTCTACTTTTAGAAATTCTAGGAACCACCAGTAAACATGCAGATTGAGCATGTTTACTGGTGGTTCCTAGAATTTCCTAGAAGCAAACCTTCTGTCAAGTGCTCTGTTAGGAACATAAGAGACAATTAGATTTCTGATATAAAATGGCTTTCATTTCTTTATATCTTAGAAGGAGGAATTTAAATTGTATTCTAGAGTGTACAGGAAGCCATTGAAGGGAAGCTATAATAATAGAATCATGCTTTGACAGGAAACTCTCCTTTTTATTTTCAGCTGGAGGCGTTCAACTACAGTTTATGGACTTCCTGAAAATAAAGTATTATAGTAGTCCAGCCTTAAGGTAAAAAGTAGACTACTGCTCACACCGAAGGGTAATTTAGAGTTTTTTGGACAGTGGAAGGAAGCTGGAGTACCTGGAAAGTGCATGCAACTCCATGCAGCAAGACACAGGACAAGGGTTCAAATTTCAGAGTGCTCCTCAACTCTTCAATTGGGTCCTCTTGCTCTTAAAATGAAAAAATTGTTTTAGAAATTTAATAGGGGAATGATGCCTTTATAATTGTGCTAAAATATTCTGTAAATAACTTTAAATAAACCTGATAATATTATTATATGGGTCTGGATTATATGTTGTATTGTGACAAAACCAGTTCTTATTATGTGATAGAAACATAGAAAATATCAAAAACAGGTTCTTAAATAGACTGGAAGTATCCAAAATACTGGGGGTCTTTCGAAGTAAATCAACTATATAAAAAATGGTTCATTTAAGATTAAGAAACTAACAAGTTTCTAAAATAAATAATCTCAGTCTTATATATAATTTCCTCTTGCAAAATAAAATATTTTGCAAACAAGATTAATAAGGGCTCATGAGTGATGCTAAGTTTGTATGTGTTGTGCAAATAGTTAGTTTTACTGTAAATAAAATAAGTCTATGTTAAGGTCAGAGCTAGGATAGCTGCATGTAAATAACGTATCATAACAGGTTCCTGTTCTGTAAACCAAAGAAAGCAGAAGTGGAGTTTCTGTCTCACTTTGAGTTTCTGCCACAAGTGAGACTACACTGGGAAAGCCCCCGAAACCAAAACTGAATCCAGCTGTGACTTCCCATCAGAACAGATGAAACACTGTGTTGTGTGAAAGACATTGCACAGTTAGAAGTTTTCTGGTTTGCCATCGGAGAAGGAAACTGTCCGCAATAATGTCCAGGAAAGTATGCATAAAAGTACAGTTTTGCCGACCCAGTTCAAGTTAAGAACAGGATTTCTAAATTAGACTTCAAAATCTGTAGCGGTTAGACTCTTCAAGATAGTGCATATTTTTACAATGGAAAATTCAAATGTATCTTTTTGTTTTAATTCCTGCAGCTTAAATAAATGCTATTACAATAATACATTTTTAGGTTAACATTTTGTGTAAATATCATGATACTGTGAAGCTAAATATTGTTATAGACTCAAGGCTATCACAACATTCAAATCTCTCACTAGAATGACTGAAACCAGCAGTTAATTCAGCTCTGAAAAATCAAGAATCATATGAATCTTAGGAGGGATGTCTTTAAATTGGAAAATAATTTATATACACCATCCTGGAGAGAAATATCAGCTGTGCTGCTGCCATCAACACCCTTGTTTATAGATGTTGGAGAT
>NW_015150493.1:1442664-1444300 GCF_000732505.1 Cyprinodon variegatus
GTGACAGGCTTTGTTATATTGGTGTACTATAACCAGCAGCTGTCTAACATTATCTTACAAGCACATGAACAAAAGGATAATTTTTCAGTAAAAAACCACATCAAATGTAGCTATGCAGAGGTTCATTGAAAAGCTTTTGTCTTTAAATATGTTGCTAAGAAAAGAGAGGTGATACTTGGCCATCTCCATGTCAGGCTTTCAAGCAAACAGACGGAAAAACATTTTAGAAGTGTCACTTTCAAAGCAGATCAACGTTCTGCAGAACCCTCGATGAGGAAATGCAAGACAAGAGACAGGAACCACATGGAGATGCCATCTGTTGTTGGCCAACACTGCAGAAAAGGTGCCAAACTGCAGACGCAGACAGACACATATAAACACCCACATGATAAGAAAAAAAGCGTAAACAGGAGTGGAGCAGAGACAATTATAACACAGCATATGGCAAAGTATGATTTTCGAAAAATAAGAAGATAAAGCTGAATTTAAACAAAAAAAAAAAGTGGGTTGCTTGCTTGAATTGAACAAATGATACAAACATTACCAATGGTACTTAAACGTTATAATATACAGTGGAAAAAAATTATTATTAGGGCCTTAAAACTATTGGAATGTAATATTTATTGGGGGTTTTTTTGGAAAGCAAAAAAAAAATACTTGTCTTACAATGTATTCATGTTTTAACCTGTTAGATTTGCTTTCTGGAGAGTCAGAAGCCTTTTTTAAAGGCAATGCTATTATTTAATAGATGTACATAGTAGATAACAACCTAAACAACCTAAACAAATACAAAAGAGAAATGAATTTATTTCCTCATTTGTAATTCAATGGTTTTGAGTTATTTTTGCAACACTGTACCAATGGATCTAATTAGACGGCACAGAACATTGTATTTTAGCTTAGATCTAAAGTTTTCTTTTTGTGTTACTAGCATCAATAGAATAATCTTCATTCTTGAGGTTGGAGAAGAATCTTCTCCCACTTAATCCATCAGGGTGGCAGTGAGGCTGGTGCCTATCTCCAGCAGCATAGGTGAAAGGTCTTTAAGTAGATACCTAATTAAGGTGAGGGTTTACTTTTACTGTTGCTCAAAAAGACGAAATTTAAATATGTAGCAAATTTCCAACATAACAGTCAAAATGACCATTGTCAGTTTTGGTTTGCATTAGCATTGTTGCTTAATGTGCTACAAACTGAAAATATTTTTATAACAAAAAAGTTTTCATACAGACTTAATCTCCAAATATTTTTTCTAGAAGCACTCCATGAAAACATTTTTTTTATTTTAATGCAACTTATTATATAACTAGATTATTTGTCAAAGCAAAAAATGAAGTGTTTTTCAGGGATGATTCATAAGAGAAATACATGTTTGCCAAAGGTTACTAGATCTGCACTGCATGTTTAATAATCAGGAATGGGAGAATGCACATGCTATCTTGAATAAAATAGAATAGAATAGAATAGAAAATCCCTTTATTGTCCCACAATGTTTACAGCAACAAAAATATTATAGAAAATTTGTCACACAAATGTGTACCTTAGAAAAAATGTGTAAGAATAACATAATAGTGAAGAGTTAAAACACAACCAATAAAATACTGTACTGTAAAGCAGCAACATTAGAGATGTGCAA
>NW_015150493.1:1444310-1457518 GCF_000732505.1 Cyprinodon variegatus
TAGAGTCTTTCAGCTGCTGGGAGGGAGGATCTGTGATAACGCTCAGTGGTGCATTTAGGGTGCAGCAGTCTGTCACTTAGGGAGCTCTCCACTTCTGCAACAGCTTCATGCATGGGGTTGGAGACATTATCCAACAGAGATGTTAATTTAGTTAGGATCTTTTTGTTTCCCACCTCCTGCACTGAGTCCAGAGGGCATCCAGTCACAGAGCTGGCCTTCCTGATCAGCTTATTCAGTCGCTTTCTCTCAGCCACAGATAAGCTACTGCCCCAATCTTGGCTGTTTGTGTTTTACAAACAGTTTGGACTATACTTGCTATAATTGATGTCAAGGCTCCAAGATGTAGCAAACCTATTGTTGCCAAAGACCCCAGCTCACCTTCAGTGCAGGGCTGGTTTAATAGCAAACCTTCTGTCAAAAACAGGTGGTTAGAATTTTAGCCCTGATCGATGTGTTACTATTGACCAGCCAAGGTTGATTAAAATGCTCTCAACATATTTCATACTTCCTGGATTGAATTTTTCCAGAACAAAATCTAAAACGATGCTTTCCCTGAATCATCAGCCGGTACCTGGGACTCCTCTGAGCTTCTGTTTTTAAAGACGACTGGCATCTTCTGCTATCTGACATGTGTTCAATGTTTTCTCGTGACTTGTCATGGGACTTCTTTGCAATACACACACTCACACAGAGTTCCTCAGTTTATTTGCTTTTTGGAAAGTAAATCTTTGTCTTCCACTCTTTTCTCTGCAGACTTTAATCCAATTATTCTGCAGGCAGATCAGCTGCAACAGATGTGCTCTCTGTCCTATAAAATCAGACTGGATCATTCTTCCTGGATTTCTTTCTTGGCGTCTCAAAAGAAGCTCCTGTTGTGTTATTGTGAAGTCACCAATTATTTAAAATTTAAGATTTAATAAGTTTGTTATTTTAAAACCTGAACAAATATGAATAGATATCTCTCACACATTAATTTGTGGTATTGGTTTTGCCTTTGGCATACCAAATATATATATTGAATTGAAAAAGCTTCCTGGATGGGAAGCGAAATGTCTTCAAACTTGGAAACAAATCCCAGTGTATTGTTTTTTAACTTTTTTGGAATGACTATGACCTGGATGACTGAGAATCTTCACAAGCTTACAGCAGATATGTAAAAAAAAAAAAAAAAAAAAAAAGAGGATTGGAAAGCTTTAGTTTTAAAAATCATAATAGGCTGAGATGGTAAGGTAGGTGTTTGGTGTAACACTCAAAGCATTTTTAAAACAGGTACATTCCAGATTATTCAAGAATAACATAACTCGCCTCATAATCAACAGCATTTTTTAGTTTGATGGTACCTCGACTGCTGTTCATTACTGTAGTTCTTGGATTTTTTTCAAGCATTTAATATTTTTTTCTTAAAACAACACACAAAGGTTTCATTTTTTCATGACATAAGATTCATGTTAAATGCTGAATGCATTCTTGACACCTAAACCTAATGAACAAAAACACTTCTCACTGAGCTGAGGAAATACTGAGTAGAACAGTCACATTTTATTGCAGAAGCCAGATACAAATATTTTAAATAACTTTTCCACTACAGTAATTCTTTCAAAGGGGCTTATTCCTCCTGTACATTAATAACAATAGATTATATGATTACAAAGCAAACTATAACTTAAATATCAAAAGGCTGTACAAAAATCAGGAAGTAGAAGAAGTTGGTGTAGACACTACTTATAGCATACAGGTATAAACAAAACATACAAAAGAGGCACTTATGAATATAAGAGAAACCTGCACACACAAAACTGTATGTTTACATATTATTTTCACAAAGAGTCGACATACTTAAGTCCATGTTATCATACAATCTACCTGATAAGGTACTTTTACAATTATATCAGATACACTTGGCGGAAGAGTGATGTTGAAACCTTGTCATCTGTTCCCACAGGAAGAACATGTGATTAAGTCAGGAAGAACCGATTTCCCTAAACGCCCCCAACCCCCCACCCACAAAAAAATTAAAAATAAAAATGCCTGGTTCACATCTGGCATGGCTTTTAATTTCACAGATTTCTTTAAATTGCAAGAAAAGATAAGAAGTCAAACAATTAGACTTAATTGGCCTCTAACCATCTTTATAAATTACAGGATTTCAGTGCAGGTATCTACAGTACGTACTACATCCTTTTTTCTGAGCTAAATTAGAATATTTGTGCAAGAGTGTTTTTCCAAATTAACATACCTATTTAAGCACAATGAGTACTGCAGCTCTACAAGCATAGGCCTAAGGAGTAAGTCAACTTCACAGACTAAAAACATGGTCAGAACTACATAAGGTTAAAGTTCACATTAAGTTGTATAATGGCCAAGGTTACACAAGTTGAACAGGTCTTTTCTTTATAGTGTGCAGCAGTTCAGAGAAACCTATAGTGTATTGACTAAGGAAGACAGATTGTCAAAAATATTAAACACACATGCCACCTGTTCGGTCACGATAACGTCACTCAAAATCAACTTTTATAGTGTTTTCTATTGTTTGTTTTTTGTTGTTATTTTTTTTTTTTAGGAAAAGAGGACTTATAGGTGACATTACAACCCGTGGAGAATGTGCTTATAAAAGTTTTCTGTTGTTGGCACCAAAGGACTTAATAAAAAAGGTTTGATCTCAGCAATGGGTGGATGACAAAAACAAGCATTTACAGTTTCCTCTATAGTTTTTTAGAAACACAACCTCATTTTAAATGGTCTATAGAATGAGATTTCAATGTCTAGAGTTGACTTTTAAAGGCTTAATACCTAATGACCATAATCGGAAGGGGTTTAGAGCATTTAATTTAATTAAGGTAGAATAAGAAAGATAAATAATAAGTAATGAGTTTAAAACAATGGGAACTCTGATAACGAAGACAAGAACCCGCATATATTAGCAGCACATACCACAAAGGTCTTTGTTAGAGAGTGAAGCAAAGACTCCTATTCTGTCGCCATAGTAACTACATACCAAAAAAAAGAAACTAAACAATAAACTTTTTCAGTCCTACATTCAAAAATGTAAATTTGTGGAGTTTTTCTATTTGGAATCAGACAACTGCAAACTAATCTGTAGGTTGGTTTGATCTGAAAAGGAATAAATATTTGATAAGGATCTGCAATGCTGCAGATCTTTTAAAGAGAAACATAAATAGCCTTCCATAATAGTTATTTTACAAACATTCTTAATGGCATAGAAAATCCATGCAACCTCTTATCTGATTTGACTTGATGTTTTTCTATTTGCAAAAAGGGAGTTCAGCGGATTGTAAAAAGCAGTTTGACTTATTAGTAAAATATTATTTTCTAACCTATTTAGATCTTTTACACATTACATTTGATATCATACTGCTGTAATAAAATCTTTTTTAAGGGTTTTTACATGCCTCTTCCATTGATAAGAAGTAATTAAGGATGAAGCAAGCTCTCGTGAATTCATTTATCCTTACCTCTTAAAGGAAACTACCTCTAAACATTGTTGAGTCTAGGATATTTTTCCATTTATCAATGTTTACACACCGGATGTTTCCATTTTTACCAGGACTGAATGTCACCAAAAGCCTTACAATTCCTTTTTTTTTTTTTTTTTTTTTTTTTATAAAATCAACTAAAAGGTTTTGTATTTTGCTCTTCAGGTGAAACATTAAAAATCACAGAGTAGATACACGGTTGTGTCTGCTATCAACAAAAATAACGAGGCCTTTAGGTCAATCTAAAAAACTGGTTTTAAAGTATTGCTCACCAGTAACTCATCTTTTCCCTAGATAAAGAAAGCACAAATAAAACAAACTATACTAGTCATCAATATTGCCTTCCTACTAGAGCTTAATGGTGAATCATGATGTAAGGCAAACATCTACCCAGTGTTTTCTTCTTTATAAAAGTTCAGACCTTCTGACAAAAGTCATTTAATTCATGTCTCCACTGGTTTGAATGGTTTTGGAAGGTCATTGAAAATTACGATATGTCTAAAAAACGAGATTATAATTCTATGTAACCAGTTTTGCAATGTATTTCTAAGCCCTTAACCTGAACTGATTCTATTTTTTGTTTATTATTTCAAATGTGTTTCATTGCTGATATCCTGGGTCTGAGTATCTAATAAATATAAAACAGAGACAATCTCTTTCCAAAGGGAGTGAGCCTAGCTGTACTCACTCCTCTCTCTTCTCCCACTAACGGGCATCAGTGGCATTTGCAATCCGGCCTCATAAGAACCAAGGTCTGGGAAGCCCTTTATCCCTCCTCCAACCAGGTCCTGGCACATTATGGCATCATGGGAAGACACTGTGATCCTGCTACTCACAGATGAGGAAGTATTCTCCTCTACCCTCCTGTTTAGCTCTGGTGTGGGAGCAGGAGCTCTGATCCCGCTGCTCCCGGCGCCGACGCTGCCAGTGATTCCCTTCTTAGGTGGCGGCCCCCAGAGGAAGGCGTGGGCAGGTTTGTAGTGCTTGCGAGCGAAACGGAGCAGGCGTCGCCGTGTGGCAGGTAGGCGGATGGTGTAGACGAAGTACTCCAGCACACTGTGCTGCATGTTCGGAAGGGTGGCGTTGCACAGCGACTCCTGGAGGAAGAGACGAACCAGCGGGGCCTTAAAAGCCTCGTAGCCAAGCTCACCCAGGGACTTCAGGATGCGAGTGATCCTCAGGTAGTTGTGATGAGACCTAAGAAGAAAAAAAATGAAGCAGGAGTTGATGAAAATTCTGATGGATTAAAAGGCAAATTGTAGCAGAGTGTAACTGTTCTACAAAGTTCGTTTCCTGAAGGAGTAAACACACCATCTTATAAGTGCTCCCAGCCCTGTGATATGCTGGGAAATTAATGGGGAAAAAACATGAAGACTGAAGCGATTACTTTAATAAACCCCTCTTAATAACCATTTTCTCCTGCTACTCTACAATAATGCATTTCTGATTACTTCCGCCATTAACCGAGCTCCAATTGTGTTTGTATTCAATAGGAAAAAAAACCTGCCTCAGTGCTTCTGTTTTCAGCCATTTTTCTTTACTCAGTAGAACCAAAGATGGAGCTAATGCTGGAGATAACTTTGTGTGCTGCCTTCATTTTCCTTACAGATAATAAGTCCACCAGGATCAGAGCTTCTGTGTTTAAATGGGCTGCTTCTCATTGACAACACAAAAAAAACACAGATCAGAGTTAAATAATAACAAAATAAAAAAGTATTTCAATGAAGAGATGGTAAAGATGATGAATCTGATATGTTGGCTCAAACTTACATTATAATAACTAAACATCCTTTTTATGAAAACAGCATAAAGAGTGCCCTGATTAAGACCATTTAATAGTACTTCTAATAGTTGCGAGGGCTAAATAAATCTGACGGATAATTACAGACCAGATATCAAGAAACATGTTGCAAAGAACATAAGTTTCTGCCGTTAAGCTCATCCTTTTTTTATTTTCTTGTAAAAGTCCTGCAGCTATTTTTTATGCAGAAATGAAAATTATTCATTTTGCATATTTTTCAATTCATCTTATTCAGTTAGCCACTCCTTGATCTGAGCATGTCATCTCTGAAAACTCAAGAGCATTTTATTAGTTTTAAACTTTTCCCAGCTGAATCTCCTAATTGTGATAAACTTATTCTGTTCTATTTAGTTCAATCATACAGGCATTTGCTTCTGGAAGTAAACAGACATTTCCTATAGGCCATGAATCACCTGAATTGCATGTGGAAGAAAAATCAATTTCCTTGTAACTTAAAACATGCTGCTTTATATTTGGCTGCCAATGGGGGAGCATTTCAGTTGCATTGAAATTAGAATGATTACCTTCCTAAAAAGATGGAAAAGTAGCAAACGGAAAGGAAATGATAGGGTTCCCCACACATATTCAGCAATTTATCATCAAATGGCTGCTGCACAGCATGCTGTGTGCATGTGTAGGCTTACTCATTAAGGTGCTGGAAGCGTTCCTGCCAGTTGGGGGCCCGAGCGACATTACCACTTTTATCCAGCAGTTTGATGCCATAAAAATCCAACATCATTGAATAAGCCGCCAAGAATCTCCGCTTTGCTTCCCGAGTGCTTTGGAATTCCTGATGGGTTTAAAACGAAAAACAGGTTCGGTTCATCAGCACCTTTCTACACAGACAAGAACTTGTAAAGACTATACAGAGAAATGGTTACTTTGTTTCCTCTGCAACGTTGCTTTGTCTCTAACTAAATATACATTAATTATTAATGTTGATGAATGAGTATTGGGGCATAATTGACACATTTTCTCAAACTTAGCACTAAAATAAAACAAAGAAGCCAGGTTCTATTGGTAAACTTGGACCTTACTTTTATCTCGTCCTGAGTCAGTTCATGTGCGTAGAAGTTGAGCCCTTGTTCTCTTAATGGGAACAGCCTGGGACACAGGGGAAGGAGACGAAAATCCAGGTTAGAAGAAATGAATGAGAGGATGATTACTCAGGGAATAATATTGATAATTAGCTGGAGCGTCACTTCCTCAGCACTTTTTAGTGCTGCTTACAACAAGCAGAATTAGCTCACTCCTCTCTTACAGAGGCAGATTATCTTTAAAATAACATTTAATATTAAAGTTCCCCATTTAAAAACTCGCAACTCTGATATGAAGGAGATAAGGTCAATATTGTGTTAAATGTTGAGAAAACCTTCAACTTAATGAGGTCAAATGTTACCAAACATACAGGAAAGAAACCATTTAATTTGGTTACATTAAAAAAATTTCCATTCAGACCACGACAAGGAGTGAACTTTTTAAGACAAGCTTTACCTGCTTTAAAATTTACTGTCTAAAGTGAAGATTTATGACTTCAGTAAAAGCATAAAAGTCATCCTGAATAAAATTTATCAAAATAACTAAGTTATGATTTGAAAGAAGCCAAACTCTTTACTTGTTAGGGGCATTTCTGATCATTTTTGTAGTAAATAATAAACGTAAAAAAAACTCAAATGAAATAAGGGGATTTAAAAGTTTTTTCCTACCTGATTCTGAGTAAATGAACAAAAACTCAATTATACAGAGAAGCAAAAAAAATTATTATTGATAAAATATCACCGCTGTCCAGCCTTCCAACTGCAACACAGGATATATGCAGAACTCACATAGAAGCACAACCACACATTTTAGGATAGATGGTTGGAAATCATGGGTCTTCATTATTTATCAATAACACAACCCTAAAAGATACACGTGCTGAAGAATATGACGCAAATTTAATGTCATCACAATATGAGCATGTGTTTGGAGTTTAACAGTCATTGGCTTATATGTTCTAAGTACATTTTCATGCTAATAGTCAGTTCAATAGAAGTTTATAGGAGGAGATGCTTACAGACACAAATGGCATCATCATCATGAATGCTAAATATTATAAGAGACAGGTGAGACATTTAGAAAAGAGGACAACAGGCATGTATTGGAAAGTGTTATCATCCCAACAGTTACCATTGTCACTCTTATTATATCATGCAGCTCATTTATGCCACAGCAGATATAAAATCCTGCCTGTCTAATGAAATATGTCATCACTTCTTGGCAATATTTGCTTTAATACTCAAATTAATCTCCAAAAAAGGTTGCCAGAGAGTGAAGCCTGGTCCAGCTTTGACAATTAAACTAAAAAAAAATATGAATTAAAGCACAAGATTGAATAACAACACTCTGAGGGGCTGCAGGGATATTCTATCAAGACTTGAGTTATCAAATCCATATTTAAAAAAAAGATTTAAGCAAAAATTAAATACTTAAAATAAATACATGGTTTTAAATTTGGTTTTGCATTGCTAGTAACTGGCTAATTGTATTACAAACAGCTCTCCGCTTACCACTGAATGTAGGTGTGATTGTGCTCCAGTTTGTCATAGTCGCCTCTCCACTTTGAAAGAATTTCCTCGATGTAAATACCTGAGGAGAGGAAGCGGAACAGGAAATGTTGCACGTGTTCATACGTCACTCACGTTTCAGCTCAGTCAACTGATCTGCTTCAGCAAAATCAAAACTGGATTTTCCTGCATCCTGCTTCTGATCTTACCATCGGGAACCAGTGGGATTTTGTTCATGTAAAAGCGCAGGTTTCGATACTCGTTTGGCTGCCTGGACTTTCTATAGTTCTGCACAGACACACATGGAGTGAATACATCAACTCAGGATATCTACATGCATTTATGTGGAGGTAGAAGAAAGGATTTTTTTTTTGTTTTTGGAACATGCATGGTTGTGTGAATATACCGGATAGCTGTGACGGTATTTGTAGAGATCCCTGGCGGCGTAAAAACTCCTCTTCATCTTAGGAGCAGACTCCGGGGAATCAGTCAGCTGAACGTGGAAGATGGAGAAGAAGAACATTAATAAAGCAGAGGAAGAGATGAAAAGACAGCTAAAAGTAAAGAGGTCAAAATACAGGTCAAAACAGAGCAAAATAAATAAATAAATAATCCCATGTTACAACAGATGGAGTGTAGCTCTTATATGCTGTTCAAACGATTTAAAAGCATTTGCTCTCTTTTGAGGTCAAGTGCTGTCATCATTCATTCGCTTCTCAACAGCAAAGGAGGCCAACTCACATCAGTACCACGCTGCAGGCCCTGGAGAAGGATCCTGCATGTGAACCCTGTGTATAGTTTAGAATTTGCGAAAAATTTACTCACTTAGTTAGTGATTACATTAAGACGGTTATGACATCTCTGGACTTCTTAAAGAAACCAATTTTACCACATCTTGAGATAAGCATGCCGATAAGTTAGTTTTAGAGAGAGCAACAATTTCAGCAGAAAACAGGAAGGCTGAACTTGAAGCTGTTTTAAATTAATGTAGGCTGTGCCTATGATTAATATACCAATAAATAAATAAAAAAACAATAAGGAATAAAAACCAACTTTAATGCTAGCTCTCTCACACATCGCCTCGTCTTCTCATCATAGCAAGTTCCCCAAAAAACCTTCTTGTTAGATGCACTTTTACTAAAATTCTATTTACATCCTTTAGGAAGGCTTTTAAAACAAATTTTCATTTGCATTTACAGAAAAATTAACTGTGCTGCTTTGTATTATATACGAAAAATATGTTAACATGCCAGCTGAAATTATTAATCCTTATCAATTATTCATTTAATAATCAACTAATTCAGTTTCTTTTTTTCTTTTTTCTTTTTTTTTATAAAAATAGCCAGATTAATCTTTTTTTGCAGCCTTAGTTGACAGTCAGTTCCTCTACAGGTTTTTGCTCCCCACTGTCACCCCTTGCTTGCAGAATTGGGATCATATTGTGATAAAAATCCAGTACAATCTGCTGGTTGCCTTGATAAAATTTTTCTGCTATAATGGTTAAGCCAGTCACACTGAAATGGACCATACTGTACATATACTGTATATTTGCAGAGTAAGGTGCTTTTTAAGCCATATAAACAAATATAAAAATTACAATCTATTTATAAGTCTCCCTAATGATTCTCTGTTAGAAAAGCCACCTATAGGTTGTCACCGACTTTACATTTAAATGTTAGGTTTCCAAAATGAAGTTTGCCCTCAGCTTGGCCTTGTCAGAACACCGCGCGCTGCTGACTGGGCGCGCGGTGCGTCCGTCTGTTCCAGCGCGTGCATCACATTCATCACCCCCTCCTTGTACCTGCAGGCCAGCGTCCCCGCTTTGTCCCGCGGTCCGATCGCTCTCCGCCGGGCTGACGGAGTCGGAAATGCCGCTGTCATCTTCAGCCGTCGGCTCATCGCTCTCCGAGTCCGATCCCCACGTCGAGTCGCATTCCTCCACGGTGCTCGGCTCCTTGAAGCGCCAGCTGCCCACCAGGTTTCCCATTTACAATGCATGCAACTCTTGCCCCCTGTTATTGTCCTTCCGTCTGCGCTGGACGCTCCATCATCGGGTCCGCTGCTGCATGCGTTCAGGGGCTTCAGCACTGAGCTTTTAAACAGCATAAAAAAGGGGGAAATTCCACATCAGCAGCAATGATGCGCGTTTCAGTATGGGGGGTGATTAGTGCCACCGAGAGGAAGGGGGAGGTCTTAAAGCTGCAGATACAACCATCTCCTGCCTTTAAGAGGGCCAATAAAAATAAACAGTCCTTTGTCTGCTATTTCCCCCAACTATTTAATATTTTAAGTAACTTTGAAACTATACTGAATAATTATGCATAATTAATATTTTACTATATTTGAAAGCCACTATTATAAATTTAAATGTATCATAAGACATTCAACCAATTTGACTTTTACCCCAACCCATATAATGCATATCATATTTATTTAGTTCACAAATACCATGTTAGATATTAATTCAATTCAATTCAGTTTATTTATATAGTGCCAATTCACAACACAAGTCATCTCAAGGCACTTTACAGTTGAACCAGATCATCCAGTCAAATTGATTGAAGTTTTCTATCTAAGGAAAACCAGTAGATTGCATCGACTCATTGACTCGAATACAATCCCTCACACTAAGCATGCTTGTAGCGACAGTGAAAAGGAAAAACACCCTTTTAACTGGAAGGAACCTCCAGCAGAACCAGGCTCTGTGTGAGCGGCCATCTGCCGAGGCCGACTGGGGTTCAAGTAGACAGAAGCAGAGATAAAACAGGCCGGTCTCCAGCATCTATAAACAAGGGTGTTGATGGAAGCAGTACAGCTGATATTTCTCTCCAGGATGGAGTCACAGCCAAACAGGAAAAGGCGAGGAAAAAGCTACTATGAGAAAAAGCAGAGAGAACATAACGTTAGAGAACTAACAGATTCTGCAGATTGGGAGAATAGAGGCAGAATGAAGCAGAATGATGAAATGGGGGTCCCTATGTCCTCCAGAAGTCTAAGCCTATAGCAGCATAACTACAGAGATAGCTCAAGATAACCTGAGCCACTCTAACTATAAGCTTTATCAAAATATTATGATGTTTTAGGATAAAGCTTTGAAAACACTACAAACTATCCGGCATGCCGTTTCACCACCACTGTCTTTGCAAAGGGTTGACAGAATAACGATTGAGGATTACCTTTATCCTGGTCACTATTCGATCTGTTTGGACTCAAGCACATTCTGTACTGTACTTCTAACAGAACATCTATCACTTTTCCATTTGTATTTCATTGTAATAAATATTTGGTTTATTGCCGTATTTCGTTGTGCTAGTATAATTAGTGTGTAATAAAATAAATGTTTAATAAATGTACTTATACAGGACTTGACCAAGCGCTTTGCACTACATTGAGTCATTCACCCATTCACCTGGGTGAAATGTGTGAAATGTGTTACCCAAGGACACGACAACACTGAAACCCAGAGCAACCCTCCGGCTGCAGGGCAAACTACGTCATCCGACACCACTGTCGCCTCAAGATAGAACAAGACAACAAAAGGTAAGATTAAAATTGTGCAATCATTATCTGCTGGACTGTTGATTAACTTTTGGCAAATTATAAATTTAACAAATAGGTAGCAAACACATCCACTCTGTCAGCAAAGTGTTTTTTTTGTGCAATTTGTACAAATTGCACAGTTTTTGTACAATTTAGTTCAGCATGCTTTTATACTTAAGGATTTAACAATGGTCTTTATGCACAACTCTACTACTTTCAAAAATTAAAGCAGCTCATTTGTTTTCTGTCTTTCTCTAATTGATGAATAACTCAGGTGTGCCTGACCTCAGTAACCGTGACGACACTAGCAAAACACACCTGGATTAATCAGTTCATCCAGACATGAAAGCAGGAAACAAATTAGCTGCTCCAAATTCTGGAAGAAGTGGAGTTGTTCATAGAGCCCATTCCTTTCCACAGTGTTTCCTAAAGCATCTTCTGTAGCAATTTGGATGTATTTCTGGTTGCACATGTAAACAATTGGGTAGTGACAGGCCTCTATGTAAATAACTAACTCATAAAAGCATCCTGATGGTTAAAAAGTTCACTAAACACTGTCAGCTGTGTTTGGAGATGGTAAGTAAAATAATCTCAAAATTGTTTGCTTCAACATCATAAAATTAATTTGTATTTGGAGCATTCCTCCTAGATTTTTTCTAGTACCTAGTCCCCTTAAGTCAGGCATCCCCAAAGTTGGTCCTTGAGGGCCGCAGTCCTGCAGGTTTTAGAGGTTTCTCTGCTTTAGCACAGCTGATGCTGATTAATCCAGTTCAGCAAAAGCCTGTTAATCAACTATTAATCTAAATAAGCTGTGCTGGAGCAGGGAAACCTCTAAAACCTGCAGGACAACGGCCCTCGAGGACCGACTTTGGGGATGCTTGCCTTAGGTTTAAAAAAAAAACTAGGCCGTGTCATTGCTGAGAAGGAGTGAGGTTTGGGTTCTAACCCTAATTTGCATAAGACAAAGTTAGTGCATAGCTGAATGGAAATATGATGTAAGATCTAAGCAGTTATCATTCAAATCAGACTTACTGAATCAACCTTGAAAAGTACACCAGAGCTCAATATTTTTTGTTGCTGTTGTGAGCCTGTAGTTTGGCCTACCTGTTCGCTCAAATAAATGCCCCCTGTAGATGAGGCTGTGGCATTTGGCAGAATGAACAGAACTTTTAACATTGATGTGACTTTGACCGTAGGGTTTGCCTGGCTTCCCTGCTGCGGCTTCTGAAGTTGCTGTGATGAGAGAAACTGAGTGCATTTCTGACATCAGTGTAAACGTAGGAGACACTCGCGGGAAATAAAGTGAAACTTAGGAAGAGACGATCGAGACTTGATCAATCGTGTCATTAAAGTAGTTTCTGTTGTGCAAGCAAATAAAGGAACTGAGGGTTCATCAGTTTTGCCTCTTGTGACATCACAGAAAAATGAATAAGATGACATGCTTAATAATGATGTAGTTTCATAGATTGTATCCATTTTTTTATGATAAGGTTCAGTTTTCTTAATATTTTTTAAGTAAAATGATACAACAAATATAGGGTCAATAACTTTGTAAAATACACTCTAACCTACAGAGCAGATTTAAGCCCTACACATTAGCTATTGTTTTGTTATTATTTATGCTCTCCTGATTTGTCAAGATAATAAATTTGGAAGTGGATGACATCAAACTGTAAAGATCCAGATGCGGATTCACAAAACTAGATAATCACAGGTTAGAGTTGTCAATATTCCTTTAGAGAAAGCATTTTAATACTTTCTTTAAAGGTTTAAGGCCTGTTGCCTCAGGTATAGTAACTCTAACACATACTTTAATAAAGAATACAG
>NW_015150493.1:1458495-1466223 GCF_000732505.1 Cyprinodon variegatus
AAAATGTAAGGAGTAGAAAGTACAGATATTTGTGTAAAAATGTAAGGAGTAGAAGTAAAAAGTCGCCATAAAAATAAGTAGTAAAGTAAAAATATCAGAAAAATTTACTTGAGTACAGTAACGAAGTATTTGTACTTCGTTACTTCCCATCTCTGTAGATCTTTGACTCCCAGACAGACTCCTTTCATCTGCAGAAATGCTGAGATGACTCAGCAGGTGTGCATCATAGACGGACAAAAATCAGAGTATAAATAGCTGGTGAAACACTTTGTGGCATAATGTGGAAACAGTCATCCCATCCTGAATGAGAAAAACAAACAAAACAATAAAACTAGGGAGATGCTTGTAGAATACAGAAGAAACCATCCATCCATTTTCTGACACGGTTATCCCAAACAGGGCCGCAAGGGTGCAGGTGCCTATCTCCAGCTGTCTACAGGTGAGAGGTTGGGTACACCCTGGGCAGGTCGTCCGTCCATTGCAGGGCAACACGGAGACAAACAGGACAAACAACCATTCACACACACACTCACTCACACTTAAGGAGGATTTAGAGAAGCCTATTAACCTAACAGTTATGTTTTTGGACTGTGGGAGGAAGCCAGAGTACCCGGAGAGAACCCACACATGCAAACTGGGGAACATGCAAACTCCATGCAGAAAGACCCCGGGCCAGGAACCGACCCCAGAGTCTTCTTGCTGCAAGGCAGCAGTGCTACCCACTGCACCAAGAAGAAACCAGCACAAGTCAAATTCTATTAACATCAAGGAAAAGAAGTTGAAGGAGTACAATAACCTTTGTTTTCACCTGCACAAAAGACTCGACTGGAGATGCAACTGTGAAGTAATCTACAAAAAGGGACAGAGCAGTTTGTGTTTGTCGAGAAAGATACTGCAGATCTTCTATAAGTCTATCCTGTGCCTTCATCTGCTGGGGTAAAAGCAGAGTTAATGACTTCAAGAAGCTCAAAAAGCTAATGAGGATGGCCTGCTTTGTCCTGAGAATATATTTCGATAGGAACAATCCAGTCCTTAAGTAAAAAAAAATATATTAATATTCCTAATACTAGAAGCTAAACTCAGTGTAATCTCTTTTTCAGGGCTGCTGAGCCTTCTTTGTTGAATAAGCCTCTTTTGTTTTTTGTTTTCTTCATCGGTCTTGACTATTTTTATGTTGTTCTAATTCAAGCATGTATTGTTATTATTCTGTTTTCCTAAAAATTATTTGATTTTATTATGTTTTTACACTTTCTCTGTGAAGCACTAGGGACTGTTTATCAAAGGAAGATATTACATGAATTAAATTGACTTTCTTACAACCTTGTTTGTTGGAAAAAATACTGTTATGTGCCCAGAAGGAAATGAAATAATTTATTAGAGTTTCTCTGAAAAGAAAAGAAAAAAAAATTGAAATTGATTTGCTTCAGATGAACAAATAAATAAATTACTTTTCATTTTATTTTAAGGGTAACGTTTTCGTTTTTTTCATTTTACACCAACATAATTTACCACAAGAGGGCAATGTTTTCTTATATTTCTGTCTCTAGGCCAGCTGCTTAGGTTTGGTCTTAGATTGTACCTGTTCAGTCCAATTCCCCTTTTCCACTCTGTCCTGTCAGTAACCTTCTTCCAGCAGGAAGACTGAAAATAATAAAGCACTGATCCAGGGTTACTTTCTATTGTCGATAGAAATATTTTTGGTAGCAAAACTGGAATAAAACTCCAGAACTGTAGTTTCAGCAATAAGTTTCAACTGAAGGTTTTAGAGTAGCTTCATTTTTCAGACATCCTAGTAACAAAATAGGTTTGTATAGAAATAACAAGGACAATGTTTTGCTGCATGACTCTGGCACGGGTTTGTCCCATTTTTAGCTAAATTGATTAGATAGATGACCACCAAGTGTTTAAACTCACAGCTTCTTAGCTGTGTGTGTTTAAAAAATTCTCATGCTGCTACAGTCTGGCAGCAAATAAACCAGCTTCCAACTTAATTATTTTGCACAGTATTTTAGGAGGGGCAAAAGCAGTGGCTTTCTGAACCTAATTGAACCTTTTTCCATTGTGCATCTATAAGGGTAAAACTTTATTAAAGCTTTATTAACAATATGCTTTCATTATATCTATTTGACAAATATTAAATTAAAATCTTTAGATTTAAAACATTATTTTCATAGAAAGACTTGAATGGTGTTGCCAAACTGCACAAATGGTAAACTGTATATTCTCTGAGATCAGCTTCAGTTTCATAAATCAAATGTCGTTTAGAGGTGGACAGTAGTTCCTTTTAAAACTCAGTTAGTTTGTTCTCCTCCCCCTTCCTCAAGAATCAAAGCAAGAATTTTGTTAAAAGTGCTGCTTGTTTACAACAATGTTGACTTTGATTGAGGACATTGATTAAATGCTATAACTGTTTTACAAAAACTGTCTTAAAAAGTTTTTTTGGATAAAGAAAATATAAAAAAATATGTTTACTAAACTTTAATGTTTTGTTGAAAATTATAGCAACATGTACTTATATTCTACTGGCGAATTCAAATGGCTGTGAGTTCTTTTAAATAATACATAATTGCTACCTTAATTGTTTTGGAAATATTTACGCCATTTTAATTTGCATTCATTGTTTTCTGTTTTTATTTTATTCTTTATTATTTTTTGTAATTCCTCTTCCATTTGACACATTGGGACTTCTTGGGTCATATCTGCTGGCCAGAGGCTCAAAGGAAGGTCTTTCCTTCAGCTGGTTCTGCAGAGTTCAGCTGTTATTCCATATCTACATGTGAATATTCTTAAACAGCTGCTAGCATAACTCTCAGTCCTTTTGCTTATTTTGAAATTTAGTTTTCTACATAAAATGTTGTGTTTCTAAGGGGTTTGTATATTCTCCTAATGCAACATCGTGTTAGCAGTTCAAGGCTAGTTAAAAAAAAAAAAATGTTGTTACTCTTCACATTCAGGAAGTTCTACTGTGCTATTGCATCTACAGACATCATTGTTACTGCAGGAATTATGTAAGGTGCAGTGATTGTATCCAAGCTGAGTGCTGAGATGTAAGCAAAGATAAGTCAGGGTGAGAGTCAGGAAAGAGAGCGACGGAATGTACCTTTAGATGCACCTCCATGGTTCACATATTCCCACCTAGGGGGGCTTGGCAGCCGTTCTGTCACTTTCAGACCCAGACCTCTATGTCTTGCAGCTGCTCTTTGATGAAAGTCATCCAACTGCTCTTTCTGTCTGTGTGTTTGTTTGTTTTTCTCACCTCTGAATTGTATTACCTCCGTAACTTTTTTTTTAAATAAATCAGCTTAGATTGCGTCAGCACTCTCTGAAAGAGAGCAAATAAACAAGATTAATATCAAAGCGGGTAGGAAAGGGAATGAAATGGAAAAGGGAGGGGGAGAAGATGAGCCTAAAAATCAACAAAAAGAAGAAGATAAATAGTATGGAGAGAGACAGGTAAACAGGATGCAAACAGAAATATCTTCACAGCAGTTTTATCTGGTCAGCCTAGAAAAGGGAAAGGAAAGGAAACTTAGTTTTTGTATACCAGTATGTATCATTCTTCATACTCTTTTTTTTTTTTTAAAGAAGTTTATCCCTCACTCTTCACACCTTGAGATATTGTGTGTTTATATAGAAGTGGGACATTAAACTTCAATACTTGCTATTGGGAGTGTAGGTCTCAATCCACAGCAGCCCCCTAACCCTTTGAATAGCTTGTGTCCTCCTTAAAATAGATTTTTTAGTCTGCATAGATTTAGTTTTCTCCAAAAATCCAAACAAAGAATGAATGTTTTGGAGATTATTTCGATTATTTGAGATATTTGTTAGTATTTCCCCACTTGACTTTCTAGTTTATGTTTCTTAGTACAGGTTTCTTGACACATTTCTATACCACTACCTCCCAAATACCATTAGCTTCTAAAAAATACAGGGAATGGGGGTTTAAAGAGGGTAAGACATGTGACAAAGGTCACTTAGCCTGGAGTCAAGCTGGTGACGACTGCATCAAGGCCCAAAGCCTTGGAAGGTGGGTTGCATGCTTAACACCCTGTACCACCACCACCACATCTGAACTTTGTAACTGTTTGTCATCTTAGAATCCCACACTTCATTTTATTTATGGCTGCTATGTCAAAGGCCAATGCAAAAGAGTGCATGTGAAGCGGAAGCAAGATATTTGGTTTTTACGTGCTTTGAATTTGTATTGAGTACCCTTGCTCTGATACCACTGAAGCAAATCGACCTAATTCGTAAACCTATTTTGAGTATAATTTTGCTTGTGTGTGTGTGTGTGTGTGTGTGTGTGTGTGTGTGTATAAACAAGCCTTTAAGCTTATTTAAAATTCAATGTTAAAAACAAAACTATATAGTGAGATTTTTTTGAAGCTATAGTTACCATAATACATCCAGATGCCGTGTTTGTTTATTATGCTAATGGCGTATCATGTTGTCAGCAGTTCAAGGTTAGTTAAAGAGCAGCTTGCTTGGCTGCTGGGTCCATTCAAGAAGCTTTCCTGTCCTTGATAGACATCATTGTCTCTGCATAGACTGTGATATGAAGTATTTGTGTCCAAGATGAATGTTGGGTTTTATGCAAAGATAATGTTTGGCCAAGAGCTAGGAAAGATAGTGGATGCATGGAAAATCATGCCATATATAGCTCAGATGCATGTTCCTTTAGATAAACCTCCTTGGTTCACATATATCCACATTAGGAGGTTCTGCCTGCCGTTCTGTCACTTTCAGACTCAGTCTTCATTTCTCACAGCTGTTCTTGGGTGACAGTCACCCAACTGCTCTGTGGGTGTTTGTTTATTTTTGTTTTTTTCTCCCCTGTATTATATTGTGTCCATATTTCTTTTTAAATAAATAAGCTCATATTGCGTCAGCACTCTCTGAGAGCAAATAAGCAAGAATAATATCAAAGAAAGTAGAAAGGGTAATGAGAGAAGCAGGAGGTGGATAATATAAGCCTAAAGTCAACTTGTTGAAAAAAAGATTGCTGGAAGGGAAGCAGGAGTTAGGAAAGAACATCTGTCTTTTTTAATCCAGCTCAACTGGAAAAAGGAATTTTTGAATTTTTACAAGTGGAGTAAATGTATCTCTCTGCCGGCCATCTGCATGAAGTTTACATCTAAATCTAGCTGTAAAGCTTAAGCTTTAAGTTTTGATAAAATACAGTAGTTTATAGATTATTGCCATAAGATAATAATTAATTTGGCAATTTTGCCAAAACTGCAAACCTGTTAGATATCTACCATACCTCAAAAAAAAAAGAAAAAGAGAAATAACTCAGTGGGTCTAAACAGATTCGAAATAATTTTCAAAACCAAGTATTGATTCTTTTACAATAAAACTGAAACAATTTACAGTGAAATTTGTAACCTGGAAGGATGAGGAATGGTTTATGATGCTCTTTAAACCAGGCTGCTGTAGCTTTATTTGTCTAGTTTGTCATGTTAGCACTTTGATGGACTCTAGATCCTCTGTCTAGACTCGAGACATCTGAACAGCTTCTCTTCCTCCCTGCAAATGCACATATCCCTCCAGAGGGGCTATAATTAGAGTATGCTTTCTGTGTCCTGGTTTTGATAGTATATTACACATTGATGTAGTGAATCAAAGAAACTGGGTGTTGAAATTAAACTGTACACACTGATAGAGCAACAAAAAGCCTATCAGTTAAGATTTCAGTTTTTGGCCAAATTGTGAAGAAGTCCACACATCACACCTAGAAGGTTTTCAGATTTTACCTTAAAGTGCAGTTAAATGACTTTGCTCTTGAGTCTTTGTTTGAAATATAGTACTTATTTTTGAAGGGTTTTACTATTTCAAAACTGCAAATAAAAAAAAAATGTAACGCATTATTAAACTAATAAATTATCTGATTAGTGGCGATTCTAATGTAGCTAGGAGTGCACTGAGGGGTAAATGAAAACATTTATGTGCTGAAAATAGTTCAGGCTCAATCTTCAACCAACACTAAGTTACTTTTCAATCTTTATAAAATAGTGCAGGAATAATATTCCAGTGCAGGAATACAGTACAAAACCAAACTTAAATGTTTCTTATTTTTATCATCCTTATATGACATTGTTTGCCAATATTGGATTTATTACTTCATCACTATTCATGGAGTGACTGGAAACAGAAATACAGTATACAGTAGTTCAATCAAACTGCAGGTGACCATGAGATCAGGATTTATGTGCTATGGAGTAATACGCTGGTCCTCATGGGAAATGCTTTCTTCCTTCAGCCAACATCATATAGCTTCTGTCCACTGGGTGGAGCCAAAATCAACCCAAATGTAAAGTTCAATACTCAACTATCTGTCACTATCTGTGAAAAGTTATCAAAATATATTAGGGAGGTGTAAAAGGTACTTAGTGTTGGCTTAGTAGGATTTTGCACATGATGGTATCACTGCTGCCACCCTCTGGTTTAGAGGAGAACTACTTGTTCCCCAAATGGTGAAGGACATCCCAGTGGGAACAACAACAATTGATGGCTAAGTTGGCGATACCCCCCCTCTAGATCACCCGTGCAGTGGGGGCTGTAAGGACAAAGATTGATCATTTGAGACCCAAAAAGCCACTCAAAGCTCTGGAAAAACTGTCCTAGCAAATTAAAACTGTGAGCTTATCTCAAAACAGCTGAAGCTAAAAATACAACACCTTAAGATTTAAGATCTTTGTTAAAGTGAATCTTTAAATTTAAAGAATTGCATTCATCTAAGGGACCAATCGATTACGGTTTTTATGCCAATGCAAACAATCACATTAAACTTTTTCAGTACAGGGGCCATGGCAGGAGCCAAGACCAGTTCTACAGGGACACTTGCCTTTTTTTTTGGCCCCTGTCTAGAATTGCCCATTAATCTGATTGCAAAACCGGAGTAAAATCATCCAATTTAAAAAAAATCTGCTTCCGAACCTGAAGCATCAATAGCCATAATGAATTGACCAGTTTTAACGTAGTTTCGTACACAAACAGGTCAGTAAGTGGTTCACAGTGTACAGTAAGCAGCATGCAGGTCCTCAAATGGATCTATAAATTGTGGGGCAATATATTTCTACAGGCAGTTTCCAGAGCATCTGACAGTAAAACAGTTACAGTATTCACCTAAATTTTGCTTGCAGATATTTCATGTTTTTTGCCTTAGAAATCATTAAAAATTAGTTTGAAGCCAATGGTCATTCTTCCAGTTTGAAAAAATTGCCCCAGAAAATAAAGAATATTTTATAACTCTAAAATGCCCAAAATTGAATCATATAAATACAGGTAGTCATGTTTCGACACTTGAAAAAAACTCATATAGAACCTTTAACACAAGAAATCTAATAGCAAAAACCATCAATAACTGCACTTTTATGTGTGTCAACGAGTTGAATGAATTAAATGGAATTGCTGATTCTGAGAAAGCAGGAAAAAAAAAAAAAAGCAAACAAGAACCACCTGCTGCTTTCTTCACAAGCCAATTTCTCCGGAGCTGACTTTCTCCTGGCTTTTAGTCTGAAACAATTTCATGCTTTCAGTGTTCTTTTGTGAGTCAACAGGCTTTGCTAAAAAGCAAGGACTTTGAAAAATTATTAAAAAGCATCAAGCAATGCAAAGAGAACAAGCTCATTCTAAAAACAAAAAAATAGCTGAAATGAACTCTCACAATGAGGAATTATTATAAATCCATCCATCCATCCATCCATCCATCCATCCATCCATCCATCC
>NW_015150493.1:1466233-1484215 GCF_000732505.1 Cyprinodon variegatus
CATCCATCCATCCATCCATCCATCCATCCATCCATCCATCCATCCATCCATCCATCCATCCATCCATTCTGAGCATAATGGTTCTGTAAACCCTTTCCCAAGCATGTAGATTTCCCTAACTTTGTCATCAATCTCAAATTTCTTTAACTCATTCAACATGGTGTATTGCTTTTGGGATCTTTTAACCCACTTCATCCTTTCAGGCAGGTTCTATTTGGGGTCTTTCTTTATTTTACAGCAGAAATAAAAAGAAAATGAATATGTGCTTGTGCCCTCAGAGTGAGGACCATTTGTCCAATTTCACCATCAAATTGAGGACCAGTCATTGCAAAATGAGGACATTTTGCTGGTCCTTACATGTTGTTTTGCTAATGGTTAGGTTTAGGGCTAAGGTGTCAATTGGTTAGAGTTAGGGTGAGGTATGCATTGGTAATGGTTAGGTTTAGAGTTAATTTTAGAGTTAGTGCATAGAAAGGGTTGAAAATGACTGAAAATGACTAAAAAACAACAGAAGTCAATGGGAGTCTATGGTCTTCACTGTGGCAGAACAAGTAGGTGTGTGCATGTGTATGTGTGTGTGTACAACTTTGTTTTGAGAATCATTTTAGTTGTACAGCATTCTAAGAAACACTTTGACATAAACTACTGAAGCTCTCCGTTTAAGATGTCCTGCCAGATAACCTCTGGTCTGCTCCTTCCTGCTGGGTGTGTTACATTATGTTATTTGCTGACTTTTTTCCTGCTTGTAAGGATGAAGAAAGAAGGAAAATCCTGCTACTTCTGATAGCTGATACTGTAAAAATCTTTTTTTTGTTGTTGTTTTTTTTTTTTGACTGCTTCAGGATTTTGCTGATTGCTCTGCTTCTATGAGTAATTTTCTTCTTTGATTGATCTCATACAATCACATCAGGCCCAGCAGTTAAAAGCAGCTCACTGAATCATTTAGTTTACTAGAGAGCTCTGTCACTCTGCTCATTCTGCTAAGTAATATAAAGAAAACAGCAAAAGGCTATATTTGTCTGTTTCAGCTTTCTTATGTAACAAATACAACACAATCTCTGTATTCATCTGCAGGCATCATTAAATAGAAAGACAGTAAATGTCAGAAAGTTTCTGCTATTGACGCTTAAATGTCAAAACTATTTCTCTGTCTGCGTTATGAACTATAAATTCAGTCAAATGCATTCTGAGCAAGATCCATCATTCCCATCCATATTTAAGAGAATGTCAGGAGTCAGAGGACTGATCAGTCGAACATCTAACAGAGTATTAAACTCTTGACTTTTTAGAGAGCCGAGGCCATCAAATGTCAAACGCTGCCTGTGGACTGAGTCTCATTCTAGCTAGAGAGTGGATCATAACTCAGTGGCCTGCAGATGAGCGGGACTGAATCTTATTTCTATGCTAATGGTGTTGACAAATGTGTTGTGATGGCACTGCCATATTTGAGTGCATTTGAATAGCGCCCCTAAATTGAATTGTACTGTGAATTATCATATAATTGCATTTTCAGCTGTGATTTATGTGCAAGGAGAAGCCAGTGTGCACCAGATAGTTGGTCTTGGTTTCTCTGCACCTGCTCCGACTTCAGAGACTCTGGGAAGATTCTAACATCCATCTTTACCAACTTACTTTGCTTGATTTCCTTCTCATGCTCCCTTATTTTTCATTGGTTTGTTCTCCCTGTCGTAGTTGCTTTCATTCAGTCATTCCCTGCGTTTTGCTCTCTCAGTTCCCCTGCCGGCAGAGCTTTTACTTTCTCCTTTGTAGTTTCCATCTTCAATCATCTGTCTCAGCGGTGTGTGAAGGAAGGGAGCAGTGAGGATTGTACAGTGGATCGGCATCCTCCAGGGCATCAGGAACAAGAACATATTTTTTGTTCTTTCTCCATTTTTCTTGTCCCTGCATTTTGCACCAACATTTTCTTCTCTGGTGAGATTTTGTTAAGCTAAACAGGAGCTAATTCTGTTATCAGTAAAAGTGCATCTAGGTGAATTAAAATTTCAATGAAAAGGCAATTTATTGTTGTACTGTACTATAATCAAAAGCTCAAAATCACACACATAATGGTACATTCATATTTTGCTGAATTATTATTTTTTTTGCTTGCAAATGATGTGGTTCTGCTCCCTCCTGCCAAGACCTACTAAATGTGCTGGGGCTGTTGCAGCTGAGTGTGAAGCAGCTCACAAATGCAAGGCCCTGGTTCTTAACCAGAAAAAGGTGGCTTGCTCCTTTCAGGTTGGACGACAGTTCCTACCTCAAATGAAGGAGTTCAAGTATATTGGGGTCCTGTTCAGGGAGAATGCAGCAGGAGATCAATAGACGGATCGATGTGGCAGCTGCTATAATGCAATAGCTGAATTGTTCAGTTGTGGTGAAAAGGGAGCTGAGCAAAAAGGCAAAGTTCTTGATGTACTGGTTGGTCTGCGTTTCTAAGCTCACCTATAGTCATGAAATCAAGCGGTTAAAATGAGTCACCTGGCTGACCTGGAGGAGGTTGCCGGGCAAAATCTGGGAGTTGCTGCTGAGACTGCTGCCCTCGTGCCCCAATCCTGGATTGAGCAGAAGATGACGCATACATGTATATCTTTTTAGATTAATGGGAAAATATTTAGGGTTGCACAGTGACACAATGGGTACCACTGCTGCATCGCAGAAAGAAGGTTTCAGGTTTGATTCCTGGCCCAGGGTCTTTCTGCATGGAGTTTGCATGTTCTCCCCATGCATGTGTGCGTTCTTTCCGGGTACTCTGGCAACTTTCCACTGTCCGAAAACATGACTGTTACTGTAGGTTACTTGACTTCTCTAAACTCTCTTTAGGTGTGTGTTGCCCTGTGACAGACTGACGACCTGTCCAGGGTGTACCCCGCCTCTCGCCCATTGAAGGCTAGAGATACTGTAGGCACCAGCAGGGATAAGCGTCGTGGAAAATGGATGGATGGAAAAATATTTATAGATTAGCTGATAACTAAAATAATTCTGTACCTCCAGCCTTAGACAGAGACTGATCCTCCAGTATGGTGAAAGCACGCCATGTGTCAGAGCTGAAATTGATTGATATAAAGAGCATCAATGGCCAAGTAAGACAAAATTGAAATCCAATTTAAACATTTTGGTACAGCCTGACAACCAATGTTCAGCTTCAATCTGGCAGAGCCTGTGCTTTTTTTTATGAATAAAATCCCCAAACTTTTAAAGCTGTGAGGAAAAGGTGCTTCTAACAAAGCCACTTTATTTTCATGTTTGTATATTTTTTAGAACCTAACTTGCCAGCACCTTTTTTTATCTACCTTGGCTGATTTGTTTCTCTGTGTTTCAAACAGGAGGTCCTCCTCCTGCAGGAGTCCTGCTGGGATCTGGTAATCCAGAACTCTGCCCAGAGAAACCACTAAGTCCAGACTGATTTTATATACAATAGCAAAGCAATCTCAGACCAGTTCACATATTGCCACTTTAAAGTGTGTGGAAATGTATAGATAAAGTAGATCCAAAATAAATTGTGCTGCCACAAAGATAAAGGAGAACACTAATCAGGATTAAAGCTGTTAACAGAAATAATCTATGTCAAAGTCAAGCGGTTAAGCTCTGAAGTAGATTCAAGATGTTTTTCTTTTATCTCAATCCACAACCACTTAATAATGAAAGGTTAACAGTTGCAATGTGACAAATCAGAAAAGGCGCCTATATTCCATATTAAAACAGTATGCTAGAGAGCAGACTGATTTCCATTAGAATTAATACTGATGTTTAAACAGTAATAAAATATTTGAAAGGGTTAAAAATAACCCAATTCAGGAGCCATTTTTATTCAGCCTTGACAGAGGCCATGCAGTCTCAGAGTAAATTTACCTGCTGCTCTTCATTAGCGCAAGTCTAATTTCACAATTTTCTGTCCAACTAGTGCACCTTAATGATGTCTCCAGAGCACTGAAATATTAGCATAAAATGAATCCTGTGGTACACATCAGTTTTAATAAGCATTATGAAGAATATTTCAACAGCTTCAGTTTTTACTGAATTATTGAAGCTGAAAAAAAAAAAATAGTTTTCAGCTTAAATTTGGTCAGCTGTGGAATATTTTTGTTACTGAGGTAGTTCAGTCTCATCCTTGTGGAAAGTTAATGTTACTAACTGCTTCTGCATGAAAAGCATTGCTGATACAAAACAAGGTGTCTGGGAAGACAGTTTGACTTCTAGCTGACAAAAATAATGGCATGACAGAAGGCGCAGATGGAAAAAGATTTCCACAAAGCTTGACGTTGAAGATGGGTGATGAACATGACGACTAGAAGTTTTGACACAGATAGTTAGCACTGTCATGCCAGTTACACAAGGATATATAATGTTTTTCACATATTTTTGTTTAAAGAACTGAGCAAAAAAATAAAATATTTGAAGAGTTATTATGGCAGTTACTTACAAAACTCCACTGATGTTCTTTAAGAAAACTTCCATGAATCTTTATCCATTAAGAACCCTTCTGGTCTTATTAGTAGTCGAAATTGATTACAGTTTATTGACTTCTGTAGGAGTGATATCTGAAGATTTTTACAAATTGAGAGTCTACATTTTCAATTTCTCTTATTTCTTAAAAATTTTTCATTGTGACAGGGTTCTCCATCATGCTTAAGCATCCACAGACTGTCACCAAACTGTCCCTGGAGTGTTTCTACTCTGAGTTTGTCAGGCTGATTGACAAAAATGAGAGTAAGGTAACTTCCCTGAAAAAAAGGAACTCTATGGTTTTCATCAGAATGCTTTACTTTCTTATGGTGTCTCTTGCCTTTTGTCGCAACGAAGACCCGTCCAAATATTACTTTGTTAGACCTAATGTATCTTTTTATACAATTTTATGGTATGCTAAGGAAATATCTGAAAATACTTAAGAAAAACTGAAGAAATCAACCATATAGTTAAATTAAAGTATGAGATTGACTTCTTCAGGGTTGCTTCAGTATTTTTACATAATGTTCTTTCCATGTGATGACATCTAATTTGTGTACAAAAATCCATTCTCCAGCAAAAGACACCCTGACCTGCTGTAACCCTGAAACCTGAGATAATGTTCTAGGACTTCAAGCTTCCCCATCTTTACCCCAGATGCAAAATATATTCACTGAGATTTCTGTGTGCATTTCCAAACAACAACCTGATTTTTATTTTGTTTTTGGAGCAGTGACTTCTTCCTCACTCAGTGGCCTTTCAGCCAATGTTGTTACACACATTGATTGAGCATTGGAATGGTTGGGCTTTGTCTTACCTCTGAGGTTACACATTTGTTTCTGGGGCACAGGACCTGTCTGTTTCCTGGACAGTATGTTCACTGGATAATTGTTTGGTAGTACAGAATAGTACAGAATTACAATAATCTACTCTTGCGGTAAAAATGTATGTACTAGTTTCTCAGCATCACCCCTGGACAAAGCACTTACCTTCAGCTGTAACTTGAGGCTACTAGTTCCTACTTTGTAGAAATAGATAAGACAATGTTAGATTTTCATTTTCACCCCCCGAAGCCATTGTCTCCATTCAAAGTGCTGTGCCCCTTCAATGATGGCTGCTTATACTGCTTATACTAGAAGAAACCAAAATGATCATTTTAAACCAGAATCCCACCTGATGCATCATCTTAATTTCTAAATTGCTGTGTGTGAACAGATGGAAGAATGTGCCATCAAGTTTGATAAAGCATGACAATGTAATATTGGACTAGAGCCCATTAAGCCCCCTGCTATCGTCACACCAGCCAACTAAAAGTGATTTATCACTGAATGAACCCATTATTTGGTTTTCCCCCAAATCACTGAGCATGAGATTGATTATGCTTCCAGAAGTTATTTTTCTTGAGGGCAATGTAAAACCCTATAAGTGTCATTAAGCCAAAAATACTGCAAACAGTAATGTTGCTTTTTACTGCCTCTCTTCATTTAACTATCCCCTTACAATGGAAAAAAAATTAAAACTCTGATTGCTATCAGGTTCTTCCAATCGATGGTGCTTTCATCCTGTGGAATTATGAGCTTGTTTTCCTGCAATTAGTTTGGTGTGAACCAACTCTATTAGCATAGCTCAGTGATTTCTTCTCCCTTTTCCTCCCAACAGATCCCTTGATCCGTGTTGTGTGCATAATTACCCATCAATGATTAGCTTCTCGGCTGAAGTGCACAACACCAGTAAGAGAGAAAGCTTTGCAACTTAATCAGTGTCAAACATCAGTAAATGAATGGATCCTCTCTTTTCATCTTATTGTTTTTAGAAAACACTATCTCAGTGGTAAACCAGGGATATTTCTCAACTTCTTAATCGCTTGTTTTAATGGACAGGGAGCAAGTTTAACTAACTGTTAACAATGAAGACACCGATTTTTACTTTAGTTATGAAAGAATTTGCCACACTAGTTCCAAATCCTCCAGCAGCACCCGCACAAAATCCAAGCAAGAATTTTAGGGTCAAAATCTTTTCCCCTCTTCCAAAAACTGTACAAAATTCTCATAGGTGACACTCTTTGGAAATTTTAGGAACATATCCATCTGGAAGTTGAACCCGAGGAGATCCACAACCTCCTGCAGTGACTAAATAACCCTTATAAGGAGAGGAATCTTAAGGTTTTCCTCCTGGACCTGATATTAGTGTAACCCAATGTGATGGGTAGATAGGCGTGATTTTGTTGTGGCTCTTATCTTGGTGTGGGAACATTAAAACAATACATGAGCATTAAAACAAAAAATCCAGTCCTGTAATCTGTTTTTCACTTATTGTCGGCTTTCAAGGCAACCACACTAATCTAAACTGCACTAAACTGACTGAAATATAATTCTTAGAAGTAGGCTAATGGTAGTTTCGCAAGAGCTTGAAGTAAAACTACTTTATCACAATAACTAACTAATTTTAAGGATGTACAACAGTTATTGGGAGTATAACTATGAAATAAGCAATGGTCATAATTTCAATGATTATATTTGACCAATTACCCCATTTCTTTAGATACAAACCATAGACATAAGGATGAAAGATTGACTCCCAACCTCCGAAAGGAAGAGGTAACTTATCTCCTGAAACAACTTCAATGCAGCACAAGGTGCAACTGTAGCCAGAGAACATGACGGCTGTAGTGTGGAACTTCCTTAGAGTTTCAGAGGAGGACAATATGAGGGCCTTGTGCAACAAATGTTTAAAGAAAGTTTCATAAGGAGGGAAACTCAGCACAACCTTTAACACGTCCAAATTAATCACTCTTCTTGAAAACAACTATTGTCTCATTGGAGTTATTGACACTGTATTAGTTGCACTGTTCAAGGTGTTAGCAACAAGCCAGCCTTCAAGAAGATCTCATCACTTGACTCACCTGGCAAGGCTTTTAAAAAACAGAAAGAAATTACCTGAGAGGACAAAAGGGCTAAAGCGACTGAAGACTTAATGGAAATTATGGTGCTTGACAAGCAGCCCTTCAACCTTCTCGGCTCATTAGCTGCATGGAGCTGCGGTTTATCATACTGAGTTATTGCTACTTTTCTGATGTGTGTTTTCCAGCTAAGTAGGATGCTGTCACAAAATGCTTTCATACTTTGATTGACAGCAAGAACATTGCAGTCAATCAAAGTATGAAAGAAATGTGAATATCGTTTCAAAATATATATTGACAATAGATATTTTACAATAAGATATTTCATAATAGATATTTTAAAACAGATATTTGGGCTTGAGATGTCAGCTCTCACATGTAAGCATGATCAGTATGCACAGCCATCGGGTACAGACTTTATACTATTCAGGTCTTTGCTGCAGTCTCAGGGGTTGCCCGGATCATACACAGGTACACTGATTTATCACACTCTCAAAGCTATGAAAAGAGGTGGAATAAGAGAAGGACTTTGTGCATGTTGTCCTTAAAGAATGCGTATAACCTAGCAAAGGCAATGGAGGAGTGCTGTGTTACAAGCATGGGTTAAATAGCCGCTTATTACATTTTAAAGATAGTTGGACATTTTAGGCAATCTCAAGAAGCGTCCACTGCCCTGGTAGAGGGCGGCTTCAAATGCTACAAATATTATTTTAAGAAATAACTAGATGGCAAAACAGCATATTTTTCAATCTAAGAGTGTGGTAGCACATAAACAAGGCATTGCAGCCTATGCAGTAGAATACAATTAGCCTGCACAGTCAATGTTCAGTAGTGGACTCAATGGTGCAATGCTGGAAAACATGCTGACTCTCCTTGATCCATGTGAACAGCTGATGAGAAACATCAGCAAGGCCACAGCCACAACTGTAGCTAGGCTTTGATGTGTCTGCTTAAGCAAAGTGTTCCAACAGACCAGGAAATGAAAACATCAAAGAACACTGGATTTGATTTGCAGTGTTTTGCAAATCAAATCCGGTGATTTGAGCATTGTTATCATAATCTTAAACTTTTGCTTAGACTTGGACAAACTTTATTTTGAATACACAGTGTATACCACATTAAATTTTGTTTTGTAAAGCTATCATGACATTTTCATTTCTTAAAGTTCAGCAGTGATCAAATGTAAACATTGTCTTAGTCTTTCTTATCTCCAGGTAGGTTATTGGTTAATCCTGATCTTTAGAAGGAGGAATTTATGCATCATCAATATCTAAAAATATTTTACAGTGTGGGAGCACGCAATGATACAGTGTGGTCAGATGTTTAACTCTTTAGCACAAGTTTTTACATCATTTCCCAAGGTGTGAAAGAAAATCTTGCATGTCAACCTCTGAAAGAGTATTGGTTAGGATGATCGGGCAATAGCAGCTATTACTGTTGAAGTGCCAATTTAAATTGCAACAGCAGTTTGTAGCTAGACATGTGGGCTCCAGGGCATTAGGAAAACAGGGAAATTGTCAGATGGGACAAGGATTGATCAAGGACTATATTAAGAGAAGTCATAATGAAGCTTTTGGACCTAAGGCCCCTATTCCAACATGCAGATCATTCCTAATGCTACTACCAGCATGCTGTGGTGCACTTCTACTGCCAATTGCAATTGTTTACTACAAAAACTTAATTGAATAGTTAAAAACAAGGACAACTTCTAACATCTTAAATTTTTCTCTAGCCAACAGTTATATTGTCAAGTAGGACAGGGTGCTAGCCCTGTCCAGGAATTACACATACTCTCACCCAAAGACTGATTGAGAAACCAAACATTCTCTTTGAGCCCCAGTTGGCCTCAGCCGATGGCTGCTCACATTGAGTCTGGTTCTGCTGGAGGTTTCTTGCTCTTAAAAGGGATTTTTTTCCTCTCCACTGTCACTACAAGCATGCTTAGTGTGAGGGATTGCCTTCCAGTCAATGAGTCAATGCAATCAATTGGTTTTCCTTAGATAGAAATCTTTGAATCAATTTGACTGTATGATCTGGTTAAATTGTAAAGTGTCTTGAGATTACATGTGTTTTGAATAATGTGGTGCTATATAAATAAACTGAATTGAAGTTGAATTGACTCTAATCTGTGGAAAGATGTATGGACCAATTAAAATAAACTTTTGTTTGAGGCTTTGCCTTTACATCCTTTGTCATGAGTGAACATTGAGTTTTGTGCAGAGGCTACACTTTGAAAGTAAAAGATAAACTTAATATTACCTTTGTTTATATTTCTGACTGTCTTATGCTTGTTTTTGTTTAATCTTTTTTTGTTTGTTTTATAGTGATGTATAGTGAAATACCCAAAAGCAGGAAGAAGGCAGGCAGGTGAGAACATTATCAAGAAAATAAAACTCTTAAAACCTACAACAAAAAGAAACTAAAACTAAAGTCATTCCAAAAAGTTAATAAATAAAACATAAGAATGCATTAAGGAATAAACCAGGTAAATAGCAGCATTATCAGACGCTGACAGTGGAAACCAAAAACTAAGCCTATTTATACTTGGTGCTTTAATTGTGGAATTCTAGACAGGTGAGTTAATGCATAGATTAAATACAGCCGGGGAGAGCAGAAAGCTAAGAAATAGAGAAGAAGTAACTGAACTAAGCCTTAACAAAATCTTTAAACCAAAGGACAAAAAAAACTAACACTTGGAGAACAAAATAAAAGAAGAACCAAGACAAAAAAAAAAAGTGCAAGAAAGTCAAAGAAATGTTTATGTTCATCCTTCAAACGACAAGGAAAAGCATTCCTGGTATTTACTGAATGTGAAAAAACACATAACAGACCAAAAGGTCATGACTCAAAGTTGTAAAAATTATAATACACTGCAAAAACGATCTAAAATTGACTAAAAATGTCTTAATTTAAATGTATTTGCCTTCAATTTGAGCAGTTAAATAAGATGATCTGCCAATGGAATGAGGATTTTTACTCTTAAAATAAGTATCAACTTAGATGATTAGATATTATGCACTTGAAATAAGAGACTGCAGTTGTTTTTTTCTTAATTTGAAAGTAAATTACCTTATTCCATTGACAAAGTGTATCACTTAATTGCTTAATTCAAGAAAAAAAATGCTCTTACTTTAAGAAAAATAAACTTACTTTTATTTCAGTTTTTTTGCAGTGTATACCCTTCTGCTTTTGATAAATAAATTATACTTTTTAAGTGCAGCCTGAGCAGAGAGCATCCCTCTCCATCACCTGCGCGAACTATCCGCGGACACTGAGGCTCTTTTCTCTCTCTCTCTTTCTCTCTCATCACTTCCTCGCCTGCCTCCCTCCAGTATCCCGGCTCCCTCTCCCCTCCTCTGCACCTGCTCCTCCCCTCCTGCCTTGCTTATTATCCTCAGACTCCGAGCTGCGCTCCGTCCTCGCCAAGTGATGCTACTCGGCGGCGCACATCCCTGCTTCGTCGATGCAGAGAGGACCGCCAAGGTTTGTTTTCTTCGGAGGAAAAACGCGCACTGAGCGGCCGAACATGGGAATCTATTAGGGGGGTTATGAGAGAGTGAGCCGGAGGAAGGAAGAAAGGAAGGACGACAAGGAGGCGCAGAGGTCCCATCAGAGAGCGGTGAAAGACTTGGAGGAACAGGGGGAGGAGGGAGGACTCCCTGGACGCAGGATGGTTTATCAGCCTCAAACAGTTTGATCAGGATTTTTGCGTTTGTGCGTTTGGGGTTAAATACTCGAAAGGGCAGATCGGAGTTACCTGGATCCATATCTGTTTGTGATGGAGTGAGAAAAAGAGCTCATTGTAAGTTCGGATCCGCCATGAAATCAGTGTTTTTCAGTCGTTTCTTTATTCTCTTGCCCTGGGTCCTTATTGTCATCATAATGATCGACATCGACAGTAAGAGGGCGATCCGGGCTCCGGTGCCTGGGCGCACGGGCAAGGCGCAGCGGATCCCCCGTGGTGGCTCAATTGGAGCCAGTGGAGCCCAGAACCAGTCATCTCTCCCCATCATCTACGCAATCACCCCCACCTACAGCCGGCCGGTGCAGAAAGCGGAGCTGACCCGGCTGGCCCACGCGTTCCGCCAAGTGCCCCGGCTTCACTGGATCGTTGTGGAGGACTCGACCTCGCGCACCGACCTGGTGACGCGCTTTCTGGCCCGTTGCGGAGTGACATACACACACCTGCACGTGTTCACTCCCCGCAGGTTCAAGCGCACCGGGATGCCACGCGCCACCGAGCAGAGGAACGCGGCTCTCGCGTGGCTCCGGCAGCACAGGAGCAGGAGGGACTCCGGGGTGGTTTTCTTCGCGGATGACGACAACACGTACAGCCTGGAGCTGTTCGAGGAGGTAACTTATCACCTTCATCCTTCAAAACCATAGAGGGAGTATGGCTGAGGAATGATGCTCTGATTTTAATAAAACATATCTATATATATTCACAGGTCCATCCCAGTAAGTTAGAATATGACATTTAATTAAATTGAAAAAGTGAGACTCATTTTATTGAGACATCCAGCGTTTTTATTTCCATTAAATTGTCACAAATACAGTGAAACGAAATGATTTCTCTGCAATTGACCCATCCCTTTTGGGGAGCAGTGGGCTGCCATTCGCAGCGCCTGAGGAGCAGTTTAGGGTCAAGGGTCTTTGCTCAGGGAGCCAGAGTGTCAGTCTGTGGGAGTGGGTTTAGAACTCACAACCTCAGGATTCATAGCTCTATGCCCTAACCACTAGGCAACCATTCCCCCACATCCAGGTCTGTGAGTAAAGTCAATTTTCAGGGAACTATTTCGGTTAAAAGCAGAAAGAAAAGCCTTCAAACCTTTTTTATAAGAGGCCAGCTTTGTGTTTTATCCGTGGAGAGATGAGTGAAAGGGGAAAGTGTGAAGAAAAAGGTGCAAAAATAACAGTAGGGAGGACCTGAGCGAACTGTGAAGCCAGGTTTAGAAGAACAGGACTAAGCTGGTGCATCTATTTTGAAATCAACGACAGAGAGATTGAAGGGAGGTGGAAAAACACTGAGTCAAATTAGGCTGCTTGAGATCCACTTTGAATTTTCCACCTTAATTATGTTTTATATATCATCTGCTAGTGGTGGACTGCTGTGTTGGTCCAAAGTCAGAGCGCCTGTCAACCCTTATGAAGATTTATCTTCCAGCAGGACTTGGCACCTGCCCACAGCTGGACATAATGCATGATTTTATTACCATAGTATGCCTGTGCTTTATTGGGCTGCAAACTGGCCTGACATAAAGCTCACAGAGATTCTATAGTATTGTAAAGAGGAAAATTACAGATGCCAGAGCCAAAAAAAGCATGAACTGGAGGCTGGTTTCAAAGCATCATGGGCTTCCTGCAGAACACCACGCTGATTGCCTCCATGTCTGCATTGATGTACAGCGTATTTATGCAAAAATGCAAAATATTTCACACCTTATATTGTGTCCATGTTAATGTTATAGGCACCACAAGCTGCAGCAGTCAGATAAACTTAATATTGAGTAAAGGCTAAGAACTTTTAGCTCTAAAGCTTTCATTTATCCTGCAGCATTATGCTTGTTGGCAATGTGTATAATTCACTGCATCGGACTGTCTGGGTATATTTCCATACATTGAGCTGCTGGGTATTTTCCTTATGATTCTGATGGAATTTCACTGGAAGCCTGCAGAGACGTTTTACTGACACACCCCATGTAAAGCTGGACTTCTTAATAATGCAGAATGTTCAGGGTGAAAAAAGGCAGATGGATTCTCCTCAAGCGTGAGAAGTTACTTTTAGAAAAAGATGTGGGAGTGCTGAGGACCAATGGAATGCTGAGGTGCTAATCTTTGTCTCAGGTGTTTTATCTATGATCTACAATAGTAACTAACTGGTAATTATTTTTAAATCATTCAGTCAGAAAAACATTTTTATTCCTGCTGACACTTTTGAAAATAAAAAAATCGGACTACTTTATATTCATTATTTCCTAACCTTGAATACAAATATTATAATTTCACCACTAATTCCTATAGATTTTTACATTTAAAACCTTACTTACTATTTTTCCAGAGCTACTGTAAGTTTTCTGAAGTCTTTTTTTTGCAGCTTGTGCCCTTTTCTAGTCACTTGACAACAAGACATTTACGAAGTTGGGTTTTATTATCTGCACCACCCACAAATCATGAGATATATGTTTGCTCTCAATTATACAGTTGGATGAAGGCTAATTATTAATAAATAAATACATTTAAAAAATAAACTAATCTACCACTCTGTTGCATCTGGCCCAACTTCGATGAATTTCATTTCAAAGCCTTAATCTCTGCAATTTTAGCCATCTTTTAAGACATCAAAATATTGAAAGCTTCAAATAAAATAAAAATATTTTAAATGCTACATGTTCAAGGGAAAGTTCTATATCAAACGGAGATTTTGGAAATTTCAATATTTGATTTTAGACTTTTATTTTGATATTAAAAATCTAATAAGAGTTCCCAGGGTGCATTTGTTGGAACCAAGTTATTGAAGGAAATGCTTCAAATTGAAACAAGTATCCCTCTCATACCATCTCAATTGCTTCTTCCTTGATTTTCCTGTTTTTAGTTACTCTCATTTGATCTTAAGAGGCTTTGTGAGATTGTCTGACATCTTTTTTATTATGCATGCCATGCCTCTGTACACCACAGGCTGTAGGACTAAACACATTTTAGCTCAAATCTTTATGATCATATGTGGGGCATCTTGTAAGCCGCCTCTGCAAATGAATCCCAACAGTGAATATTATTTCCTTATCTTGCAAATGGCTTAAATATCTGAACAACTTAACATACACTGAAACACACTGACCATTTGCAGACTGCAAGTGAAAACTCATTATGTGTCCATATATTGATCCTGCTTACTGGCAAACTGACATCAGCATGTAAACAGCTCTGCATCTCACAACAGTGTTCATGGGATGCATGTTTATATGCCGTTGTGTGCACTGCCGGGGAGGATTGTGTTGTTATGCCGTCAGTCGACAAAGCTCCTTGCTTGTAGGTGATGAGGTGGGGTCTAAAAGCTGCATCAGATGCAACAAAACAATCTTCACGCTCTTGTGGTTGTATAATCTAGAAGAATGAGGTTGATTGCTGATTGCTCCTTGCTCTGATTGCTGCTTTTCAGCGAAGGCTGTCTCTGAATGTGAAACAGCTTTCCTCATTCGGATCCACACTCACTGAGATTTCTTTCTTTTTTTTTTTTTTTTTAGATAAATAGGCTTTTAAAGTTAATTTGTTACATTTACTGCTGTTTTTATATCCTTTCATTGCCTGTTGCTGTGGTGAAAAAGCAAAGATGTATTCAGATACAGTTGATTTGATTTTCGGCTCCCTGAGTTTAAGATTTAAAGGATTAGATCACCCTTTGAGAAACCCACATTTTCAATACCTTTTAACTTTGCAACCACCTTCAACTATACTCTCAAAACAAATAATTAACAAATATTAATGCACTGACAAAACAGTGGCGTTAATGGTTGCAGATTTTTTATTTGTGGTTAGGGTTGTGGTGCTGTTTGGTTAGGGAAATCGGTTTATGTGTATTTTATGGATGACAAACACATTATTAGTTGAAGCTTCCCAAGTGTTTTAATAGGATTATGCTAATTTGGCACATCGAGAAGGAAAAATCACATCCACATGATCTTGCAGTACTTTTGATCAGGAGCTATACATGAATCAATTCATTTAAACCATACGTCAAAATCATAACCAGTGTAGGATAACCTGGTTTGGTCAAATTAAGTGTTGATTTACCCAATTACTAAAGATGTAAGCGAATCATATAATCTTTTGTAAAGATGAGAGTCACTTTCATCAGGTTGTTAAGTTTCAAGCAGTTCCACCTTTTGAACATGCATCTCGCAAGAGTGGAAAGGTAAGACTCCCCTTTACCTGGAAGAAAACTCTATCAGATCTTAATATGAGCTGTCATCTGCAGCAGAACGCTTAGTGTTTAGAAGAAAGACAGCTAGCAAATATAAGAAAACAGACACTGAGTCTAGGGTACTTTCTATTTGGGAAGGAAAACAATAGGAGTGTGGAATTAATAAAATTAGCACAGTCATTGGTTTTCCTCAAGAAAGAGACATAAGCAAACACAGAAGCTCTGTAAATAGGGCTTCTTTCTGTGGAAAAGGAACAAAGTGCACCAAATGAATTGAAATGAAATTGTTAAACAAGGAAAAACTGAGCGAAGGGTTTTTTCTATGGGATAGACAAAGTATAGAAAGGGGTAATGGAAATGATTCCTCTGCCAATAGCTTCACCCAGTGGTTTAAATATGATAATCGCAAGTTTTCTCTCATGTGTTTTTGTGGACAGTGTTTGTAAAATTACAAAGGCATTGGTTTATTCAAACTAAATTATAAATAACTCTAAATATTTTTATCTCATACAGTTAACTAAAAGGGACTTAAGTTATAAATAAGAGCAACACACACACATACTGATGTTAACTGAAAAACAAGAGCAAGGCTAATATTCTGCTACTCTGGTAATAAATGTTTTATTTAGTGCAAAGACGCACATTAAACCTGAAATAATATGTCGAAGGATTCCCATTGAAAGGACTAATAGACCTGCACTGTTTGTATTCATGAACCCAGTTTGTTTTTGTGTTATAGAGGAATATTATGAGAAAACAATATGCCACGTGGGTTAATGATTTCCCATCAATTTAATTTGCAAGGCATTTGACAATCTGTAAATTGAACTATGCTTTCACATTCTGGAATGATTGTTTTATTATAATTTCAGCCCCATCTATCCTGCCTTCACTGCAAAGTTCATGAACGATCGATAAATCCAGTCAATTACCGTTAGCTTTACCTGGACGCATGTTGCTTCCCTGAATGCAGCCCTTGGGTAGAAATTCTCATCATCTTCCACATACAGAGTGCTGCAACATAGTCAACTGTGACACAGAGTGCTGTTATATTCGGTGGCTGCGGATTAGTTTAAAGAGCATCTGTTTGATTTGTTGATAGCACAGTGTCTCCCCCGTGCCCCCCTTCCTATTTCATTACCCTGCTCCTGTGTGCAGGTAATGACCTGTCATAGAATGATAATAGGCTGTCACATGGTGGTAATAACTGCAGAGACTGTTTGGCAGCCTGTAGACTGATAAGAGTAACTTCGCTTGCAAGTGGGAGGCAACCTTCCATTAAAAGCTCTTATCATGTTCAGAAGGCAAGAACTTGGGAAATATTTAAACATCCAAACTACTAAGCATAACTATTTGTGAGTCATTGAGTCTTTAATGGTGTTGACAGCTGTTGCAGATCTTGTAAACCCATGACTATTGTGAATATTTGCCCCCTTTTCAATGGGAACATAAGTGAATCAACCAAAAGTGGATAAATGACTACTGTGCATTACATTGGAGCTGTAGTTTTGATCCACCTACATAGCTGTCAGTTTTTGTGATGCAAAAGGAGAAATGTTTAATGTACCTCTCATCGATGTTGAGGGGTTAGTGTGGATTTGTGTGGTGAAGGATCTGCACAGAAACCCTCTTCCCCCATGTGAACTGTCTTGCTGCTAAACAGATCCTTAATAGGAGATAGATTTGTTCTTCTCATTCTACACTTTAGCAGGTCTTAGAACAAACAGTGTTTGATTTAGTGAATAAGGAATACAAGAGGTGGCATATTGCTTTTAAAAGCATTTTCCCCTTTAAATGTTTATTTTATTCTACCGTTGTAGTCACATTTGAATTCTCCAAATAATTAAAAAAGAAAATCTGTAAACAGATAAAAATAACCTGACTTGTTACAACATTCAATTTGCTAATAATGATTATATATTTTAGTAATAATTAACACAAATTTTCAAAGCAACCTTTTTAATCTTCCTGTTAAATCTTCAATTAAGTATACTATGCCATTTCTTTGCTTCAGTTCCTCTTGCAACTCTTTGTCCTAATTGCTTCCTAATCTGTAAACTGAAGATTTGCATTAATATAACATGTCTGAGAACATGAATTGGAAAAACTATTGACATCTATGTGTCTGAAAGGTGCTACAAAATGTTTCTACAGACCTGGAAGTCTTGTGAATGACGCTTAAGAGCATTATCCACAAAAGAAGAAGAAAACATAGAAAGGTGTTTACTCTTCCCAAGAGAGGCCAAGAAATTATACAAAAATGATTTCTATGGTGCAATGACCACCTGCTCTGGTGGCCATCTGCCCCAAAAATTACCAACAATGTCCAAAGCACCAGAGCATCAGATGCCACAACTGCTTCGAAACAAATTGATAATTCCCAAAACATTGTGGTCTAATTATTTTTGAACTGACAAGACTAAGGCTGTTTTTTTTCTGCTGTAAAACACATTTTTTGACATCAAATGCAAGCAAATTTGTATTATTCTGCAGGACAATAATCCTAAGCAGCAAAAAATTCCAGATGATTCAATAAGAAAAAATTATTTTGGGCAAATCTGGGCCTAAATCTCATTGAGATTCTTCACTACATTCTCCCAGTGCTCCTAGAAAACATGCCAATTTTGTTGAATTTAAAGCTACAGTGTGTAATAATTACAGGGATATACAGTCAGAAATGTAATATATTATACATAACTATGTTATTTTATCATCATCT
>NW_015150493.1:1485430-1493740 GCF_000732505.1 Cyprinodon variegatus
GTGGAAGACATTTTGTCCCGTAACGCTCGCTGTCCTGTTGGGGGGGAGAAGCGGTGGGGGGGAGATGTTCATGTTGCTGCAGTCTGCAGTCTGACCGCTAGATGTCGCTAAAAGTTACACGCTGTAGCTTTAACCCATCACCTTGGGGAGCAGTGGACTGTCATTGTGTGGCGCCCAGGGGGCATTAAGGGTATTGCTCGGCAACCCAGAGTTGAGGCTGCGGGGATCGAACTGGCTACTTGCAGCCTTCTCAGAGCACAAGAGCACTGCTCCACAAGGCCAACAGTCAGAGCAGCTTCAATGTAATTATTCTATATCACCAACCATGGAGTTAAAAAAACAGTTTAAACCTTTTTCAACTGCCTATGAGTTTCTGCAACATTGCATTTCCCTTTGGGATTAATAAAGAATTTTTGAATTAGACTGAATTGATTGTATGGGGTATTTTTTGACACATATTTAATATCATCTTCATGTATTTGAATTTAAAAGATATAGAAGGCAAAGGAGATTATCAACAATATAATACATGAAAAAACTATCCCAATTCTAGTTTCGGAGAGCATAGCTCAGGCTTTATCCAGTTAATTAATCTTTAGTTACTACATACTATTTTGGTCAAAGTTTCTCAATGATATGATAAAATAATGCTGTAGCTTAATTGTTATTCAAATAAATGCTATTATCTACCAAATGAATACAAAGAACCTGGCTTATATTGAATGCACCAGTAAATGTATTTGTAACATTACACCTTCACAAATGTTGTCAAGAATATACCTCCATCACATTAGCATTACCATGACACATGTGTGCGCTCAATCAGGAATAAAATCATTTTAATAATGATAAAATAGAAATGAAATGCTCTCAAATGAGTCAATAGCCAGGCCTTAGAAAAGAACCCATTGTGTTCTAAAAACCCAAACAATGCAAAAATATAAAGAGCAGCGACATCGCAGCTCCATGAAAATAACATAGTGAAATATAACACAGTCTTTCGTGTATAGAGCCATAACATATAGAGCCATAACACAACCCCAGTACTGTACAGTATGCAAGATTAACAAAGCTATTAACCACCTGAATACAACTATTTACAGCAGAGTATATGAAACAATGACATATTGAAGCTTACTGCACAGCTCTAAGTTCAAAGGACAAGGTAACGTTAAATTTCCAATAGACGAGTTGCCCAAACTGTCAGTTCAGCACCCTCAAAACCACGTCCATAATGCCTGCAAAGCACATTCAATTTGTCCAGCTCGCAAAATGCGTCTGATGCAGGCAGCAGCCTTCATTACACCTTAAAAGGCACTCTGAAAAAGGTTGTGCAGTGTGACAAGCCGTCTGTCAAGAATCATAATCCACAAGGAGAGCAACCTGATGGGTCAAGTCAGTAGGTTACCAGGTGTGCCAGCTGCCTCTGTGTGTGGCACCGGCACACGATGGCACACCTGTGGCTACAACAATGGACTAGAGAGGAAAGAGCCTTCAAGCATACAGGAACACATTTTAGTACCAATAAATCCCTGATGCATTTACTATTGTAATCTGTTAACACTTTAATCAACTATGCAACTTAGGTTAGGCTGGATGTGGACACAATATCATTCATTAAATTGAGTTACCAACTGAATAAGCCTTGAGGGAACAGTATGAAGACTTTAATGCAAGCAGTGCACAGCTCCCATTCTCTTTGTGTTGTCTGTGTGGATGTTACCAGATCCTTGCTGCAGCTATTAAGCGCATGCCAGAGGGAACAACTAGAGTACTCACAATCAGCTATAAAGTGTTCGGGATATAAGTCAAACAGCAGGTGTACAGCATGTGTCCTGCCTCTGAAGTGAAAAAAGTCCTGATGTGATGTAAAGGGATGGCACTGCTCCATCATCCCATTTACATAGCAGCTTAATGTCTCCCAAGTTCTAACTATAGTGAGGGGAAGGTTAAAGCTCTGAACAAGTTTTGTTAATTATGTCTCTTATATAAAGGACTAATGTCTCTGCAGGATCTTAAAAAAATACTTCATGCGTTCATTTTAGTAGAATTGATTACTGCAACGATGTCTTGACAAACGTGCCTAAAAAGTTGCTCAGATAACTGCAGTTGATTCAGAATGCTACAGCCTGTATCCTCACCGAAACTAAGAAAGAGGAGAAAATTCCCCCAGTTTTAAAGTCTCACTTGCTCCATAATGCTTCTGTTAGTCTATAAATGGCTTAACACCAAAATAAATGACAGATTTGTGTGAGTGGATCAACTCTCCAGACCTCTCAGGACTTCTGGCTCAAATCTACTCTGCATAACTAAAGCCACAATAAACATTGAAACAAAGGTTTTAGATTTGCTTCACTAATCTGGAATAAAACCAGAAATCTGTAAAAGTGCTGAAACTCTAATCTTCTGTGAAAAGAAAAAACTTCTACATTTAGTAGATAGACAGAAAGGCAGACATATAGAGAGACTGACAGACAGACAGATGTTAACTGATAATAAAGCTTTTTTTTTATTTTATGCTTACTGCTACCTTTTAAAAAGCCAAACAATTGTTGTGTCTAGATGGCTGGTTTGCAAATGAGTAACTCAGCCGCAGTGTAATCATCCTCATTCTGAGTTGTTGATTACATCTAAATTGCTGCCCAGGCTGTTTAGCTCTGAAAACCTGCTCCAGACCACCACAAAGAAATGAGCAAATGCATGAAAAAGCAGTGTTACATGGCAAATGTTTACCAGGCCGCTGTTTTTCTCGTCCCTCTGCCGCATTCAAGCCGGTGAGAAATGCATGTTTGATTTCTGCACAGTAGTCAAGTCTCGGTTTAGCATGGTATGTCATGCACACAGCACACTCTGTCCAAGCTGCCTTGCAGCAGTTAATAGAGTGGCAGAAAATGCAGCACTGCTCATTTAATACCAGCCACGCAATTACGCTTTGATTGGCTCTTGCCGCAGTTTGTGCTGCTGACTGCGAAGGGATTTTGGATATATGGCCTTAACAGTCAGTGTCTGGCAACATTTGCAAAGTAAATGTGGAGTTTCAATTATGAAGCTTTGTTTTACTTAAACACTTCTGAAATAATATGACAAAACTGAACAATTTCTTAAGAACTGTGAAATGAGGCTTGAGAGATACCCACAAACCAGAGCTCTTATTTTGAACAACTTGCCTCCAGAACATTTTAATTAAAGCCTGAACTGTAATTTTGGTAAAGCTTTGTGTTGTCTTCATGTTTTTCTTTTTAGTTCCTGCCTCCGTTTATCATAATCTGAATGTTAATTCAAACAAAATACCTTTTTCTGAAAATGAAAGGCAAATTATACAACAACCTATAGACAGATGAGACCAGAGTAGAGGTGTTTAGCCAAAGTAAACAAAGTATTTTACCACACATTATGCTAAATATCGAGCACGGTGGTGAGGGGATGATGATCTAGGCTTCTTATGTAGTGTCAGGACCTGAATACCTGCATTTATGTAGTTAACTATGACCTCTGTTTACAAAAGTGTTCTGCGATCAAATTCTAAGTAATCTCCTCTGAAGCTTGGTCCATACTGGGCTATAGTTAAATTTTGTTTTCATTTTATCAGTTTATTTTACAGGAACAATGCACATTAATAAATATTTCTGTGAATGCACCAGATTTAGCCCTAACAGCTATTTTTCATCTGCTGTTCCTGGACTTATGTTGACAGTCAATCTATAAACAAGCATGAAGTTAAAATACATAGAATAAAACACTCAAACATTAAAACATGCAACAGTTGATTTAGTGGTGACCGGATTGGTAGTCAGCGAGCCGCTTCCTCAGATCAACTTTAAAAGTGTTAAAGTGGTCCTTTCCCTGATGACCACTGATAGTTTGTTCCACTGTTGCGCTGCCCTCACTGAGAATGGGAGCAAAAGCACCACACAGTCTTATCTCGTAGCTCCTCTGGTGTTATCAACAGCAGCAAATCGCACATTCACAAGCTGCTCCAGGGCAGGAGAGGACATAGGATTAACTGCTCTAAAAATAAGACAAATTTACATATTTAATCATGTTTTTCAAGTTTAGTTTAGATTTTTGCAGGACACCACAGTGGTGGTAATGCTGTGGTTTTCTATAATACTTTGCTTATTGAGGGACTCTAGTGGCTTGAGAACAGTAAAATGTGCATTTGACCAAATAGTAATGCAATATTTAATATGTGACAAAATCACTGGATACATAAAAACTTTGACTACTTGCATGGCTAGTTAGGGTCGTATTAAACAATAATTCGAACAAAACATTTTTGATCTGTGTTTAAATACGAACATCTCCACATTTAAAACCATACCACTAAATATTTCAAATGTCGGCACAACTTCGATCTTTTCCCCTTCCACATAGACATTGGAATTAGTAACAAGACCTTTTGGATCATGTAAAGAACATTGCAACAGTCTTTATAAAAATAATTTGCAAACAATTTTCTTCTAGCCCTGCCATAACATGACTGTGTCAAGTGGTCACAGACCTGCTGTGTGTTGGATCCATATAAAGGACTTAATCGTCTGCGTACATTTGCGCAGACATATTCGGACAAACCAGCAGAACCTTATGGAATTATATATTATATAAAATATGCCCTGCGATGGACTGGCAACCTGTCCTGGGTGTACCCCGCCTCTCGCCTGTGGATAGCTGGAGAAAGGCACCAGCACCCCTCGCGACCCCACTTTGGATAAGCATGACAGAAAATGGATGGATGGATGGATGGATGGATGGATGGATGGATGGATGGATCGATGGATCGATGGATCGATGGATCGATGGATCGATGGATCGATGGATGGATAAAGAAAATATCAAAAGTCCTTAAATCAAGCCCTGGGGTGCTCGTGTATTAAGACAGAGAGAGGGTGAGTGATAGTTAGAGATTATTACAGAATATGACCTATTTGACAAAACAAAAATTAACTCAAAATTAAACCCAATTTCATTAGTAATATTTGATGGTTTACAGTGTCAAAGGTGTTTTTAAAATCAAGAAATATAACTCCAACAACCCCACCTATATCAAGCAATGTTTTTTTTAGATTTTCAGTGTTAAGCTTTAGAGCAAAACTGTGTCACATGATGTTTGAATGGTGAGATTTTTTTAATGACCTGTTATTTGTTTAGTTACAATTTACTCTAAAAAATTAAAAATGAAAATGTCATGAAAGCTGTACAAAATGAAATTTCGTTTTGTATACTCTGTGTATACAAAATGACAATAAAAGTTGTCTAAGTCTAAGATCTTTGACACCATAGACAAAATATAAGAGTTTGGCCCCGGATTTAAAAACTGTTCATAGCAGCAGACTTCCATAATATATGGATTATATGGATATATAGGAAATGTGCCCTTTGCAATTGATTAAGAATTATTGTAATTGGGGGAGTTAAATATCCAGCTAAGTCTATCAGTATTAAAACGTCAACATTATCTTGGTGTTTTAATGCTGGGTTTTCTTTGTAGAGGGTTTAAATGTTGAAACTACTGTGAAACCTGTGTCTCTTAGACACTCTTTAGAATAAAAGCTGGTTCTAAGTTTACATTAGGAGAGATTTGTGTGGCACAGGGAGAGAAACTCTGGGCTATAGATCTTACGGAATCCATGAAGATTCCGTTAGATCTACATTACATGCTGTCCTATCTTGAATTGTGATTTCCAAATGGTAACTTGATTTTGGTTTTCGCCATGTTATTGTCAATAACCAAATTGGAGAACCCAGTATTCAAGGCAGACAGAAAGATAATTCAAAAGCATTTATTTAAAAACTAACCTTCAGTAATAAGGTTCTAAGGCAGGAACCCTTGCAGAACGGAAACACAGGTTAGTAACCACGTAAATCTGGCAGGGCAAGATAATGAACGTGAGTCACTCACCTTGTTTACTAGTTCAGTTCAAGCCCAAAAAATGAGTAAGGATCAAGCTGGTGGCCTGTCAACAAGATGCGGGGTTAAGAGGCAGACAGGTCAGAGTCAGATAATATTGAGAAACACTAAGGTAACACTGGAACACTCTCACCACTCACTCAAGAATAATCTGGCACTAATGACTGGATAGAGAGCTGGTTAAATCAAAGCTAGAGCAGGTAAATCAGATGAACAGTAGCAAGAAACTGGGCAGAGTTAGGCAGGTGAATGAAATGAGTAATCCAGTCATCAGCGCCAAAATATAACAGTTCCCTTAGATTTGCTTATCTTTTCAACAATTTTGTTTCTTAGCGACACAAATTCAATTAAGTTCAGAATATATATATATATATATATATATATATATATATATATATATATATATATATACATAGACACAGCTCAACCCGATCCCAATACCTTTCTTGCAGATATTGTCCTTATCTTAATTGCATGTTTTAAAGCCATGTCCATATCCTTCAATAAAGTTATAATTTCTGGAGTAATCATGGAACTGATTTTCATTGCCTTTGCTTTTGATCTTTATATTAAAATTCTTGGGTGTCTCTTCAAGTTTTTTCAAAATAATTCACAATTATTTTGACAGTTTGAGCTGTATTTGTTCCAAACGATTTGTTGTAAAGGCATCAAGGGTGCACCTTCCAATGGCTGCAGAGTCAGACACCTATTTTGCACTTTGACATCAAATCTCTACAAATATTACTATAAATGGAAAAAACACCAACATTCAAAGATGATTTAATATACAGGGAGGTACTTTGTACTGTAAGAGGTGAAAAAAAAGTGGTGAACTTTTTCACCATTGTTCCCTTCATGGCGTTCTTTTATGGTATCTTAATTCATATCTTATTCATAAAGAATCAGTCCTCTTTTCTCTATGTATTTTGACATGTGGAGGTGGATTCAATTTATGTTATTTTTTATGTTAAATAATTTTCGTTTTGTTCAAGGTTCACTAACATTTACAATTCGCTGCTCTGAAAATCTGAAAAAAAAATAAGTTTCCACAGATTTGATTTGCTGGCATTTCTTTAAAACCTGATTGTAGAAGGGAAGGAGTTTCCAGTTGAAAGCAAAGCTGCTCAGCTGCAGGAGTCTGTGAGCTGGGGAGCGCTTTCGTCAGAGCTGCTCTGAATAAATGAATTCCCTCGGCTCTGAAAGCTTCACAAAAGTCACTGTGACTTTTTCAGAGAGCAGCTACTGTGGCAAATGCTTTTTTGCTCAAGTTTTACTTAGGGAACGCTTTCTTGGATGGAGTCATACTTTCTATTCTCACCTTTTTTATTGGAGTAAACATTATTTGATGGTTTCTCCAACCGTCTGGTTAAGATGGAGTTATTCTTTATTAAAAAAAAAAGTGATCCCAAAACTTTTGATTTATCATTAAACAATGAAACTAATAGCAAAATTATAAACATATAAAGTTTCTCAAGTTTAGGCCCTAAGTCAGGGGTCTGCAACTCCATACAGTTCAAAGAGCCATAATGGACCATAAAAACAAACAAAAAAAACAATTCTGTCTGGAGCCACAAAAATGTAAAAGTCTTATATAAGCCCCGTATGGCAAGACGGGCTCTAAGTGTATTAGCCCACTATAAAAAGGACTATATGGGCTGAAATACATAATAAGCATTCATGGTTAAATGGTTATCCTGGAGCAAAGGTCACATCATGTGACTACGAATGGGCGAGTGTTGGCCTAGTGGGTAAGAGCAGTGCGCTTCGGCTCTGATGAGGTTGCAAGGACCCAGTTCGATCCCCACAGCCTGCACTATTGGTCCCTGAGCAAAACCCTTAACCCCTGATTGCTCCCCGGGCACCGCACAATGGCAGCCCACTGCTCCCCAAGGGGATGGGTTAATTGCAGAGTGTGAATTTCCCCATTGTGGGACAATGAAGGGATTTACGTTTTTTTATTTATTTTTTTACATACTCTGCTGTACCATATTTGGTGCTTTAAGTTTAAATTCTATAACAATATTAATGTTGTTTTTTTTTTGTGTGCATTGATGAAACTACAGACACACAATAAAGAAATCATATTTTTGGTGTTATTTTTATTTTGGAGGATTTGGGGGGAAAAAAGAGGAAGAACTTTTACATACCTGCATAACAGCCTACCTGTTCGATCTATCCCTGCTTGCGAAAAAAAAATAGCAGCAGTAGTGGAGTTCGGAGATGCAATCCACTTCCTAAACCTATCTTTACGCTCCTCTAATTTATCAAGAAGAACTGCAATCACACTTTTTCTCTCACTCCCAAATTGGTGGTTGGCTGCATATTTAGCATGCCTTCCCTGGAAATGCCTTTCCTAATTACTCTTTTTATTTTTTAACGTCTCAGTACAAAGCAAACATGCA
>NW_015150493.1:1494093-1530550 GCF_000732505.1 Cyprinodon variegatus
AATTGACCTTCTGCACACCATATTCAGCCGCAAGGAGGGCATTAAGATTCCGCCGCAGGTTGCCGACCCCTGCTCTAAGTGAGCGGTAGGAAATAGATAAATGGTTATTATTGGGAGAAGCTTGAAACTGGAGAAAGCCAAGAGACATGAAAAGCTGAACATATCCAATATAACCATTTATTATAAAGGTGTGGAAAAAATTATGGGCTGTAATTCAAGGGAGATAAAACAGAAAAGAGAACCTCTGAGTGAAAAACCCTCCATGCTGAGAGATTTTAGGATTCAGTGTAACTGTTTCATCAAATGTGTTTCTAATGCTGCCTTTTTTTGTGATACATTTACATTTTCTGCATCATATAGAAATCTCACTCTTTTTCACACATAAAACTTAAATGTATTTTATCGATACTGAATTTCAGAGAAATAGGCACGGCAAAGCAGAAATCTGAAGTTGAGTGAAAAACGGTAACAGATTTCACACTGTTTTGGTTTGCAAATGAAAATCTGATATATCTCTTTTTACTTTCACTGTTTTAATACTTTTACACAAAATCCAAGGCAATCAGTTCCCTTCAGGAATCTCCTGATCAGTAAATGTCCTTCACCTCTTTAAAAGTAATTCTGCAGTCTATAAAATCTGCCTGTTCTGTGGAGGTTTCCAAAAAGGGTTATTTAAAAACGCATATTTAATTGGAATAATATGATACAGTGACAAAAAGGCAAAAATGCTTTCTGCATTTGTTTTCATCTTTTATCCTCTGTATTAAAACATTCATATGCTTTATTAATTTAATACGCCAATGTGTAAGCTTGCATTATTTTTTGGTGCATTTATATTTGTTCTCCATCTTTTTGTTAGTCAGTGCTGCAAACCTATCAAAAAACATAAAATATTGAAATGTATTGGTACATAATGCTTTGTTATTAACAGTGAAAAATAAACTCTATAGTCACTTCTTAGTATAAATGGCATTTAGAGTTTAATAGGTGATCATCTGTCAACATTTCAATGCCTCTAGTTTTTTTTTCACATTTTAGATTTAATGATTTTGAATAAGATTTTACTCGACATGTTCAGCTCAGAGTGTAATCATGCCACTCAACCTAGATTTTGACACAAATAAAGATTTTTGCATGTTTTTCTTTTGTTTGAATCGCTTTAACGATCTGCAGCTGAGGCAAGAGGACATGCAAGTTTTGCTTTGACAAGAACTTAAGGAAAAGCAAACTGCTTAGTGTGAAGAAAAAAAAACTGACTTGACCATCAAATCAGTATAACCAATAGAATTTACTTAACAGGATGAATTAAAATCCATTAATTAATATTACCAATAAATGTATGACTTCAGGTAAATCAGCAACTCGGAGAAAGAAATTGAAAACATTTTGGGAGCTCATCTTCACTTCTTGATAGGGGTTATGGCCTTTGGTATTACCTAATCTGCACTTCCTGTCTAGGTTTGCTCAATGCCAGAACACATCTTTGTGTTCACAATGCTGACATGCAGAAGTCTAGAGGAAACCATCATTAAAAGCAAATTGACACAAATCTTGATTGTTGTCTTTTGCATGCTGATATGCAAAGGTCTTGATTTTTGAACACAGATATGAATCAATGATGAATAAGGTCACTTGTTAGCATAACTGTTCAGCCAGTTAGGAAGTAAGCTTTAAGTGATCTAAGAGCAACTGATGTAATTTCGTTTTTTCTTAGACAATAAAAGCTGTGGATACAGGTCGTTTATTTTACATTAAACACCTTTTGGCTTTTGTTACTCAAATCCATGGATGGAAAGTTAAGTTAGTAAAATCTGACTGCCTTTTACCCTGACCCATGTTTGAAGGCTTTTCTTCTTTCTTCTCCATCAGTTCAGGCTGAACAGCCAGGTCCGTTGACAGGACCCATCATGCATTGAGAAATGGCTGAAATAACGTTGAGATAACAAACAATCTTTGATCTGAATACAAAACTATTTCAGACTCAGCTGAGTGCATGACAGCCTCCAAGCCCTGGCAAATTACAGCCTCTGATGGCTCAGTGAGTCAAGGCCTGCTTTGTATTTACAAGTAAACAAAGGAAAAGCTTGGGGTGAAAAATTCAGAGTTGAGAGGATTCGCATTTTTCATTTGACTCACAGCCAGGGCACTCTGTCTTGAAACACCCTGGTTTGGTCAGGTAATCAGCTCTGTCTGCCTTCCCTTGAAACAGATAGGTGAGAAGTGAATTGTGTGTACACACAAAGACACTCCTAATGATGAAGTTTATGAAACCCATTATGGATGTTCTCCTTTTCTCCCTCCTACCCTGGAGAAAGAGAGAGAGAGAGATAAAGGGAGAGACGTCACAGTGCTGTTTTCTCTGTGGGACGAGTGTTTGGGGGGGGGTCGAATCTGGGTGTGATTTTAATCAAGTGTATTTTTATCTCTGCGATTTTAATATGCATGGCACAGGCAATCAGAGTCAGAGAGGGGAGAAATGAGCAGGGAGAAAATGAATGAATCAAATTAGGGAGACTGAGGGAGGGCTATGAAACTGATGCAATGGTGCATGATGTGTGTGCAGGCTGGAGGCGTGTGGGGTTTATGTGAGAAAAGAAATACAAAGATTCACACCAGGGTTATGAAGAAGAGTGTTCAAACTATACATCATCTTATCAAAGCTGTGCAAATACTTAAGATGTTTTTATGAAAACAGAAAGAAGAAGGAGTCTAGTTAAATTCCTCAGCTTGAATCTCAATTTATTAGCTTGATCCCATTTGTCCAATTGGGAGCTCCATTAGGACAAGGCTCAACATCCAGATTATAACTGGTTTAGGAATGCATTAAACAAGGTGATATCAGGTTTTTCTAAAAGACATTTCAAAGCTTCAGTCATTTTAAAAATGAACTGACTAAGCTTTAAGCACTGGTCTTTTTCCAGAAACCAACTGATTTGAATAAACTACAGTAAGCTTGAAAAATAAACCAAAAAATCCAAGTGTCCAGTCAGAGTTATGTCATAAACCTGTTGACTGCTCATTAAAAACGATGGATTGAGGAACAACTTGTTGACATTAAGTCATTTTGCAGATTAATTTGTAAGTTTGAGTCTAGAAGTTGCTTTGACCGTGAATAGATGCACTTCTTATTCAGTGAAACATTGATTTATTGACTTTATTGATCTCACAGTGTATAAATTTACTTGCAGTTGACTTTTATCACTAAATTTGTATAACTTTGCAAGTTATTTCACACATAATTTATTTTTTATACCATAAAAACACTACACTCTCAATGTAGCTTAAAAAAATTAAATTTAAGAGATGTATGTGTGTCGGGGCTTCACAACACAGAGGTGGAGGGGTGTGTCATTGAGAGTTTAGGAAACTCTGTATAAAGAGCTGCTGTTAAAGTGTTTGATTCCTTTAGGAAATAATCTGCAAAGGTTAAAGCTCTCAGACTTTGGAAGAGCTCATCATGTTTCGACACTAAATGAATGAATGAATGTTTTTGTGCCACTGCAAAAAAATTAAAAAGTGGGTTTTTCATAAAATAAGTGCATTTTTTTTATTAAGCAGGTAATTGAGACACTTTCCCAGTGGAATGAGACCATTTTAATTCAAATTTTAGAAAAATATATAATCTCAAGTGCATAATATTTATTTATCTCATTATAAGAGTAAAAATATACATTCCATTGGCAGATCCTTTTATTTGCCCTCAAATGAATGTTAAATACAATTATTGTAAGAAATTCCCAGTTATATTTGGATATAGTTTTTTAAGTACAAAGATTGTTCATGATTTTTATCATTCTCCATAATATGAGCATGAATAGCCTTTCTTTCAAATTGATATTTTTGTACAAAAGGGGTTATTTCTTTACTCCCTCCATGAGAATGGGAAACTTGTACAATATAAAGGGATTCTGTGAGTAGGACTATTATATATTGATTTCTTTGTTATTCTTAATTTAATGCATTTTTCTCCTGCTCCTTTTTAAAACTCTGTTCTATTAAAAGACAGGATTCTCACTCAAAATTGTAAGGTTTCTTTTTTACTATTCAAACTTTAAGCCAATGTTACAGCTGGAAGTAGGAAATAGCATTAAAAAGCTGTAGATGATAGCAGCATTGGTTCACATGGGACATCATCAGCTCCTGGTGCAAAACTGGAATGATCATTATTGTGGACAACAGCCAGAAAGCTGAGAAGCCAAATTACTCGTTAGGATTTTGGCATGGGAAAAACCATCCACACATCTGCAGTCAGAGCTGCCAGGTGAGGATACAATGTGGAAGTTATTAAATAGCAAACCCCTGGAGGAAAAGGCAATCATTTTGAATATATGCCATTGTCAACAACAGTTCTGCTGGTCTTCCTCAGGGCCAAAGTGTTTGCTGCGGCACAGATCTTTTGTTTAACCAGGACAGTCCCTCTGAGAGATAAAATCTCATCTGCAAAGCTGTCCTGGCCGAGATGATAGCAGTTCAAAGCGGCGCTAAATTACAACTCATACCCAAAGGTTAAAAAACATCAGTGGTGACCAAAGATGTAAATGAAAAAACGCAATAGTCCAGCAGGTTTTTACTTGTAGTACATTTGTTTAAAGTCACTGAGCGAGTCACATGTGGTCAAATGTTGTTTATTTTAGAGCTTTAATGAATCATTTTCACACTCAAAAGAAAAACCTGCTTTAATCCTAAAAAACAAATTGAGTTTCAGCATTAGCCCTTTGGAAAATACTTTTCAGACTTAAAGAGGAGAGAATCCTATGTTGAAATAAGTGTCTCTTGATAGGAATGGTTGATTAAAAAAGGGAAGTAATGAAAAATTACCCCAGACATGATCTCTTGAGAACATCTAAAGATGTTTAAAGAGTTTAACTTCCTCTTTTATGCACAATTCTATTCAATTATTTTACACTGAATAAAAATGTTGTGAAAGCTCCATATTTAGAAGATATTTTGTTTTAATAAGCCTTGGGGAGGTCAGTGACAAAGTGTCATTCATCAGCTTAATAAAATTATATATGGTTCGAGTAGTTGCATTGCCTGCTTTTCTAAAAAAAAAAGAAAAAAGCTGATAGTTTAAATTGAGATCTGGAGGCTATCAAGACTGCTGGAATACAGTGAATTCATCAACATATGGAGATGAACTGAGCTTTTGATATGGAACATTGTCCTGTTAGAAGAAGACTACAGATGATGGGTTGACAGTGGTAAAAAAGGTGATGGACATGGTTATCTACAACACTCAGGCATGATGTGGCAGGGAAATGTCTACATGCTCAAATGCAATTAGTAGCTACTGTAGAATCGACTGATACAGTATTTGGGTTTTCCATGCAGTTATATAGGTGGACATGTTAAAGTGACGCATGAAAGTAAAACATCTTATGTTTTATCACTGTTTCTGTCACACTTTAAATAGTATGTAATATGCATCTGTCATGACAAAGGAAAGAAAAACCCAGTATTCAAAACAAGGCAGACTGTAGGATATTTCAAAGTGTTTATTCAAAACAAACAGAGCCGTGGTAGTAGTGGCTACACTGTTGCTCATTGGAAACTCTGCAGAAGAGAAACACAGGTTAATGACCATGATAATCTGATGGAGGATGATTATCCATGTGAGTCACTAACCTGGTTTAACAGTTCAGTCCATTGCCAGAGAACGAGGTAGGATCCAGCCAGTGGGCTGCCAACAAGTTGTGCCTGGTCCAGGTGTCCAAAGCCTGGTCAGGGATACAGATCAGAACAAGAACAGGCTGAGGGTTCCAGGAGTCTACAGACAGTTCAGGCAAACCATTCAGATGGGAACAGGCAGGCCCAGTGGTTGAGAGGCAGACCAGGTCAGGATCCGGAAATCAGAAACACTATGATACGCTAAAAACCTCTCCCACCACTGGCCAGTAAAAACAAGACAAAAATAATCTGTGCCTGATAGCTGGATGCAAGTACCTTAAATACAGGCAGAAGCAGGTTGATCAGATAAGCGGTAATGAGCAACCGAGCAGAGTTAGAGAGGTGAAAGGAATAAGCTATTAAACCATCCATCAGTGCCAAGATCGTGACAGCATTAAAAAAGAAAAATAGCTGAAGTGGTGATTTCTCCCTCTTTTCTAAGGGTACAAACAAATACTTTGCTAATTATTCAATGGTCATCCTCTCACAACATTCTGCAGTAAGGACTAATTTATATTCAAAGTAGTCCTTATTACACTTGGCCTCTACTTATCTCCCTTTTTATTTTGTTCCTCCCACCAGAGCATTGCATTATGGCAGCATGTACCTTCTCTGTGTAGATAAAGCTTGCTGTAATGAGTTTGTGCTGCAAACTTCTTCTGCCAGCAGTAATCTGCAGATGGCAGCATGAAAATCAGTATGAGTTAATGCAGTCGCCACGAGCGGGATAATGTTCCATCTGTCGAATCCCTGTCACCCCACAGCTATGCCTGGCTCCCAGCAAACATTGTGACATTGAATCGTTGCCGGTAACTAAGCCAAGATACGCTGGTTGACTGTTTCCTATACCAGGATGTTTACATGCTGGTATCAGTTGACAAATATCAGCCAAGTTGGCTTAATTTTTTGTTGATGCTCACGTGATATTTCTGATTTGAATGGTACTGCTTCTATCTTCTAACATCATATAGCTACATGTGAAGCCTGGATGTCTTCCAATAGTAATGAGTAAATGAGCTATAATGCAGCTAGAGGTAAAAGGTGTCACAGATGCATTCTGACACCTCCCACCCACTGTTTTTATTTATCTTTTTAATGCAACCAGGTGATGCCCATAGGCATTTATATAAGACACATTTACTGGCTATCTAACAAAGTTACAGTTTTCCTTTCCTAGCATGTTGCATGCTGCAAACAAAGGTTGGGAACAGAAAGAGAAGACAAAGATGGATCAGAGGAATAAGCTTTATCTGAGAAGGCTCATGTTAAGCAACTATACTTAAGAGCTAGAATTAGATGAGAGCAAACTTACTCATCAGCTGATGCTTCAGGGAAAAAAAAGATCATATATGAAAAAATAATGAATAAATCAAAGCTGTTAGGGATGAGAAACAATGATGTACAACATTTAATAAAATTAGTCTGAATTTGAGAGCAGATGTCCACTAAAAAGTATTTTCAGTCAAGCCAGACAAAGATAATCTGTGTAAATCTAAAATGCAGAGGAAATAATTATTTATTCTTGTAAAAATGATTTAATGGCATAATTTTTCAATACAACCTATACCTGACCGACTGTAGGAAAGCTATTGCCTCCTAATCCTTATTACTGGCAGCATTAACGCCCATTGAACATTTAGATATTTTGAACCTTGATGTTATTTCTGCCTGTTTAAGCATCATATCATGTGTTTAAGCATCAAATCTTAGTCCAGACAATGAACAGACCACTCAACAACTGTAATTCCACAAACTGAAGTGCAAATACTCTCATTCATTATTATCTGCTAGAGAGTTATCCGTCAAAAAGGAGAAGTTGTTCTCAAACCAATGACAGTAGCAATAAACCACCTGACTGCCACCTCTGAGTTTAGCTGTAGGTTTATTTTTCCTTCTATTAATTATTTTAGTTTTATGCGGATTGTAACAGGATGTGCATCCTCTGGAAGTTTTCACCTTTTTCTTGTCAGTTTTCCAAAAAGTTTGGGGGATTTACACAATGCTCTTTTAAGGCAAGTGTTAGGTTGGGTCTCCTCAGAAAAAAAGTTGTCCGGTAATGTAAATGAATAATTATTCTATTTTGATGATGATAATACAATTTTTTTAAAGCTAGTCAAAGCTGAACCAAAGCCAAAAATCCTCTGCTGGTTTCCAAGTAACAATTTGTGTAAACCCAGTCAGAGATTTGGAGCATGTTTGCATACCCTCCGGCTCCATTCCAACACTTTCTAATATTGTGTCAAACTGAGCTGGGCTGAAAGAGAAGAAATTCAAACCAGGAGATCATTAGCAGTCAAACTGGGATTTAAGCGTTAAGCCAAAATAACGACCGTAGTCAAGGAATGAGCTTGGCACGTAGTCCTCTTCCTTTTCTTTCTGCTGTTCTTTCTCCTCTTCAACAACGATTTTAAACGACAGAGGAGCTGACATCTTTGAAAATTGACCTAAAAGTGAGAGAGTACAGCAGACAACAGCAAAAAGAGGAACAAGGGGAAGGAATTTAAGAACCACAAGGGGCTTCAGTATTAGCAGGGAAAAGGCTTCAAAGCTACCAGTGATGCCCTGGGGCCCAAACAGCAGCAAGGGGTCGGAATGCGGAGCAGAGGAGGCTGAGAGAGTTGGAAATGTTGGAGAGAAAAAGGAGGTGAAGAAAACAAGATGAAAGTGAGGTCAGACACTAATGAAATGTTCCATTTATCCACTTCCTTTCATTATGTTAAAATGTAAAGATAAAGTCACCACACATCATGTTGTTTTTTGGAAGATGAATGTCTTACAGTTATCATCTCTGACAGTGTGATATAAATAACTGACAATTTCCTGGTCTTTATCAGGGCTGTATCACAGCAGTGATTGGGCCTATTTCCAGCTCCTGAGAGCCTTTCTACCTGCTGTTTGCTGTCAGCAGCCAGTGAAACTTTCTCTTGGGTTAATGACTCCTTTCTAACGCAGGTATTCACTGATTTCAGAGATGCAAAGAGTAAACATGACAGTAACTGTGTGTTATATGCAGGAATCTTCCTCAGTCTAATCAGGAGCTTGTATATACCCACCAGGATGAAACATCTCTGTTCCTTGTGGGCTTCCAATATAATGTTGGAGCAATATAAAACCTAGAGCTTTAACAATGTTTTAAAAATCAAGAATTTTATGTAAAAGTTTGAAATCGTTCAATTCAATTTTTCCTGTTAATACTTCTTCAATTATCCTACAGTGACTTTAGCCACCACATGCATTTTATGTCCTTCAGTGAGTCTCTTACAGGATTCTGCCCGTTTGTGGTAAATGTAAAGATTTATGTGCCATTTATGTGTCGTTGCATCATGTTATTATTCAAACTATATAACATTAAATTATGCGCAACAACACCACATGATGCAATGGCTTGATAATTAATGTGTTCAGTGGTCTGCAGGCAAAGTTCACCTGCCTTACCCATTTTATCGACGGCTTTCAAAGTTTCAGACCTCTAGCTTGTTTTACTAAAAAAGCTGCCAATTTTTGTACATTTATCATTGACTATTTTCAGAATTTTCCTCTTTCATTTTGGTTTTCTCTGCTCCGTCCTTGCTTCTTTTACTCTCCAACTTTCAGACACGAATGACGAACCAAGTGTTGTGTTACATCAAGATGTGCAGGGAGGGAAAAAAGCTGCCACCATAGGTGTGGGCAGTCCAGGGATGGTGGTAGCAGAGCAAGTTATGCACTTAGGGCTGAATAACGGCATTAAAAAAAAAAAATGAAAAAAATTAAATCAACAGTCCTTGAGGCCCGAAAGTAAGAATGGTTCAGGTCCTCCCGATTAGCCTCTCTGGGCCTGCCTACTACAGAGAAAATACCAACTGCAGACACTCATGATTATCAGACCGAGTAATTAACCGTTCTTTGTTTCAGCAGGTTAAAGTAAACCTTTGTAAAAACGAAAAACACTTAAGTCTTGTTCTTAAGAATATTTCTAGTTGTAGGTTCATTTAACCCTGGAAAAGAAATGCTTTAAATAAATAATTAAAACATAAAATTCATGTAATATTTATGTCCACAATGAGGGTATATTAAAGTCAGACCACATCGTACCCCTGAGTGTTAAAACCCTTTATTTTTTATATTTAAATGAACACATTCTTTAAAATTCCTTTGGCATTTTAAGTGGACCAGTCAATATTTCTTTACACTTCCTTCTATTTACTTATTTGCTGAGGAACTGGGAAGCCTGAAAAAAAATGAACTACTGGAGGAATGCTGGTTTAGATTTAAGTACTACTAATAAGCTGATTAAATAATATATACGAATTAACGGATGTTTTATACCAGAAACAGCATGAAACTAAGTCTTTGACAGCTTCTTTGACACCTCTGACGAATGTTTTCATTCTGATACTGAGCTGCTCAGTTCAGTATCACACAGCTTAGTAGGTACTTTCCTGGAGGCACAAATTGTTTGATTAGCCTGTCAACTGCAGATTTAGAATATGTGACAGTAATGCTTTAACCTTTCATTGACCTGAATGGAGGCATGGAACTTACAGGGCTGCCATCAATCTCTGTAAAAAAAAAAAAAAATAAGAATGGGGGAGCAAAGGCACATAGATTACATCAAGGTTGCAAGCCAGTCACTCTCAAAATCAATCAGAAGGAAGAACACTTTCTTATCAATCAAACCAAAATTTGCTACATTAAAAAAGGTGAGACTTTTGAACATTTCCCAGGATTTAGAAGCAATTAAGCAAACATATATGCTAGAAATAAGATCCACCAGAAGAGGTAATCCATAAAAACAATATTTAAAGCTAGTAGTAATCACATTAAGATATACCTCCCTAGAAAGATTTTAGTAAATGCTTGGTAGAAGCAGGTGTGAGGTGTGAGTTTGGTCTTCAGAATGTGTCTTTTCCTAAGGGCTCTTAGCACCAGTTAGAAGGAAACTGCAACAGGATTAAATGAAAAAGGAGAATAAAAAGTAGGGTGATTGGATGAATAGTTTTGTAAGCCTTATTCTGACCTACCATCAATTTGACTGTGCAATTATCAGACAACCCTTCCCAAGGACATGCCTCAACTATCACCAACAATTGCCGAACTACTACAGTACCATTGACATACCCAACTACGAGCATTGACATGTCCCCACTACGACCAAAGATCGTAGTGCATCGTAGTGTTCTCTTTAATATCCATATGCCATCATTTGGTGAGTTTGTCAGAAAGCATAGGACTCTTTTCTACTGTTATGCTGATGTTGCTCAGCTATGTCTCTTCATAAATAATGATGAATCTAACCAGTTAGACTATAGGCATTTCTTGTCGATGTAACCAAGATAAGTTAAAATTTTGTTATTTTGAATTCAGACAAGACAGAAGTTACTGTCTATGGGCCAGACTCTCTAAAAACAAGGTGATTAGTCAGTTACTTTACCTAGACAGGGTAGCGCTTGCACTTATAGATATTTGAACAAGACTTGTCATTTAAATCCAATATTGACCAGGTTTCTAGAATATCCTTTAGCGATTTCTTCAAAGTAAATGACACTGCTCGCAAATGTTAAATACAGTACATGCTCACCAGAGGAGAAGCAAATTCTGCAATGTCAGTAACTAAGTGCAACCAGCTGGGTTTTCCAGCTGATATTCAAATACATGATGTGTTGTAATTTGGTGCTAAATTGGTGTTAAACTGAATTTTCTGAAACTGATTAGAATGAAAAACTGAGGATTAATTCAAATGCATAATCCAGTCAGATTTGTTATCTTTTGAAAAAAAACTGTCATAAGAGAAAGAAATAAACACCAGATAGTGCCTTAATATCAGGCTTTTGTCTCACTCGCATACCAAACTGCACATCTGCTCCTGCAGTTTTTAAATTCCCATCTCATAGCTTTGTGGATGAGAAAACCTCAGTTCAAAGAATATATCTGTAAGTACTGGTGGAAGATTCCAGCTAAGATCTTTTCCCTGTCTTGGTAGTTCCCTTTATTTGGAACAAAGTTTGATATGAGGGGAAAGGCTCAAAGAAAGTTACTCACAGATCAGGTGCAGGGTGTGAGGTACAAAGAAACAAAATTCTCTAAATCTAAAAAGAAAATCAGTGCAAACAAAATCTTTATCCAGACCAAATCCCAAAATAGTGATCAATTCTGTTAAACTGTGAAAATGCTCCTCACCGAAGCAACACTGAGCTCTGCTTGGTAGCTGGATCATAGCTGTCAGAAGGAGCTGTACAATCAATCAGAGGTGGACTTGTTGTAACATAATGTGAATAGATTATTAAGAAGAATATTGAAACAGGAGTGAGCATATTTTAAAGAGACCTTGGAAATAGCTGCCCTTTAAGGAGAAAGGTCAAGCCTGAGCTGTTTGTATATTTTTTAGGTTACATAATCCATATTTCTTCAATAAGTACCAACATTGATTTCATAGGATTTTTCAGGTATCATGGATTTTCCTTGGTGATCACACTGTGCTATAATCCATACATTGTGCTTTATTTACTTGGCGATGCATTGCTGCTGTGTGATGTAGTTTTGTTCTGTCTCTTTGTTATGAAAGAGTCTGGAGGCTGTTTGATTGAGAAATGAGATGCATTGTCTAAACGACTGAACCTCTAGGCGGCGGGGACTGGAAAATAAAGCAAAACAAAAAAATCTCACACACAAGAACTCATAGGTTACAGCACACATACAGTTCTCTGTCCCCGAACAGTCTTGCCCACCACCCATCCACCAAATTTGTATCTCTCACTCTCTCCCTGTCTCATTTTGCATCACACTGCCTCTGGCTGTGTGCAAATTCACTCGCTGTGCAAATGGAAAGCAGATCTGCACTGTACAGTTTCATTTGGTCTCATATTGCTGCTGCAGGAGAGTCTCTTCATGCTGCTCTCCAGCTTTTTCAGATTAAATTAAAGATCATTCATGCAAACGGATGCACATACAATTCATTTCATATTCGCTGTCACTGTTTGTTTTCTATGTCTCTAAGGCCTGTCATCCCTTTGGCTTGGATTGTGTGCAGAGACCTCAGAATTAAGCTAAGTTTGCCTCTCTATAACATAACCTTTACAATATATTGAGGACCTGCAAGAACTGGTGTCCTCTTAACTGTTCAAGAGTTCAAGAGCCCATAGGAAGGCATGGAAGTTTAATTTTTTTTTTTCTCTATCCTTTTTTATTTTGGTACTGTATGCTGAAAAAGCAAATATCACAACTTCTTTTTTTTTTCTCTCTCTCTCTATCTTCTTACAGATGCGCAGCACTCGAGGTGTTTCTGTTTGGCCCGTGGGGTTTGTGGGTGGCCGATCATATGAGCGCCCCCTGGTGTCCGGGGGGAAAGTTGTTGGCTGGTACACTGGCTGGAGACCAGACAGACCCTTTGCTACAGACATGGCAGGTAAAGAAAGAACAAAGAAATGTGAGGTGTGCTGTAGGAACTAATACCAAAGTGACAGAATGTCGTAAAAGTGACTATGTCAACTTCCTACACAAGTCAATTGCCCGGTCAGGTGAAGAGGTTCTAGTAGCAGCAATCGTCTGCTGGTATGACTGTTTTAAACAGTAAAAGCAACTGATAAATGCTGTAACAGAGCTTGTCTAGTGAAGGTTAAGAAACAAACCAGTCATCCCTGCTGGGAGGAGAGACTAGTTGCTGGACAATATGTCCCTATTTCTAACATAAATTACCAGCAGAAAGAGTGGCACCCCCACCGACTGCCACTCTGGGTCCCTGAGCAAGACCAATAACCCTTCTTCCACTGGGTGTACCATCACCTATGTATTCTAAGCAAAGTGTTCTCATCTAAGCTATGAGAACACTTTCATTCTTAATGTTGTTATTATTTGACCTTGTAAGAATATGTTTATTATTTATGAACAAAATGCTTCCCAGCAAAATGTTTGCCAGATTTACTGAGGTTTTAAGGCTGGTATGTTTTGCTAGTATTTCCCCATGCACAGCTTTGTGCATTACATCTCCACTTTATCTTTTACTTTTGTTGTCTTGCTAGCAATAAGATTAACTTTTTAAGCAAGATTTATGCTTCAATGTTGTTTTCATCTAGAAGGAGTTTGTGCCAAGGTACATTTGATGATTCTTTTTCTAATGTTCCAGGTATGACATTAAAACTGCCAATATTTCTTGGACTCTTGGGCTCCAAGTTAAAAGTGTTAAAAGGAGCTCATAATTCTTCACACATTGATAAAAACTGTAGTTACTGCTCAGAGGTCAGTTCTGATGTCCTTCTGCCTTAACATTGTGTTAATATGGCTGTATACTCTAGAGCATCCTGTACTCCTGCTATCATAGAGGTGACCAAACTTATCATGTAAACCTGATTATGTTGTAAAATAGGGGGGGGGGGGGGGAATTAGAAAAGATATGGAGTGTCAGGATGTTCATTTTACCCTTCCAGTCCATTGCTCTCACCAACTGACCTAAGAGTTCATATTGTGATAAAGCAGACTTTTTATTTTCTAAATCAGACTGTTGGGTGTAGGGTGAGTAGAGTGAGGAAGAGGTAGACTCACTTATACAAATTTCACTCGAATACTCATTTGTTATTTTTTGTTTTTTTTTTTGCTTGCCATTAAAAGAAGTATGATGAGAAAAAGCAGACTTTATATATTTATCAGACTGCAGGGAGGCCAGACTGCGTTTGGTAACCCCTTCACCTCTACGCCTCCCACCTTTCCCTGAAGAGAAGGCTAGTAAAACTGAACCATAATGTGGCTCTAGGTCCAGATTGTGTCAGGCTGAGTGTATGTGGGATTCTACAGCACCTCTTCAACCTTAGCCTGACACAGGAGATGGTTCCATTGTTGCGGAAGACCAACTGAGGCTCTGACACCCCACTTCATAGAGATCCCAGAGAGAGACTCCTATTGGTTCACCTAAGCAAGCAAGCAAAAAAAGGGGGCTATAAGGACCCGCATAAGTTTGCTTCTCACTTTAGGGTTTGAATTGAAGATGCTTTTAAACATCTGCTTTGACAAACACACCATCATTCAGACAAAGCAGACTGCGCTGAGGATTAAGTCGTTTTATTTCTCTTGTGCATAAATATCCTGCCTGCTTTGCTTTGTCTGAAGCTCCAAAAAGCTCAGATGGAGAAGAAGCAAATTCTACATACAACAAACATACTATTAACATCTACAACAAGTGGCTGAATGAAAACCAATAAGAATGGCAACATCTAATTTCCCTTTTGGAACAATACTTTATTTTTCAATTGAAATAAATTTAATTGACATTGCTGAGGCAAAATACACAGAAGTGCTCGCTCCCCTACTTTTCAGAGCAGGAAGCAGTTGCTCTACTAGCTCCATTATTTAGACATTGATGATAATCCACTAATCAAATACTTTAATCAGCTTCACCCACTGTGACTGCTACTATGAAAGCAGCAAGAGTGTACTTAGTTTTCTCCATAAGTAATTGTTGCTGTCACCATGATAAAAAGTTTTCTCACCAGAGACATTGAGAACTTTGTTCAGCTAAGTTCCTTAATGGCTTTTTATTGCATACCAATTAATGAGTTATTGCCTCAGACCTGCTACAACTCAAGCATAATTAGTATCCATTAGTTTAATTATTCGTCAGCTTAAAATGAACACAATAGTTTCAGTTCATATCTAGTAATAAACACCAAATCTTTTTTTGCTTTTATATTTCTCTGTGCTCACTACACACTGTAGAAATACTCCATCTTCTGCTTTTTACCTGGTAATTAGGGGTCAGTGGCAACAGACTGGTTAATTGACATCATTAAAGACAATCAGACTGGGTGGTTAAGAAAGAAAAAAACAAAATATCATAGCCTTTTATGTTTCTCTTTTAAGCTCTCAGGACTAGTTAACTGAACAGCCTAAATCAGAGTGAACATTTTGAATTGTTGACCACCTTTAGGGGAAAACAGAAACAGTAATTTTGTTGCACTCTCTCCCTGAGTGTGCCCACACAAATCACGCTGCTTTTAATTGGGCCGCTGTTTTTTTATGGATTAATTTTCCATAAAATGAGATCTGATCTTTCCAATTAAATGTTCCAACTGTTACCCCTCCACAGAGGAGCTGCTGCATGTCTTTGCTTCATAGTTTATTCCTCAGATAAATCGTCAGGCAGGATTCAAGAGCCTCGTTAAATAAAACGGGGCTGATAAGCTGCAGACTAAATAGTTTCAAGAAACCCAATTCTCTGATGGTACAGTGTCTCTTGGATAAAAGTTTGAAGTTAATGTTGGATTTCTCTGCAAACATTGAATTGACTAGAAAATAATACGAGAAATTGCTCTGTAGTGTGAGTTTATGGTATTCTAGGAAAATAAAAATGGTTTGGTTGGATTAAATGTACACTTCACATTTCAGAGTAAGCCATGCAACCCAGAATCTTATCTGTAGATGCATTCGATTCCTCAATAGAACATAACTTCAAACTTGCTGGAGGCACCTCTGTTGAAATGCACAGCAGTAAGATGTTTGCTGCATTTTGTCACCAGGTTTGCACGTTTCAACTGGGATTTCGGTCAGCTTTTGTTTTCTGGGCTGCTGCCTTACAAAGCAAAGCTTCAGCTCAATCCATAGATTTACTGAAGAACTGATATTTTTCTTATTTGCTACTCTTCAGATACTTTGGTGGCCTTTCTTGAGTTATTGTCATCCTTGGTGACTCATCCACCTTCCATCTTCAGAATTCTGACTCAGAAAAAGTTGTGTGAATCCAGACTTTTATAGTTTATGGAACTCTCTATAGGCCTTTAACTGATATAAAGTTATCCTTGCTGTACAGTCAGCTAAAAAAATAGACTTAAACCATGATGTAACCAATGTGCTTGAGAATAAAGTTGGTCCTAATCAGCATTTCTAATATTTCTAGTAGAATTGGCTGGGTTGCTGCTATTCTAAGTAGATGCGGGTTCTATAGAGGGAGGCTGTGATTCAACAGCCTTTAGATCCCTGACTGCACAACTGTCAAACATCAGGTTAAACCTCCATTCTAGTCACCCCTCCATCATCTTCCTCTCTAAGGATATAGTGAGGGGCCTCAAGGAGTCTATTTTAACAGTACACCTGGTTACCTGCTGATAACCTGATTGGCCCCGTCCTCAGACATTCTACTGATGAGTTAGGGAGTGTAGTGCAGCATCTGGTTCTAGGATCATCCCCAAATACTGGAAACGCCTCACTGTCAATCCAAATTCCTAAAAAGAGCCATTTTAGTTAGCTAATCAAAGTCACCGACAACATCCACAAACATTTGGAGATTCCCAGCTCTTCCGTGAGGCTTCTTTTTGCAGACTTTTCCTCCAGCTTTAAGGCCCAACCTCACATTCACTCTACCAGGTGTTTAACATGAGTTGACATGTTAACTTAGAAAATTAGTAATTGTTATGAGTTACTTCTTCAAAAAGTAATTGCAAAAAAAATAAAGCTTAAGTAATATTTTGGTTAGATGTACAGTTCATATTGTAAAAGTTTGTGTTTAATAAAAAAAAAATCTGAAGAGCAATCTTCTGTGTCATAATATTGTCGCTAGATCTGCAGTTTGCTCATTTTTTTGTTTCCTGCTTTTCTCATCTATTTCTGTTAAACATATAACAAGTGACATTAAGTAAAACATCATTACTGAAATATTCACTGATCTGAGGACTGACCAATCGTTAAAACTTTTTTTTTTACTTCTGAGCATTTTTTTGTGGTTTGATTGATTACTGAGAATTTACATAGGCATCTTCCAAGCATTTGAGCATTTTTCACTGTGGAGGGAAGGTTGGAATATTCTGAAGTACATTTAATCTGTGGATCCTGATTGGAGCTCTTGGAACTCAGGATTAAAGTCAGATTGGTCTGTTTTGTCAGTTAAAATGTTGTTCATCTGGATCCGTAGTGGATTTTAGCGCTAGTACAAAACTCAAAGGTTCTTCAAGGTGATTTTTTTTTTTCTTTCAGTGCATTTTGTTACCACACAGTCCAGCAAACTACAGTACCTCAATCCCTGCTCTAACCTTTTTAAAATCCTGGCTCTAAAAACTAACCAGAGTATGAAAAAATAAAATGATTATGTTGAGTGATGGAAATAATATAAAATAGGTGCAGCCAACTATCAATCAAATAATCAGTCTATTCTATTTCTATAGCAAATTTAAAAACCGCAGGGTTAACCAAAGTGCTGTACACCAAACAAGTTAAGAATAAATAAGATTAAAATGTACATAAAAACCAGTTTCACAACACGAGTAGCGCCATATTAAACTAGACGAGTCTCAAAAGCCAAGGAATAAAAATGTATTTTCAAAAGAGATTTAAAAACAGCAAAAGAGGAGGCCTGTCGGTTACTGAATGGTAACCTATTCCACAATAGAGAAGCTGCTACAGCAAACATTCTGTCTCCTCTGAGCTTCAGCCTGGTTTTAGGGGAGGTCAGAAGCAGCCGATCAGCAGACCTCAGTGATCAAGGTGGACAATAAGGCGGAAGCAGCTTCAATAGATATGGTGCAGTGAGGTTGTTCAGACATTTAAAAAGAAATAACAGCAGCCTAAAATGAATTCTATAATAATAACTAAACTAAACTAGAATAAAAAATCCAAAACTCTTATAACCTTGACATAGTCACATTAAATTCCACTCATTTTTCTTTATTAGGAATCTTTTAATCCTTCTTTCTCAAAGTATGTAAAGTGTAACCAGCTTTCATAGTGGAACAATTTAATCAAACTCTAATTTACATCTAAATTTAGAGCGGGTGCAGATGTTATACAAATAGGTTTTATGAAACTATTATTGTACTGATGGTCAAATGAAAATATAAAGCATATGCACCAATCAATCTGTTTGCACGGCCTTTGTGGAAATTCAATCAGCTTCCGTAGCCCCTCTGATCTGAGGGAAGGTAATTCAACACACCGACCAAATAAGAATGGCGCGTCTGTCTCCTCTCATTATTTCTTTTCACCCACACTTACTCTGGGTTTACGCTGTTTACTGAAAATGGGTGCTGTTGGAAAACTAGAGGTGAAAAGAAGGGATAGGACAGAGCTACAGAGGTGGATTCAAGTGGCATTGCTGTGGTTTGTGTGATTCTAAACACACATGTTCGCAGGGACACACACACACGTTTGCCCTTGGGATTAGCTCACATGAATCCTCAGCATCAGGAGCAAGCCTCTGTGTTTCTCTCCTCTACAAAGCCTGAGATCTTATCCCTCCATCCTCTTTTAATTCATCCCCAATCTCAAACACAAATACACACACTGACGCTCGCACACACTGTAATTATGGCCCTTTATTTTACACTGCTTTGTGTAATTACATAGCCAATTTGCTATGCAAAGATTTACTGCTGCAGATGTATTAAGATGTTTTTCTTTCCCTTATTTTTTTTTGTCCTTTCAAATTCTGCAAAGACGACAATGACTGTGCAGAGCAAACAGCCCAAACTTTATTCACTCCTAAATTATTATTCATTGGATTTACAATGGGATGTATGCAGAGCGCTCAGCGAGTGCCAGTCCATGTCTTAATAGTATTGTGTTATACAACGCTGCATTGTTAGCAGATCACTAAAGCCTCCCATCTACTGCTCTGTCTCATTTATCCAGACACAATGGAGCCTGCGCAATTACGGTGTGGAGTGCTGTTCACCTTATTCTGTGTGTTTCTCTAATTGTGCACGCACACACTGTAGACAAGACTCTAATACACACCTGCCATCACTTGAATTGAGACAAAGGGAGAAGACAGATTGTTCCAGGACATGAATATGCAGAAAACATGCAGTTGAAAAAAAATGCTTGATTTACTGTTGAAAATGAAAGTGTGAATATGGAGGTGGAGTAAAAACAAAGCACAGTCTGCAAGCAGGAGGAGGCACTGCAACACAGAGAGGCTTGTACCTTTGTTGAAGTGGTACTTGTGCCTTGGGAGTGCTTCAGGGATGGGGACATGAAAATGTTTAACCCGGAGTAACCCTGGTGTTTATATCCTGATGCTGGGATGGTGAGATGGCAAGAGCATAGAGCACCTTAGCAACAGTTTGAGGAATGTTATCACAAAAGAATTGACTGTTTGCAGGACTTAACAGAAAGTCAACTTATAGGTAAACAATATTATCTATCCTTATGTATATATGTCTGTGTTTTATTATGCACAGTGTTAAACCTTTTGATGTTACATCTTAAAGCTACAGTTTGAGAAAAAATAAATTATACACCCTTTCTGTGTTTTAATTTTTTCATTTTATGTAAAATGGCATAATAGACTGGGGTAAAAAATGAATTAAATTCAGTTTTCTCATATAGCATCAATTCAGGACACATTTCATCTCAAGGCACTTTACACAGACAATTTAATTAGATCATACAGACAGATTGATAAAACATTTTCCATCTATGGAGAACTGGCTGACTGTTTAAAGCAGTGGGCAGAGATGAAGTAATCCCATCACAAACATCATCAATTTGTGAAGGGAAATTGAATGGTTGGCCTTTGCAGCATTGTGAAGTGATACAGCGGAGATACAAATGGAACAGAGTCTTTATAATGTATTACTACATTGTCTGACTATAATCTGCTAAAGTAAAAGCTTCTTTTTAGGGAGGAGAACGCTTTTAAAGTTGAAGAGTTGAAGGTTACTAAAAAATGGTCAGGAAGGATAGGGTTCTTAGATAAATGCATTCACAGTCAATGCCATCTGTCAGCACAAGGTCTAAAGTATGAAGCTGAGAATTTTGAACAAAGCCAATCAAGTCAAACCTATCACCTTCATTCTCAGCATGGGTGTTAAAATCCTTCACTATAATGACCTTGTCAGTATGTAACACTAAATCGAATTATAGTCTAAAAACTAATTTAGAAATTTAGATTAAGGACCTATTTGATTATACAAAATTACAAACAGAAGAGGTTTTATGCTTTACAATTTGGATGGCGGAAACTAAGGTTTAAATGTTCAAATGAAATCTAACTATTAACTGGCCAAGGACTGATCAGTAAATCAGACTGAAATATTTTTGCTACTCGTTTTTTGCCCAAAATGTTTGGGCATGCAAAAATTTAAGTAGCTAGAGGCCATTGCCTTATTTATGCCAACATAAACCTCTTGATGCAGCCAGGTTTCTCTAAGACAACATAAATCTATTTGATTATCGCAGATCAAATCATTGACTAACACACCCTTTTAAGAAAGAAATCTTACATTTTTCCCTTTTTTCTAAACTGGAGTCACTTTAATTTTAATTAGGTTATCAAGATTTACTCCTTTATGATTTTTTTTCTGATTTATACGATTTTGACCATGGGCTAGACACTGTCAGGTGGGGTAATGGCTGGGAAACAGCAGAGAATGAAAATATGTTTATAAAAAGTTATAGTATTTTGCTCTAGAGGATGTGTTTTTGAAAATCACTTCACAGGAAGCTTATTTAGTTGAGATTATAGGTGCCTTTTAAGCACCATCATATCAGGATATGTTTTCAGCCTGATTATAAGTGTAAAACTGCTAAACAACATTTCAGGTATTATTTATATGTCTTAGACTTGAGTGTAAGGTATCATACAGTATATCAGATAGATATTATTACACAGAGAAGGAAAGCAAACAAAGTGTTGTTTAGAGTGATAAGACCTGTTGTCAATCTCTTGTCAGCAAGGTCAGTCTTTGCTTGAACTGGGTCAGTTTTGATTAAAAATAGCTCCGGTAAGGCACTGGGGAGGTCTCCATCTCTGTCTTCTTCTGTCAGTCCTTGGTTGTGTGAATACCACAGGAAATTGTTTAGATGCCTTTGACTTCTTTAACAATCTTTGTTTCAGTTTAGTCTCAGATCAATTCAAATAAAATTGTGTTGTTGTTTACTGATTCCTACTGTATCAAAGTTAGTTAAAGCCAAGGCTTATTAAAGACATCCATAAGATCTTGTTTTTGATAAAAGAAGAAAAAAGCAAAATCCTTAACCTTTAGAGGCTTTTATCTCAGTGTCAGTCATCAATAGCTAAATTGTAGGTAAATTCATATTTTTTATACACTTTTTGTGTTAATCTTTGTTTTTTTGGAAAAGAGAAATTGCTTAATTTTCACTTTATTTTGAATGGATGCTTAGTAATGACGGGGGCGCTGGTTTACACTTCCTAAATGATGACCTTTCAGCTAATATAATTGCATTTCTGTTCCTTTTTTGTAATCAAACATTACGTTCAATCAGTCATGTTATTTCAAGTTTTATTTATTTTGAACTAGTCTTTATATAGCAAGCTTGTATGTAAGTATTTGGCAACAATTATTTCACCATACACTAGCCACATTGGTTTGTATTTTCTTCCACAAATTCTTCTGGATTCTGTAAAACTGAGGCCCTAAGCTTCAGGTTACACAGTAATCCACTTGTGAAGCATATTAGGATGTTCCAGGAAATACAATTATTATGATGATGTTAATTTTGTTTGTTATTTTATCAAAAATCTAGAGCGTTTTAGTGTAATTTAAACTAAAAAGGAATAAACAGCTGCAGGAAATGTGTATCTTGTAATTGCTCTCATCATCTATCATTTTGCTCCACCTCTGCTGCATCATATATCTCTGCAACAAACCTGCTGTATAACACCCAGAGCAGTGATAACCTGTACATCAGTGTGACCTAATAGGTCACTGGGTGTTACATACGTTTCTACTTAAAGATATGTACACAGAAACTGTAGAAGTCAGTTATCAACAATTAGGTTTGAATATAAATAGCATTGTATCTCTTTTTAGGTAGAACTTTGAGAGTAACACCGCTCTTAAATTTGTTGCTTTCTTTGGCAGCTGAGCGTTGCAACGTCAGGACAGCTGCCACTGGATGGATGTTTCACAGAGGGGGTGAATTTCCTCAATGATGCACAAGTTGCAGCAGCAGACCACCCACTAATAATCTGGAGAAATTCACAAAATGAGCTTATGCTGTATCATAACTGGCTCCAGAGATTTCATCAAAAAACAAAAAAAAACCAATAGCTTTAACATTGGGGTTGTTTTTCTATGAATTGATGAGTTTATGTAGGGATAGAAATACAATTATAGCATAGCACTGATGTGCTAGGACTCGACACAAGATAGAATAAATGCCAACTGTATCTTATAGTGAACAATGTTATCCTTGAGTAGCAGTTATGTAATATTCAAAAGACAAGTGACTTTAAAAATGGTTAATGTTCCCCTTGCTTAGACTGTTGGGGAGAAATCAAAGCACTGGAAGAAAAATATATATTTTTCTGTTTATCAAATGAAGCTGAAGTTGGTTTGGAAGACTCTTGTTAGCTTGACCTGGATCAACTGCAATGTCCCTCGCTCAACGTTTCACCAATCAACCAATCAGCTTTCAAGATCTCCTTCATTTAGCCTCCCTCCAGCATGCCAGCAAACCTCAACCACCTACACCCTATCTCCTCTTTTTAGGGTTTAGTGCCTCAGTTTTCCAGGGGGGGAGTAGTCTAAGCCATTGTCCAGGTTACTCATCTAGCCATCTAGGTGAATGTTAATTCACAGCATCATAGTCTTTTGCCAGGGTCCAAGTGCCAAATACCTTATTTAATTTGTGTCAATAAAACTTATATATTTCAAGCTTTTTGCTGTATGAGTCTCTCCAGGTTGAAATGCACATAAAACTGAAAACACAAAAGCCAGTTTTACTGGGAACCAGCACAAAAACTCTGTTCTTCATCAAAGCTTAAACAGTAGCGGCTCCTCAGCAAAGCGAACCCGTTCCCGTGAACCCCACCTCCTCCAGGCCTTTCTCCAAGGCTGGGCCCAGAGCCAGGATCATCATACTGTTGTTCAAATGTGGTAATTCTGTTGTTCTTTTAAAGGCAGAGGTCTATACTGTAGCTTGTGGTTTTGATACCATCTCATGGCAACATGTAAATACTCAGTTCAGTTAACATTTATCAGAACTGTAAATTTGAAGCATTAGTATTTCGATCAGCTGTTTGTCAGAAAGGCGTTTTCTGTCAAATTCACCAAGTAACTGACTGCATTTCTGGGTCTTTGGGGTTTTACAGTATACAAATAGTGCTTCTATTTACATCTGACATGTCTTATGAGGAAATGTGCAGATCCTTTATCTGAAAAATATAAATATAAACCAAAGCTTATTCTTTCCAATCACCTGAAACCTAAATTGTTTGTTTTCTTCTTTGTCTTTATTTTGGTCTATTTTGGGTTAATCTGTCTTCATCTCACCTTCCTTTTCTATTCACTGCTAACCTCTTTTATTTCATAAGTAAACCTTCTCTTTGGTCTTCTTTTTTATCCCTGGGATCTTAACATCCTGTAATTTCACACAAGCTTGCTATTTATAAATTTTTTTTGTGAGCCGCCTTGTATGTTTAAAAATCAGTATAAGCGATGAAAACCTGATCAGTGCAGCGTCACATTACAAACATTCTAAACAGAACATTCCTCAAATTATGGGCATTAGCAAGGTAGTGGGGATTAGAAAGTATAGGCATATTAAAATGTTTTGAATGCTGTGATCTAATCATGACAATTTATCCTATAATGTATTCTGACATTAGATTGCAGCTTTTTCCACTATAACTTTTTATAAACATATTTTCATTTGATCAGTAGTGTGATGTAAACCTTTCCTCACAGAGGAAATCTTTCTAATTAATGGAATTGAGTAATAGCTTTAGCATGGGGCTGGATATGTTTAAGTCAGTAGAGTAAGCAGAATTAGATGTCATTATAATAGAGCTAAATCTGGTGATACTTGATCTTAACCATTACTGTACATAAATAGTACGGCAACAGAGTCCTAAGAAGCAAAGCACCACAGAGCTAAATGTGGGTTGTAGACAGAGATGGGAAGTAACGAAGTACAAATACTTCGTTACTGTACTCAAGTAGATTTTTCTGATATTTTTACTTTACTTTACTACTTATTTTTATGGCGACTTTTTACTTCTACTTACATTTTTACACAAATATCTGTACTTTCTACTCCTTACATTTTAAAAAATTGTCTCGTTACTTTAGTTTTGAATCATTTCAATGGAGTTACCGTTATTATTTTTCACGTCATCAATACCAAATTCAATCTAACTGGATGGGAATCTACGTTGCATTTGACGCACCACTACAAGATGAATCGACAGATTCTGCGGTATTCATTGGCGGCAAATCATTGCAGCTTGGTGGCGGTGGCGTTAGCATAGTAGTATGGACGACGAGATGATTGAAAATGAACACAACGGAGATCTAGTCCTATTGGCAGACATCCATTTAAAATGTAGGCAACGGCATGAAAAAAGTGGTTTCTACTTTTACTTTTATACTTTAAGTAAATTTACAAGCTTGTACTTTGTTACTTTTACTTGATTAAAGAAGTTTAATCAGTACTTCCACTTTTACCAGAGTATTTTTTAACACAAGTATCTGTACTTTTACTCAAGTACGGAAAGTGAGTACTTTTGCCATCTCTGGTTGTAGATAAAAAGATAAACAGATAAAAAATATATATTTGAAGTTGTGACATATACTGTCGCATTAGTAAAGGTGTCCAATAGATGCATTCAGATGATCGTAAACTGGGCATGGGCAAAAAGTATGTGAAAGAAAAAAAATGCAAAACATGAAATTATGATTCCATGCCTCAGAGTCAGCTTACACATCTAATGTGTGAAGGATTAGGGGGATGCAAGCACATGCTGATAGTTCCAAGGTTACAAAAGGCAGCAGAGGTGACCTGATTTAAGCTTTTCTCTTCAGTTTATTGCCTTTATTTGTGGCTCTAATCTTATATCCTAAGTATTTCTCCACTTTCAAATATACAGTAATACTGATGGCAGGCCCTCCCCACTGTTTCTGCTGCAACACTAGCATAGTCCCCATTTTAACTCCCCATAATTATCCCAGGATGATAGCAGCCACCATGCCGTAAATGGATTTCATGTCCGGCCCATCATGGCCTTTAGCAACATTAATGCATCATTATATTCTGCTGTGATTATAGCACACCTCGGATATGCGTTTAGTCCCTAATGGCTGACCTTCCCTTTTTTTATCTCAGGCTTTGCGGTGAATCTCCAGGTGATCCTTTCCAACCCGCGGGCGCTGTTCAAGAGGCGGGGGTCTCAGCCCGGGATGCAGGAATCTGACTTCCTGAAGCAGATCACCAAGGTTTCTGAGCTGGAGCCCAAGGCCAACAACTGCACACGGGTCAGTAACCTTTGCAGCAACAGCAATAGACTTTAAAAGCACTTTTAAATGTATTATTGTGCTGTAGAACAGGAATACTCACTTACATTTTGCCTAAAAGTGAAAAATATTTCAGACATATGTTGTCACTTAGTTTAGAAAACTTTTTTCCAGATCACAATAAGCAGAGTAAGAACACATAGTTACCTAAATTGTATTAATTTGGGGACAATCTTTAAGCTATACCACACAAAAATCACTGAGTAATAATATGAAAAAACGTTTTTGTCATGTCCTGCTATCCTTACAGGGACTTTCCATTGACTTCCATTTATGTTGCATTATTTTTTATGGCCTAACCTATCCTTTACTCACTACCTAACCCTGAACCACAGCTGTCAAACGTATTGTATAGTAATGTTTATTACTCAAGTAGAAGTATAAATCCTACCGTCTAAAATCACTTTTGTAGAAGTTAGAGTAACCTTAAGTAAAAACTTAAGGTTTTTACTTAAGTAAAATTGTAAAATTAAATTTTTTTAAACTACTTAAACTATAAAAGTAAAAGTAATGGATCAAAAAATGTTAAGGACAGAGGCTTTAAACCATACAATGGTTACACTGTATTAACAACATTTTTCTACAATTCTGGTTTATAACTTCTTTATAGTTCATTTTCTAAGTTTTATAATTAATAGTAACATTGTCAAATTTATATTTGCATCATCTTGAACAATTACTTATTTTGGTGCAGTACCAATTAAGCCAAAAAGAAATACATTTTCAGGATAAAACTGAGTATTTTGATGGATTTAATCTTTTTTTTTTTTTTAGATACTAACAGGCCATAACAAAAATGAGCTTAAATGAAACAAAACTAGAGTATATTTTTAAAATGTAAGGAATAAAAAGTAGAGATAATTGCAAAAAAATATAAGGAGTATAAGTAAAAGTTGTCTAAAATATAATTACTCCAGTAAAGTATATAGCTAGCCAAAAATTCTACTTAAGTAAGGTAACAAAGTATTTGCACTTTTTTACTTGACACCTCTGAACTTATCCTAAACTAAACAACTTACTACAAAATTCCCAACCCAAGAACATTAGATTAGCAGTAGAATGTGAAGCGGGATTTTTTTGCTGAGGGCCTTCAACCCTTTATTGCATTAACACTGTCTATTTATGGAACAGACCTTTGTGAGATGAATGGTTTACATGTTTAATTAGAGCTGATTTTTGCACCAAAATACAATAAAAACAGTCTGCTTTGTGGTGCATATTTGTTTATCACATAAAGCTTTTCTGGTAAATGAGTCTCTATACAGTCATCTTTAAACAACATGTAAACAAACAGAATGCAGAAACAACACTTATGTCACCACTAACACCTTAGGTTTGACAATCCAGTGCATGCTTCTGTTGGCATGTTTGAAAGTGTAGTCATAATTATTGCAGCAGTAACCAACCAAGGGGTAACTCTCCCCACTATTGACAGCATGAGTCATGATACGAGCTACTGGCACAGTCTAAACATAGACCCACACAGGCTGCATTGGACAGAAATGGCGCTGTGGCTTCATCGATTCTTGTTGTGCGCTCAGACAGCTTGGATCGATGCAGTTCATCTGAAGTCACCACAGGCCCTTTTGGCACTTGGCTTTATAAGGCCACTCATCCTCTTGACAGCCATCACAGAGCAGACTTAGAGGACTGTTTGTGAGAAATGGATCCCATTATGGTTTTTCCTTTCAAGCAACAAATGAGCCATATGTGATGGCTGCCTGCTGCTGCTCCAAACGCGTGCTGAATCTGGCAGATTAATGAAAATGCTTGATTTTTCAGAATATTTTCTCGCTTATTCAATGTCTTACTATATATCCATAATAATGGATATCATTTTTACACAACTTTACCCCTTTAAAGGGAAATAAAAAATATGTATGGGTTTATTTTGCTGTTGAATAGTTATCCTCAAGCCCAAATACATCAACTGTGATTGATCACACCTCTCTAAATGTGGGCTTGGGTGGTTCTGATTTATAGAAAAACATCTCTGAATGCTGGTAACATGGTGTGTGGGTTTGTTTTTTTCACTTACCATCAAGTCAAAGTCGATTCTTAAGCTACTTTTCATTATTTATGAGATTTACTTGATGTTTCTTTCTTCTTTTGCTTTGTTACTTATCTTTGGCTTCAATATTCCAGCTATCATAAAGCCAATATTACAATAAATAGTTACATTCTATCAGAGCAAAGATACATTAATAATGCCAGCAAGCTTTGTTGCCATTTTGTTTTGTTTTTTTGTAGATGAGGCATAGTGATAAACATTAATGTAGAATCCAGCTTGTGGCAGAACAGTTAGAGATTCAAAAGAAACAAGCTCCCCTGGCTGCTGTTTGCTTTCAGTGGTTTGTTTGAAGTAACTAAAATTCAAATTTGTCAAGGCTTTTAGAGGCTCTCTGTGTTAAAAAAAAAAAAGGATTTCATTTATGATGGGGGAAAGAGTTTTCAAACCATTCTGGCCTGATTTAATAGACTAACAAATGAATAGTACCCATGTGACAACATGAAATGGGATAAAACAATGTATATAGACTGACGGAGAAATAAAGTTATTAACAGCACTAAATCTGAAAGGAGGACAAATACATTCATTAGATGTTGTCCACAGCTAGTAATCTAGAACCATCTCAGGATATCCAAGGGGGCATCAGCAGGTCATCCAGGAGGTCACATAGGAGCAGGGCTATGCATAGTAATACATGACAGGGCATCTTTATCCATACATATTGTGCTTCAGCATATTGTTTGTTATTGTTGAGGTTTGTTTTTTCCAAGGGATTGGAGTGACAGCTAAAAGCTGAAATTTAAAAAGAAAATTTGATTCAGAATTGTGCAGATAATAGTGTCACTTTGTGGAAAATAGTTGTGAAAATACTTATGATAAAGCAATATTGGCCATAAAATATCCTGTTTTATTGTTGTTTATGTGTTTAGGGTATTTTTTGTGTATTTGAATTAGTCTGTACTAATTTTTTGATCTAAAAAGCTAAATTTTCTTTTAATGTGAATGGGGCAGATATATATGTTTTTTATTTTTTGTTCTTTTTATTTCTGATTTATTTTTAACTATTGATCATTGAGTTGACAAATTAAATGAAGTCACCGTTTCCAACTCCAAAAAAAAAATGGATTGCACTTTGCCAGATGTCCGTTTCATGAAGCAGGTTTAACAACCATTATTTCAAATGCTTAATTCCAAATTGTTCTAGCCTAAAGTCAGGAGCTCTGAGTTTCAGGTTTCACAATGGCTGCTATGAATTAGTTCAATCACCTCCAGGTAGAATTACTCAGAGTTTAACACGTGTGAAACAAGTATGAAAAGCTATTATCAGTGGAGCCCCAATTCGATGAGTCACCATGACAACATGCAACCAGAAGTGCCTTTTCTATACCACTGGAAGTAGAGATTCTAATAAAGAAATTTAAAGAAAAAATTAGAATGTGTTTAAAAGACAGAGAAAGAGAGCTACAGCTGCAAAGGAGAGGAAGATGGCGCTGGAGAATAGACACTCGAGTTAATGCGTAGGTTTATATGAAGTGTTTTTACCTTTATTAAAAGCACTCTCCTCTCTGTTGTTCCATTTGTAGATCACTAAAATAAGATTCTTACCACACTTCCAGACTGAACGGTAATAATATATTTTCTAAATTACATTTTTGCAGAAGAAACTAAATTTCGGAAAAGTAAAAAAAATAATAATAGTAAGTATTAAGTTTTATCTATCTAGCAATGTTTATACCTGATAAGTGTCCGTTTTGACATTTATCAGCTTGACTGAAGATGTATTCATGGTTTTTGAAATACAGTTCTTCATAGTCAAAATAATACAAATGCTGACCAGTAATTAAAGGAGTATAGAGACTTCCAGAATGTTTATTCGTCAAACCGAAATGCAATGTTTGTTAAAAAAAAAAAAAAAAAGTTTGTCTAAGGACCTACTAAATTATTACTGTAAATTATTTTTAATGCACCAAACTATGACAGAAATCTCTGGAAAAAAACAACATGATTGGCTGTAAGGAAAGCAGAAACAGAGGACACTTAGAGTTTACAGAAGAAAACCTGCTACCGACCAGGTTAGATCTGGGGAGGTGGAGGAAATTCTCTTTGTGAAATGTAAATCTCAGTTTCCTATATTCAGGTTTAGAAAACAGAGTAACAGAGTTTCAGTAAACCAGCTTTGTGAAACAGACCCCAGGCATCTACCCTAAAACCTGCCCAGCTTCTGTCTCCCAAATGAAGCAAACCACCTGCTAGTTCTTACGGTCACTGAGGCATGCTAACCCCCTGAATAAAATATGAATACAAGATGGAAAATTAAGATTTTCTTTATCCAAGATTGAACAACCAACACAAGTATTTTCTTATTGAACTGGCATCATGTATTGTAAATGAATTTGTGTCAGCATGGGTGGAGGTTGGTTGAGGACCCAAATGCAGAGATGCGGGAGGCAGGCAGAGACGAGTTCTTGCAGGTTTAATTAAATCATAAAGATAACAGAAACAAAATCCAAGAATCAAACCGAAAGGCCTGAGAGGTCAGGAGAAAACACACATGGGGAGCCAAGTAACAACAAGGAACCAACACTGAAGAACTGCACAGGGGGAGTATATATGGGAGACAGAACAAAGACTGGGGTAATCAGCTGATATGGAGCAAAGTCAAAGTCCCAAAGGGAGAACCATAAATATTTGAGCATAATAATTATAACAATAGGAAAGTTAAATCAATATTTAAAAAATCCCAAACTGTTTCTCAAACAGGATCAACAAACGGTATAGATACAGTAGAAAGGTTTGTTTTTTACTGCTATAATCAGATCTACATATCTGATCAGAGGAGATACATAAGGACGAAATAAAAGCAGAGACACACAAAGCTCTTTAAGAGCTGCTAATTCCTGAGAGTGGAAAGTGAGAAAATCTTGTTAGAAATATTTATAACAACAGCATAAAAACTGGAAAGTTGGAGGGTCTTTCCCACACAGGTCATTTTTCCTCAGTGATGCGTCACTCATGCCCCTCTGTGTTTATGTGATTGGGATATCAGTTCAGTTAAAAAAATACATTACCAATTCCAAAGGGAAATTAAATAAAAGAAACACTTCCACTGACAGGCTAACAGTTTGAAATTAACAGCATCACAATTATTAATTATTAGAGCGTATCTCTGGCTGCAGACAGATTCTGACTCTGACAGCAGCTGGTCCTCCACCAGCTGAGGGTAGACAGTTTAGCTCCCACTGCATGTGTGGATCGGTTGACCCACATTATTAATTTCTTGGAGCTTTGTGCTTCCTCAAAGTTCCAATGACATAAAGTCTGACAGATAAGTCATGTCAAGCACTTTGTAGGCTCATTTGCACACTGATTGCTGATTGGTTACTTACTAGAAGGTGAGTGGGAGGGGCCTCTCCGCTGACAGGCAGGAGAAGATCACAGTCTGCCCAGGAGAAACCAAGTGATGTTCACTTATTTTGGCAGGATTGGTTTGAGAAGGCAATGCATTTGTTTGAAGCAGCACTGTCACCTATTGCCCCAACATGTAGCCAGCTGCACAGAGGACTCAAAACCCCATCGGAGAGGTCCATGTTCAGAACCAATACTGATTAAAAAAACAAACAAACAAAAAAACAAACAAATAAATATTAAATATTGACCATAAAACATTGCCCAGGAGTGGACCGCTAAGAGGAAGATGTCCATTCTGTCACATGTAGAGTAAAACTAACACACCATTTCAGAAGTAGTAGTAGTGTCATGGTATGGGGCAGTCTTGCTACTATACTACCTGAGTTACTTGTAGTAACCCTGAGTCCTGCTTTCCCAAAAGATCAGATGAATTTACTGTTGCTGGGCCTTAGACGGTTAGTTCATAATTAAAATCCTTGAAAAATTGCTGAATTAAAACAATTCTTCAAAGAAGAATGTAAACAGTGATTCTAAGGTAAAACACATTATGCCAAACATAATATTTGCCGTGCATTGTGGCATCTTTATGGTTAGTTACTGTAAGCCGTAGCTGTCAAACACCCAAACTATTCAGAAACAATTTTAATCTATGAGAAATGTTAGGTTGCCCTTCATGGAAGTAGCTCTATGCAGCAGAAATAAACACAGCTTTCAGCTCATGGTTTACTATTTAATAAAGCTGCTCTGCTCTCTTTGTTTCTCATTGATTTGACTTAAGCCAATGAATTCAAAAGAGGTGTAATTTGATGTGATATAGAGGCTAAAAGGGTGATTTTAATCACAGCCTGGCAGGAAAGGGGCAGAGAGTAACTCTGGCTGCATACAGATTCTGACTCTGACAGCAGCTGGTTCTCCACCAGCTGAGGATCAGTTTGGCTCCCACTGCATGTGTGTGGATTGGTTGACCCACAGCAAGCAAAACGGAACAAAATGTGAAGAGATAGCCTTTTGTTTTTAAGACATGAGCAGGGTGTTCACCACCTCGTTTCAGTTTCTATCCTACCTTACAAACACCTGTCCTTCTAAAATCTGCAAGAGGCTATCAGTAAATGGAAAATAGAAATGTTCTGGTTCACTGTATTCGAGCAGGTCACACTGTAGCTCTGCAATTTCCTGGGTGGTTAAAAGTAAATGTTTCCTGCTGGGAATAGAATAAAGACCCCTGGGCCGTCGGATCATCGTTTTCCAGCTGGCTGCTGCTGTTGCTGACAGCGTCAGCATCATGGAGATGCCATGCTGCTGAGTCAAATAAAGGCTAATAACCGAAAGAGTCATTATCACGCAGGAGGGCAGCATTTATCAGATCAGATACCGCAGCAGTTCATTTGTGGAGTTATGTAAGTTAAAATCTTTGATCATTATTCATCCAGACAGTCCAGCAGAACCACTGATGCACAATCGTTTTAACATTTTAAATGATAATCTCTTTCTGTCTGTTTTTACATTTTAAAAACAAAGGCTTGAAAAGCATCCATCATGCCTGTGTTCAAATATTTACATATACCAACTTTGATTAATCAATACAACCCAATTATATATTCTAATACTCTAAAAATACACCATTTGGACCAGATACTGCATTTTGATTTTTGTTCCAGCTGTGTTGGACGTGAGCTTTTCATGCTTCCTGAAGGTCGTTTTAAGTGTGTGATCACTAGAGTTCTGTTTTTTTTTCCAATCTTTACACCCTATCATGATCAACTTTATTTGATCATGGTAATTATTTCAGGAATAAACCAGGGCCTTTAATACGATGATGGATGGACAGACAGATGGTTCGTTCAATTTGCATATGACCTGATTAAGGGTTTTATCCATCAAACCTTTAGAACTTCTTAAGCAAACACATGGTTTTCAGTCAGCATTCACAACTATTTACTCTAAAGGTATTACATCAAATAAAAACCAGCTAAACTGCAGATGTTCAAAGAATCTGACATTGCAGTTGCTCTGAGTCACTCGGTTGAAATTTTCTGACAACAGCGACAAAGGGACCCTAAATAATTTATAAATCCAACTTAAATGTATTGAAAACATAAATTGTCTCCACAGAAAACCTGTAAAAGTCAAATAAACAATAGTTTGTGTTTAAAATAACGAGAGAAATGCTGTCTCTCAGAAAGCCAATATTGAAGAAATAAGAGCAAACTCAGGGTTTTTTGGACAGTGCTGTGTACCCGCTGTGACATGATTTAATAAACGGACAAAAATGTCAAAGTGTAGCTTCAGGAAAGCTCCAGGATACAAACTTTTGCTGCTTCAAGATGTCAGAATTGCAGTGAATGTGTCTCTGATGCAACTGTTAGCTGTTTCATGTCTGTTTGATTGCAATAATGCGGCTCTGAAACCCGTAACCTTCAACACTTTAGCTGCAGGCTCTTTTTACTCTGAGCTGTGTATCTGGGACCGGATCAGAGAACCTTGAGCCTGACCTTGATAATCGGGCAGTAATGCTCATCTAACTGCCGGGTCAGTCTCTGGGAGACGGCTGACAAGAGCCGTGATGTAGTTAGAGCAGGATGGTAATGGCAACAGACAGCAGTGACAGGACAAGAAAAAAGGGGGGCAGGCAGGAACAGATGGAGACAGATGATCCCACAGGAGGGAAAAGGAGATCGAGATGTGCAGAAGCTTGTTCAGGAAAAAGTGGATCGCCAGAATGAGATAAGGAAAAGAAAGAAATGATGAGGGGGAAGTTGAAGGAAAACTCTGCAGTTAGAACCTTGGTCTAATTCCAGCTGTGCAGCTAATCGATCTGTGAGCACTGGTTGGTTAGGTTTGAGCAATCTGATCCTCAAAGCAGCTTCAATGCATTTGCAAATTACAGACATGTTTAACGTCTCAGGATTTTTGACTTTTCTATAACTGAGGACAGGAGGCTAAAAGTTTCCAGAGGCTGGAATCAATCAAAGTCTCCTTTGATTGATCTAAATTCTCCTTTAAGAAGAGTAGTGGATCAAATATGGATCTAACATTCCAAACAGGTCTTTAAAGAGGCAGGCAAAGATTTACACAATCAACAGCTAAAGGTTATTTGCATTTACAAGTTTACTAAATGTGGAGCTCGTTTGGAATGGGAAAGTCAAACTGATTGAAGAAATCAATGGACAGACAGGGAGAACGTGCAGTCCTGACAGAAACCCCCCCAGAGGAGATTTAAGCTCAGGAGCCTCTAATTATGAAGCAACAGATCTCATCAGTTCCACAGCAGTTTGTATTGCCATCAGTAAAATCTGCAAGTTTTTTAGTTTAGTTTGTAGAAGCAGCTCTTCAACTTTGACTACACCATTCCAGTACCAATATGTTTTAAGTAAATATTTCCCTTGTAGCTCGCACTGCACGGTCAATGTCTCTGTACTGCTGGCAGGTGAACCAATCTCTCTCCTCCACAATCATCCTGTATTCAGCTGCATTGATCTTTATTAAAGTCATTCTAGTTTCAGGGATAGTTTCAAGGGATACTTTATTGTATGTCTCATTCCATGTCTGTTGGTTTTGCTGTTCTTTTTACATCTTGTTGCAGGTGATAAGGCAGACTGAAAATGTTTTATCATTATCTACTTTCTATCTCCTCTTTCTTTCATCTTTTCTCCTTTTTTTGTTTTTCTTCTTTGATTCTTTATACATTGCAGTGTCCATATAATCTGTAAAACTCCCTGCATACAGTAATTATAATAAAGCAATTTATATGCATGAAACATGCGGAACACTATGGCTATAGCCCTACTGCTCCACTTGTGAAAGTAAAATCTGTTGGGCTCTTTTTGGCATCAAGACAATAATTCTTATTGCCACATTGCCAGACAGGACACTGTAAAAAAAAAAAAAAAGTAATTCTAGTTTTATTCTTACTTTCACTATGAGGCAGTGTATTTAAAGAGACTTGCAGAATAAGTCTCAGATAGTGCTTTGGATATAGAATATAAAGTTCATTCTTTTGGCATCTGATCTATTTCCTAATTGCTTCTATATCTGTCTCCTGTGTGGCTTGTGCCAAACTTCAACTACATTTTGCATTTTTTTTTAAATATTGACTTCCTTATTCAGTTCCTCCACAATCCCATCTAGTAGTTGACTTGTCGTGTTTTGTGGTGTGTGGTAAAAAATTAGGTGGTTTGATCAACTTACCTGTCTTTTTGTTTCATTTAGTTCTAACAACAACCTCTTCTTGGACAATAGGGAACCGATAAATAAAACACAGAAAAACTTAAAACATGAAAAAACTGCGTATTATTGATTCAGCCTCAATAACTTTTAATTTAGAAGAAGCAACACTGAATGAGATGAGTGCCGTTAAGTTTCAAAGTTTCCAGAAAAACGTTCCAGGATGAGGCCGGCTGAGAGAAGCAAAGTCTTCTTGCCCAAATCAGTCTGAGTAAAAAGGACAGAAAGAACAAATTGTTTGAGCGAAAAGGTCTACGGGTCGACATTTCTCAGAGCTATTCCAGTACAGATATAGACTAGATCCAATTAATGCCCTGCAAATATAAGTTAACCAGAGGAAATTCCTTTGAGCAGCTTAGCAGGTCATCCTATGAATATAAATGACAACAGTGTGTTGACATTTTGCAGTTTATAATGAAGCTCAGAGAAGAGAGATAGAGTTAAGCACCCTAAGGCATGGTGATGAAGCAATCATACTCTAAAGACCTATGTAGTCCATCACAGACACTAAAGGCATCCCCTACACCTATGATATTAAAGGATAGTGTGAATTCCCACTTTCTGAATGTCTGTGCAGGTAAAAACACTCTCCTACCCGACATGTAGTGAAAGAATCTCCCCAAAAAAGCGTAAGAACTCTCCTCTTCTCATTATAAATTTGTTAAATACTTGCTTTCTTCTCATATTGTATGGTGAAAGCAGGGGGGCTACAATGAATTAGCCTGACGTAGTCCGACTCAATTCTAGTCAGAATATGAGTCTGATACTGCTCCATAGAGCTTGGATTATGGGGCGTGTTTCGAACGAACCAGGAAAAAAATGCCTCGGTACTCAATTGGATAGACCTACAACCAATAAGAGCAACGGAGTGCGTGACGTATCTTAAGCGAGGCATAGTTGTTGTCCACAAAAATCAAAGCGTGCAGTTTCACGC
>NW_015150493.1:1530570-1554027 GCF_000732505.1 Cyprinodon variegatus
TGCTTTCTTCTCATATTGTATGGTGAAAGCAGGGGAGCTACAATGAATGGCCGACACCAAAACTAACAGTATACATATGAGGCACTCCATAACTATTTTTCACTATTTTCACTACAACTATTTTTAGTTGAGTTAATGCTATCTCAGGTAAATGCAACACAGTTTTTAGCTTGTAGAACCTCATATTCTCCATGGCTATTAGGACAGCTGTTATATCCAGAGCAATGTTTAACAGTATACTGCACAGGTACACTCCACATATCGTCATCTCACAAGTAGCACCAGAATGATACTTAATACGACATAATAGAGAACCTCTACAAGCAGTTGAAATGGGAACGTTACCATCCTGTCATACCAACTTTCTGACAGGTAATTCTGACTTTCAGGCTTCAAGCTGAAATGTAGAAATTGGACTTTGGAAATTGCCCCTTTCCATTGACATGGAATGCACTAATAAACACTAGAAGCTTGCATGTGCAGTAGAGAAGGAGTGTGTCACAAATATTGGCATGTGGCACAACAGATAGATAAGATGATCCACCAGTAACTCAGAGCTGAAAGTCCACTATGCCTTTAACAGCCTTTCATGCTAGTTTATAAAGGCTCCATTGGATTGTGCATCACTGAGTGCACCAAAAATCATCCACAGCCATGAAAAAAAGACTCAGTGTCACAATCTATTGCAAGTATTTTTCAAGGAAGTTGTCTCCAGGGAGGAAAATATTTTTAAATCAGATATTTTTTTTCTCTTAATAAATGAATGATCCTTTTATACTATATGTATAATTTACTAGTTGTATCTTTATCTGATATTAAAATGTATTGAAAGTTTAAAAAAAAAAAGCAAAAAACTGAAGAAATCTGCAGGCTGCTTCAAACAGTTTTTCACAGCACTGCTGAAAAGGAAAATTGAAGCTGGAAGTCCAATTTACCAGATTGTATGTCATCTTGAGGGGAAAAGGTTTTTTTTTTTCCTACAAAATCCTCCTTTGATGGAGAGTAAAAAGAGTGTCCTCTCTTTGCAAGATGAAAAAAGAAAAAAAACGGGCTGAGCTTTTTGTCTCCATGTTGCCTGAAGGTGAAAGAGAAAGGTAGAGCAGGAAGGAGGATGAGAGCGAAGCTTCGGTAGGAGAGGAAAAGTGAACGTGATGAATGAAGGAGGAAGAACGAGTAGTTGGTGTGTGTATGTGTGTGTGCTTGCAGAGTGTTAGACAAGCTCAGTCTGACTGCAGAATCAGTGTGCAGACCCAAACCCAGCCACACCCCTCCTCCTTCCCCCAGCTCTGGATCAGCTCCTTGCTTGCTGCTACAAGATTACCCTCATTAGAAATGCAAAGCAGGCCAATTAGGAGCAGAGTGTGCAGGAAGTGACACGTTCCACCTGAAAAAGCCCACAGAACAGACAATGTCAATGTACACAGACTGCGATACATCACTGCTGTGTAGATCTCAGCACACTTTTATAGGCTTATTAGTTAGAGCTCAGAAAAAAAAGTGAAAACAACATTTTAATGTGTGAACCCAGGCTGAGGGGAATTCAGGATCACATCAGTCTTTGTATCAACTTGTGTTTTTTTCTCACCAACGTATTGCTGTGAAAATGGTTGCAAACAAATGTTGTTAGTTTTTCGATTTGATCCACCTCAGGAAGTGTCAGACTGTTTCCCGCTGGTGGATTAGGATCAGGTTCAATAGCAGAATACAATGCAGTCTGTACTGCTTTTGACAGACCTGGAGTTTCATCATGGCATCAGGGAGAAGGAGAGCATCTATGAGTTTAACAAAAAAAAAAAAAAAGGATTCTCAGAGAAGGAAATATACAGCCAGGAAGAATTATACTAACCAGACAGCCGTCTGCCTCTTCAAGTCTGCCTCACTAATATTAGCACTGAAGCACATCAATACGTGGGGTTCAGATCTCTCTGCCTGATATTCAGGCTCTTTTAATACTTTGATATAAAACTGTGGTAACAGGAGATATTTGGATTTTTATTGAACAAGAAGACACTGATCTGTGACATATATGTAAAAGAAAATTCTTAGTTCCTCATGAATTAACCTTTTTAAAACAATTAGATCAAATTTTAACCCATTCTAATTTTAATCCTTGAGTTCTACAATTTGTGTACTGAATGTATGTGGAACTTCGCTGTTTGTTCTTGTAGAGTTTTTTTTAACTGTTAAGGACCTGTCTGGAAATGCACTTTCTCATTAGAAAAAAATAGATGAGTCATTTTGTCCCTCTAAACCTCTAAAAGGTTTCATTTTAAGCTGTCCATGACAGTCTGATGGACAGCTGTCATGTTAGCGATCCTTCCAAAGATTGTTTTGCCTATAACGTAGCATCTCTGAATTTAGAATCTAGTATTCAAACTCTATCTGATTAGATTTGGGGTTTTTTTTAGATTAAACCCAACAGAAATATTCACCTTCAATACATCAACCTGAGCTTCTTACATTTATACATTTCATTTTACTCAGTGAACTAAGCTACTAAAATAAACTAACCTTTCCTATAGGTTCTAAATTATTGACATGTACATGTATACTGCAGACCCAATTTCTTCTCAGTCATTTAAACATGTTCTCTTTCTTTTCTATGTCTTGTAGGTGCTGGTTTGGCACACTCGCACAGAGAAACCACACCTGGCAAATGAGCCCAAACTTAAGAAGGACACTGTGGACATCGAGGTGTGACTGCAGCCGTGCGTCACGCCTCAGCATTACATCCTGAATGGAGGGGCAAAGACTCTTAGGATCTGCATGATTCATGACTCTCTGCTGTTCATCCAAATAATTCCTTGGGGGAACTGGACTCATTTAAGAGAACTGGAACATCTTGGACCATTTGTTTTCTTCCATCTGCTTCCTGCTGATGTAAATACAAAAGTAAATGTAATATATTGCGCTGCTGAACAGAGTGCCATATGTGTCTCTTTTAATCATTGTGTTGTCAAATTGACTGTGGGACGATGTATGAAAAGGTCATTTAGATTAGGGCTGGGCGATATGAAGAAAATCCTATATCGCAATGTATTTGGGCTATATCGTGATATACGATATATATCACTATATGTTTAAATTACCTGCATAAACAGTAGAGTGCATAAAATTGCACTGATATACTCATTCAGACTTTTGGTTTCAAATTTAAAACATTTTATTTTAACCAGCGGAAAGCTTTTCACTAATAACTCTGCCACATTATGTATTTGGGTGTCAGTATTAGATCTTTAGCAAGATCCTAGCAACCAAAGAGGATACAATGCAAAAACGGTCTTTGGTATATAATTTAAAAAAAAAATTCAGAATGAACAAAGAAATTGACCTTAAATTAGTAAAAAGAAAGTGGAAATACTGTTCAAAAAATTAGAGCAAAATCAGACCATCTCGAAACTATTTGCATTGACCTTTAGGTGCTGGGAATTTTAAAGGGCACAAAAAGTTGTAAAATTGAGAATATTGCAAAGTTTAGAGAACGGCTGCAAAACTTCTGAACAAGACCACATCACATCACAGGTAGAGTATCTAAAAAACATTAAAATATGTAATAAATAGCGTCAGTGATTTCCCTTTTTTCTCTCATATAGAATTGCTTTTTCAAATGATGAGCCACTTCACAGCTGATTTATTTAACATTTGAGCTGGTGGGAGATGCTGACATGCAGAGTTTACAACATTGTTCATTTTGCAGCGGATGACTTTTCAGGTGTTGGAATAAATTTGTACTCCTACCTTTTGCAGCAATGGTTTTTGCGTCATTTCTTACAAATTAGCGCCTTTTGTTCGACGACCTTTGCATGAAATCCAAACCATTGCCATATATTACTTAGCTGAAACACTTGCTGTCGCCATATTTCCTTTACGGGTTGCTGTAGTCTGCATTCCACGCAGAAAATAATCCCCTTTGGAGGAGGGTTTTATGATGCACTCAAAGTGTGTGGGGAAAAATAAAACTCAGTGAAATAGAAGCAGAGAGCTTAAAGTCGTTATGAAAATTTGTACTAGATGGTTGCAATAGTCATTTTAACTATGGTGCGTGGAAAAACTTGAGATATATTGAGTATATTCGATATATCGCCCACCCCTAATTCAGAAAATCTGTGATTGCTTACTTTGATCATGTAAAAGCTGGTGTTTTCTGTTTTGGAAACTGCTGTTAATAAAACATGCTCAGTTTCATTCCCCTGGAGTATGAGTGATCATTATTCTGGGAAAAATTAACTTGGTTTGCTTTTGGTTGATAAAATCTACCTGACATGCAGATCCATACCATCTGTAACTATGGAAACATGCAGCTTCACCTCAACCACTCGTGTTTGTGTTTTATTGGAATGACAAACTTTCCACCATTCTCTCCTTAGCTGCAGATTCAGGGCTAATCCAGTCAACCTTAACGTTGAGTTTGGTTTATGTCAAACTGCTATCCTCCATCTTTGGCTTCCTCTGTTAAATTTATGATTGTTCGAGTTTGGTTTCTGCTGCTTTCAATGAAAAAATGTTTAGGCTGAGAAATCCAATATAAGGAAATGTTTAAATGTGATTCCAGCAACATTTTCAACGACTGTTGCTAAGCTCTATGTGATATTCATGTTGTTGAATTTTCACAAAACCAGTTGACATTTAAAACAAGCTACTATGGAAACTAACCACTAACTTTAATAGATTAGACCTGATTTTAGAGTTTTGGAGTTTCAAAAATGAAGTTAAGTTCTACTAAAGGAGGAAAAACAGACTGGATTCTACTGAAAAGTCATAATTTTCACTGGAAAGGGTTTCTCTCCTTCGAATTTAATTCTGATAACTTCTGATAGTTTGGGGCTTAGTGAATCAAAGATACATATAATTGTTCTTTAAGTGTGTTTGGATACATTCTTTGTTGGCCTGTTGCTAAAGTTAGAATTTGTGTGGCAGAGGAAATCCTTTAAACTCGTTATGTTGTGACCATCAAATGACATTCTGTCCTCAACGGGTTCTGAATTCTGAGATCACTGCAATGCAGCGTCAAACCATATTTTAGAAGCTTCTTTCTTTTTTTTCTGTTTTCTTTACAGCTTTTATTGTCATCACGCTGTCACAAGTACAGAGCAACGAAATGAACTCTATACATTTAACCCATCCCCTTGGGTAGCAGTGGGCTGCCATTGTGCGGTCCTCGAGGAGCAGTGTGGGGTTAAGGGTCTTTGCTCAGGGACAGAGAGTGGCAGTCTGTTGGAGTGGGGCTCGAACTCAGAACCTCAGGATTCTAAGCTCGATGCCCTAACCACTAGGCCACCACTCCCCCTAGAAGTTTGATTAACTGGCATCACACTACCTGCAGCTTTGTCAGCCACAATCAAATTAAAATGCAGGACAGAACTGATTATTTTTTAAGATCGACATGAGTTTTTACTGATATATAAATGGGTAATAAAAAGATGGAAAGATAAGATACACAGACAGTGGACACGATGATAGAAGACTGCACGGAAGACAGCTGGATTGATGAGTTATATGCAGTATTAAGCACTGGATTGATGAATGGATAGACAATTGTGGGTGCAAAAAGTGGATTGATGACATCTGGGTCAACAGATAAATGATAAGGTGGACAAAACAATGGGAGGATGCAGAGATGGACAGTTTGATAATATTAGACTATAGAAAAATATAGTATCTCTTCCCACACTTATTAAAACCTGTTTTTGAAATCAAATATTTCCAAAACCAATTAGATGAGGAGACTAGCTACTAGACTAGACTAGGGACTATTAAACATATGGTGGAACTGAACAGACTAGTCCTTTCAATATTTTAGTCCCTCCGACGGGGAGCATGGATGTGTGACAGTGTTTATGCAGGAAATAAAACACTAATGAAGGATTCAAGAGAATTTATTCAAATTGACCCTTTCATTAATTTTAATAGAACAAAAATGAGCAATCAAAATTCAACATCATACATAGTCAAAGGTCATAAGACAGAGATACATACAGGACTCTTCCATTATAGTGTTATATTCACAGACATCCTAATCGCACCATAAATAGACCTGGAGAATTTTATTGAAATGTTCACATAGAGTTCTACAGTTATTGCATGGTGGAAGCAGACATGTCTAGCTTTAATAGAAAAGAATAGGACCCATCCAAGATTTTCATGCAGGTCCTTCTTTTCCAATCAGTATTCAGTCTAGCTTCCAGGTTTATTCATTGCAGATTGTTTCTCTTGCACCACACGCAAAAAAGCACAACAATAAAGATGGCAGACAGCAGAATGATTGAGTGTCACATGGGTCCTGAATATCAGAAAGGTGGCAGCCGGAACAGTTGGATGCCACTAAAGAGTTTAGATGATTGTCAGACTGCTCCTTGAAAACCATCTGAAAGGCTGGACCCCAACATAGCAGATGTAAACTCCCTGATCTACAAGGTGCAGTAATGGCAAACACTCTTGAATTCAGCTGTGGCTAAAATAGCTGCAAGGAGTGTGTGTTGGAAATGGCTCTTCAATAACCAGTGTTGAACTCATTTTATTTTTAGAACATCACAGATCAAGTCACCTGAAATACCCAAAGGACCCATAGGTGCGCTCAGCAGTATCTGCAGCTTTAAAGATACTGTCAGTATTTCAGCTGTTTGAGAAACAGAGCTTCATAAAATGCTTTGCAGTTAGAGAATGATGCCTGCTGTGTGATTTCAAAAGGACAATCAGCCAGAGGATGGAAGGATAATGTTTGTGAGGTATTAAAAGCATATTGGGTTTGTTAATGTGTGAACTAAACTGTGATGGTTTGCAAAGGCTTTGGAGAATGTACAAAACTTTGTAGCAAGGTTGTGATGACACCATTGAGAATGTGGAGCAGGACTCACCATGTTGGCCTATGGCCTGGGCAATGACCCTATCAAAACCACAAGGGGCTCCAAGTAGGTCACTGCGACAGAGTGGCTGCAACAGGTATCAGATTAAAGCAGCAAATTCCATCAGTTTACTTTTAATTCAAGCAATTTTGCCTCTTAAAAAGCGAAGGAAAAAGGTTTTGTCCAATTCAATTCAGTCTACCTTTGGCCAAGATGAGGGTCCTGCTCTGGAAGAAATAGCACATAACACCTTTCTGACATATTAAGAATTTTTTTGTTCACATTAAAACATTCACATTTTTCACTATGGAATGTGTGCTGAAGCTTCCAATACAGTATTAATTCTTATAACTCTTTAATTAGTTGTTTTCATGTTTCTACTAATATAAAATGTATTAGTTTAAGCATTTCATTATTAATATTCATGAATAAGAAATGTTGTTAAATGTCACTAATTTAAAAACCAATCTGACTTAAATTTTCTTTAAGTCTTTTTCACTCTTGGTTGGTCTGTGAGATGCTGTCTGGTTTCTATTGTCCACAGGAAACCATTGACATCTTTCAAAGCACATCTCTTACTATCTTCAAGTGAAATTAAACCAATTTACTATCTAATCCAAAGCTAGGTAACTTCTGAAAGCATTGGAATTTATTTATTGGCGTCAGAATAATGCCAGACTAATCTTTCTTGCTGGTTTATAGTTATGCACCAATTTGAGTTGCTCCGTTACAATAAATCCCAATAAAATATGTGGTTTTAATGCAAATAAGTTTAGGGGGTTGATACTTTTCTAAATAATAACATAGAGCATATATCAGAGATCTAAGAATCATTCTTGGTCCAAGTGTTAACCCTGGGTTGCAGTACATGTTTAAGATACAAGGGGGTATTTAGCAATTACTAATAGTATAACAGCAACATGCCTGCTAAATATTTCCGAGTTTGATTCAACCTAGCACCATTCTGAAAAGCTCTGCATAGAGATCTTAGTGGTCATCATTCAAAAAATCAATTCAGAAGACGGATTAAAATGGTTCTGCAACATAAAATCACAAATAATCAAATGAGTGTTTTTCGGCCACAGCTCTGTTTTTCCGTCAGATATAGTTTGGCTTTGCATAAAAAGACAAAGCAGACAAAAGGCTGTAAGCCCCACTCTGTTGACAATAAAATGAAGTAAAATGATTATGATGAAAGCTGCTGGTGGTACAGAGAGGGGTCAGGTTAGATGTTCAAGAACAAGATCATAAACAGCCAGAATCACTGACTGAAGCACAAAAGCACCTTTAATATTTTATATGTGCAATGAACAGGGTACAACAGTAAGATTTAGAGCTGCTGGTAGAAAATACTGGACAGTCTGCCAGACACTAACCCAGCTTTTTAGGTTGTTTTTTTTAAAGCTAAACTACAATCCTAGGAGAAAAAAATGCTTCATTATTTTCAGTGCATTAAATAAATCCTTTAATTCAGAGCTTACAGACCGTTATTTTGCTGACAATCAATTTTTGCATCATTGTGGAGTAAATTTAGTCTGAAGGTTGTTTTTATTTAACAATTCAGCTAATGGAGGTGTGTAGGTTTTCTCATCGGTACCCCTGGATTTATTCTTTCCAACCATTTTGCAGTAACTTCAACTCTCAGGAGGTCTGACATTAGACAGAGAGGCTAGACTCAAAGACTGAAGGTTTCCCCGCTTCTCTGGTTCCAAAAGAAGCCCCAAACATCACCAATTCCTCACTGTGCTTGAGAGTGTTTCTTTTTTTGGAAGCTTAAAATGCCACTATAAAGCTGCGTTAACAGATCCCAGGACAGCTGTACTTCGCTGTCATATGTCCAAAGAACACCAAGTTGTTTATAACAAGCAGCCCCTCCCTTAGCGTCGACGGGCTGGGCATAAATGGATGGGTTTTCTCCAAGTTTTTAAAATCCATTTACTGCTTTAAATGCAAAGAGAGGGTTTTGCAGAGCAACCTCATCATGGTATTTGCTGCATCATTTTGTTTGTAGCAGTATTTCTTTTGAAAGATATTGGCAGTTAGTTTGCTCTTGCAATCGACTTCACTGCCATCTTTGATTTAAACGTCATGACATCACACTCATCCTATAATGCCATATCTGCTCTTATAGTTTACAGGATCGTCAAAACTTAATGGAACGAGGGACCTACCCGCCCCAGCCGGTGAACAATACCTCCTTAACGACCAACCCTTAACAATCATAGACAGGTTTCAGGTATTACAGGAGACAATCCCCCCCCTTAATGGCAATCCCCCCTTTAACGACCGACCCCTAGAATCATAGACAGGTTCAGATATTACAGGCTAACGATGGAACTAACGACCCATTCATCGGTTACCATTGCATGTTTCCAAGCGATACAAGGCGTTGTCTATATAAGACTCAAACTCACTGCGGATCCAGACATTTGAATTGAGAAAGCTTCCTGGAGAGGTGGCGAAACGTCTTCAAATCTTGAAAACCAAGTCCAGTGGATTTTTTGAATTTTTACGGAATTAATGGATTGACTTCAAATAAGAGTATTCTTAGGTTATAGAAGTAGAGGGTGATCTGAGAGGGGCTGATATAGTTAATTAAGGTGGAAATTTGTAATCTGTTCCGCCCTTTTAATCCTTTCCAATCTAGCTGTCTTTTTTGCCTGCTATTACCTAGAGTTTAAACATATCAAAAGGTATGCAATGCCAACAAAGACTGGGACGCTCCTCTTGGTTTCAGCTCTGCACAGTCTGGTTTTAAGGTGAATCTTCGCTCTACACATCTGGATAAATAATCAGCTTTCATTTTAATTTCTACTACTTTTAAAAGATTTTTCCCTGTGGATTGTGTAAAAATATCTTACAACCGGTCGGAGATTAACTGGTGGCAACAATAGATCTTCTAAAGACACTTTCTCCCTGACAATGCATTTGGTCTCACTGATGGTCAGTTAATTAAGCAGTTATTAATTAGCAGATCTTAGCTGTTTCTTTGCTCATTATGGTCAAGAATTTCTCTTTTATATCAAGCAGATCTAAATGAGTTCTGTTCTACCATCTGTATGCGATCAATAAAGCTCATAGATATATATGTAAAGTGGTTTTTCTGGCAGTCGTTAACATAAAAATGAAACATAATTTTTATGAGCCAAACTGTTAATATTTCCCAATTCTGTTTTTTTTCTACTATGTGCTGAAATGTTTAATTAAGCAGTTTCCTTCAAACTAAAACTGCTTCTCTTCAATATTTTAGAGGCTTTTTATATTGAGATAATTCTTCAAATCTTTCGCAATGTTTGCAAAGTTATATCTTTAATTTACCCTGATGAATGAAAGAAAACAATCGTGTTTGTAGAGGTACAGTACTGGTCAGACAAGTATCTGCTATGTGCTTTTGTTACCTCTACAGAGAGGGTCAGTGGAGATAAGGGATGGGTTAATATACACGCTAGAGGAAAGGGTCAGGTGGGTAGCATAGACCAACAAGATATCCATATCTACTGTAGGTACTTAACCACGATTCACTAACTCTACATATCTATACCGATAAAGGCTTATGTTAGTGTTGACATAGCAGCTTCCTGCTTGTTATTCTCTTTTGTTGTTTTTTTTCCAGACGATACCAACAAAAGGAGAGAGATCAGAGGGGGGACATTTTGAAAATGAGGAACACACAGCTGCCGATCTTTCTTTTCCTTTTAGGGCATTGATTGATTCTTAATGTCATTAAAGCAATGATGTGCATCAGGAGAGTAAATCAGTCAGGTTGTCTGGAGGCAGACTGCCCCCCCCCCATGTAGGACCCCCCTATATCCTCTGCAATCACTTCCTGCTATTTCCACAGCTGAGTGCTGAGGGTCTGGCCCGAGGCTGGTGCTGGCGATGTGGACCAACTGGTGGCAGGAGCGCCTGCCGCCACTCCTCCACCACCCAAAGCCATGCTGGACGTCTGCTGAGTCATCTGGGAGGGGAAAATAAACAGATGACCATATTTAAAGTAAGCAGATAAAACTCAGGTTGTTTCAAAATCTCGTCAGCAGAAAATTCACTCTTTTTCAAACTGGTATGCATAAAAATATTCTAAATGCTTTTATTAAAATGTTTACAAAAATGACACACTATCTAAAATAATTTCTATGCAATAAACATCGATACATATGTGAAGCAGTGTTAAAAAGAAGTGGAAATCTGGACTGTTTTATAAACTAATGAAAATGATCTATGAATATTTTGCTTTAAAAGACTAACAAATGATGGGACACTGCAGCAAAATGTCGAGCAGACATCTGATGCTTTACAGGCATGTGCTTAAAAAAATAACATAATTTAATAAAAGTTACGCCTTTAACTCCTTTATTGTCCAATGTATTTCCTAACAGATGGTTTTCTCTCGAATCAATTGAAATGTTAGACAGCAGCGCAATGGAAAAGGTTAGAGAGTGAGTCAGAGAAAACTCTCTTCAGAAATTACCCAGGTCTTGTGTAAAGAGACTTTAAACCATAAACTTTATATATCTTAAGACCACTAACTGGGTCATCCGTAGCTGGGAGCAAAATCAGTTTCAACATGGATGTAGGTGTTATACGGCGGGAAAAGTATCCCTCATTTTATTCCTTCGCTTTATAGAACATTCTTAAGTTTTCTAAATTTTTCTGACTTCTCCCACATATTTCAGTGCAAACACAACTTAAAACTTAAACTTTTCCTTTGGTAAAAAAAAAAGATTCATCAGCTATTTGATGACACTTACAGTACAGCTCTGCAAAAAACTTAAAGCATCAAAGCATTTAAAAAAAAAGAAATCGATGAATTGAAAAAAAATCAAAATTGACAATTGACTGCAGTTTATCAGTTGGCTGCAGGTTAGTCATTCTGCTTGAGCAGAGCAGATAGCCTTAATACTTTATGCTTATAACAATATTAGAAAAATGTTACAAAATATTTTTTCTTCTCAGTTTAAAATAAGCAACAGTTAAAATATTTTTTTAATAAACTGTGAAATTGCAGCATACTTACTCAAGAGTTACCAAACTGTGAATATCTCCCCAGCTGATGTCATCTCTCCATTCATCCCTATCGTCCAACCTCTACATCTCACACCAGTGCACATCCCTGGACCCTAACCCCCACCCAACATCCACTTTCCATTCTGTCTTATCTATTATGCATGCACAGCGGTGCAGCCTTGCTCACTATCTGGTCATCTGAGAGCTGTAGATAAAGGTGTGTGTGTTTGTGAAGGAGAATCTACATGTGTGTTCTATCTGATATATTCTGCACAAACATATTCATAACTTCACATACTGTGTACTTGCATGTGTAGTTTTGTTGGAACCAGTCTGACACCTGTAGCCTCATTGCAAAGAGGAAAGAAAGCAACAAGAAATCCACCTTTGCTTAAACTTGGTGAACATCTGGCTTCTTTCTTCAGGTCCAGAATGCAAGATGGACTGAAACAGTTTGAAAATCTCTGCAGAATAAATTGTTTATTTACTTAAACGTCTCTTTTCACTGGTTCAGCTCATTCTAAATAATGTGCCTTAACCCCCCCATCTTTAACTGAACATTTGCATCATTTCACAGGGCATCAAAAAGCTTCTGAATTTCAGTGTTTGTCAGTTTATGTCAGGTTATCTTCCTCCCTCAGCTGCCAAATCAGACAGCTCACTTCCAGCTAATGGATGGAAACTGGCTCTTTATCCGAGCTGCTGAAGGATCTGATTTAAATCCTCACTCCATGCTGACAGTCAGACACTTTATGATTTCAGTTTTAAATTCTCATTACTAAGATTCTAATTCCAACATCATGGCTGCTGCATCCTTCTATTACTGTCTTGTTAAAGGATTTCCCCATATTTACTAACTCCTACCTGCTGGTGAATATTAGTCTGTGTGGAAATATCAACTCTTCTCTGATGCAACACATAAGTCAACATGACAAGACAACACATGCTCCCAACCACAGCCTCGAGGTCAAGGGTCAGCACTCAGTTTTTTTTTTGTTTGTGTTATTGAATCCAAACCCAGTCTATATTTGTTTGGGATCACTGTCCTACTGCAAGTTCAGCAGTCTTCAAAGCATTTGCAACCAGTTTTGATAATCTAGCTGGGTTTGTCATTTAATCCACATGGAGCATTAAACCAGAACCACCATCAGCAGACGCTAATTTCTTCATCCATCCAGTTTGACAGTTTGGTTTGAAATCCTCCCCCTAACTCCATGCTCCCAGCCACAGAGAACAATCAGCTCAATTTTAGCTCATCTGACCAGAACAATTCGTGTCTGAAGATCTTTGGTTTATCTGTGTGAGCAGCTTGGTTGGTCCTTTCCCAGACCGTACTGGTTCTTTGGTATTTTGTGACCAGTCTAAACTGTTTTTTTTTTAAGTTTGACACATCAAAGTGTTTCAAAACAAAAACTAGTTAGATAAACTATTTGGCTTCCAATAAGTTTGTGAAAATGCTAGACATGGTTCCAGACAGAAAACCAACAATTTTTAGTTAACTCCCAAAATTGTGTCAGAAAGCGAGGTCAAATAAGCAGTATATTACATATGGCCAGTCATTTTGTATCAATCAAATATATTGATTTTCTTCCATTCTGAAAGTAGAAACAGTAGCATAAAAATCCCCCATATTTTGGTCAATTTAAATCGGATACAAGTATCAGACTATTTCCTCTGGTAAAGGTTTAGTCTAGCAACCAGTGTGTTATATAAAGCAAATGGACAAAAGTTAGAGTCTACAATTCAGCATGGACAAATAAACAAAGGCCTCAACTGTAAAGGTTAAAACAGCAGATTAAAGCTGCTGCTGTGCAGAGGCTGAGGGGGAAAGGTTCACCCCACACTGAGCTCTAGAGAATAGGGAGGACGACATTAAACAGGTCCATACATCACCTGCTAGGACAAGCATGGCCAAACTGTGACACTGGATTTATGAGATTTAAACTACTAAAAAAAGCAAAGGTGTGTTTCCTTAGAGACTGGATCAGTGTCTTGACTCTTACCTGGCTCATATTCCACTGGCCCTGCTGCTGCTGCTGGCCTGGCTGCGTACTGCACATATTCACCATGTAGCTGCCATTGGATAGAGTCATGCCAGACATCACCGGCCCTCCACCCATCATGGTTGTGGGTGGGATGCCTCCAGCCACAGCTGGGGAGAAGCTCTGTGGATTGAACTGCATCTGAGGCTGGCTCATGTATGCCCCTGCAGGAATAAACAACATCAACCAAAACATTAGTGTGAATGCCTCTATTAGAGCAGCAGATTTGAAAGTTTACTGCTGTAGAGCATGGAGGTGTCTAAACCCACTACTAAAAGTAGAAATCTTAATTCAGTGATCTCATTGGGAAATGATTTCTAACCCCTCAGTCTGCAGCAGAAAACCACATCCCACTAAATATGATATGACAGCATGTTGACAATGTAACCGGTACAGGAGAAAGCAAAGCAGACATGCACGGTGGTGGAGGGGTGATAATCTGGGATTAACAGCCCTCTGTATATGGGTTCATCAGCACAACCCCTCAAACCTAACCCATACATGTGGATAGTTTTGTTCTTTTTGCTCAATAAACAACAGTTTTTTATATACTGAGTTTAGATTCAGATCATTTTAGAACTAGTTCAGGTTAAAAAATGATGCCCTGACTTTGACTTTCATGCGTGTAATTCATGATAAAAGCCCTTTATCTGCATTTCCATCCCTAATCATCTATCGATCAGTGCAAGCAAACAGGACTATAATCAATAATACCTCACATGTTCTTCATTTAAACAGTAAATCTGCTAACTGCAATCCTCCATCGCACACAAAACACAGCAACAATGTAATGTCTGCACCGTACGGAGAGCCGCCCACTTGCACACAGAAACGGCTGCTGACACTTCAAGTCTTCACATCTAATAAGTGCGAGATGAATCTGCAGACACACCGTGCTGTTTACACCGCTGCGCTGGGAATCTGCTGAATGCAGCAGGGAGCAGAGCTGGCAGCAATTCCGCGCCCTGACCCTCCATCTGACACCATCCGCCCTCATTTTCAACATGCGCCACTCCTGTGAGGTATGTGTGTAGCAGTGTTTTGATATGCACCTCCTCTTTTAAACAAAATAAACAGATATATGGCTGCCATGCATCCTGGTGCATAAAGCGGGGAGAACAAAGTATTTAGAAACTGCTGAATTTGAAGGTTTTCCTACTTGCAAAGCATGTAGAAGTCTTTAGTTTTTTTTACAAATACTTTTCAAATGTGACGGAATTTAAGACATATATAAAGGAAATGAGACATTTATTTGATTTTAAATTTTATTGCATTAAAAAAAGGCAAAATTTGATAAATGCTACAGAAATCTTTGCCGTTTCTTGTAGTTCTTGACAATCCTTACCAATGCTGCAGCAGGGATTTATGACCACTCCTCCTGGAGGTCTTCTCCAGAGCTTTTAGGTTTAAGGGATGTTACTCTGCACCTTCAGCTCCTCCAGATTTTCTATTCAGGCCTGAAGGCAACTCAGGGACCATGAGATGCTTCATATGTTGCCCTGATGGTTTGCTTCAGGTCATCATGGTAGTGATCAAATACTTGTTCTCCCCACTGTATCAACTGCAAGTCTTACTACAGTCTAAAAAAGCTGGAAAGAGTCAAAGCTAATTGAGGCTGGAAAATTATTTTCAAAGACATCTGATCTTTTACGGCCCTTGTAATAATCGATCAAACCAAACCAAGTGTCTTTTTCTAAAGGGAGGCTACAGTCGATGTACATGAAAAGGTAACACAGCCGTTCAAATATAATGAGGACTGAAAAAAAGAAATCAATGAATTTAGCCGCAATCTATTCTTGGAAGTATATTTCATAGTGTGAAAAATAATAGACCCATTAAGTGAAGTGCCTTTAAAAGTCCGCTGTCTATGAATGTTGTTCCTCTCAGAAAACTGAGATAGAAACAGTTTTATTTTTCTCCAGGGACAGAAAGAACTGTTGGTTAGCTTTAGTGCAACTGCAGCACTGGAACCAGTAGGGACAGTATGACTTTCCAGTTACAGTTTAAGGATGGCATGGAGCTAATCTCCAGTACAAAAAAAAAAACATTTTCTTTAAGACAAGGTAAACAAAGTCATGTGTTGTAAGTACAGCATAAACTGAAGTTGATAAACTTAGCCAGACATTTCTATTTAAGAACTAATTCAGGAATGGCAGTGAGTCTTGGAACAGAGATGACCAGGGAACTCATTTCTGAAATATTTTATTGATCCCAAAGGAAAAGAACATGTAAATGCTGTTATAACTCATACAGCATTTGTTGTTTAGAGGGTTTATTTAGTGTCAGGAGAACCATCTTTGAGGCCATGTAGTTCAGATAATTTTCTGCTGAAAGAACCAATTGCAATCTCTTTCTCAAGTTATGCCACACGACTTGAGATTTTTATTTCAGAAATCCCACAGATCTCTAAGACATCATGATGCCACACATTTTAGTTCATTTCTCACTGAATTAAAAAAGACAGATGGTCCCACAGCATCACAAACCATTTATCTAGCTTACTGTAACAGTAGGAATGAGGCGCTTGTCTAAACTTCCTTTGTTTTATACCTCATTCAATTCGAGATTTTTTGCAGAAAAGTTCAATATTAGTCTCATCTGACCAGAGCAAACCTTTAAAGTTTTTAGTATTTAGCAAACATCACAAGCTTAACTAATATTCTTCCACAACAAATAGTTGGTATTTAGATTGCACCTATGGTTGCTATGGTGTGGTAACACCAAACACGATTCCAGTGAAATTCTTTTCTCATTCATGTGCTGTTGCTTACTTGAAATATTGCAAACAGTTTGCATGTCCAAACAGGGATAACACTTCACAGCATCACCAAAGAAAAAGAGCTTCCATCTCTTCCAGGGTAGAGAGTGCACCATAGAATCCCCGGGACAGGCTCTAGAGCTTAAAGGGAAATTATACTGTCTTTTTGAAAAGCCACCAACAAACTTCTAGTTAGAATTCCTTACTTCATTCTTTGAAAACATTATTTTTCCTATTCTTTCATTGTGATTTAAAAAAAAAAAAAAACTTTTTCTCCAATGGGCTCTTTCACTCTACCTCACAACAACATCTACTGCCTGGTTGGGGCAAAGCGAACTGAGAGAAAAGTTACATTTTTATAACTCCAGTGAAATTATCAGTGCACCCACCACAGGATTTGCTCTATTCGTGGTGTCCTACGAATAGCTTAGGTCCTGAATGCACCTTTACATAGAGATAACATGTAAATCCCTCCCTCTGAGGGAGTCATTTGCATTTGGAGTGAAAGCTCCATTATGGAGCCTTAACTCCCTTACCGTCTTCACTGTGTGTGGCAGCATAAGAACCATGGTACTTCACTCATTCCTGTTCACCATTTATTACCAATAGTTATAAACCTGTTTATTGATTGAACATTTGAGATGGTTTAGATCAGTAACTCTTTTTTGGTTTAAGGAGATTAATTCACGCGTGTGAATAAGACAGCAGCATGCTTTATTGTCTTTCCTGTTTTAAATGGACCTTATATTATATAATGTCACCTTTTAAAAGACAAAAAAAGACAAAAAAAAAGTGCTTTAGTTACATTTTATTTCAATAAGTATCAGGGCCACCAATAAATGTGACAACAATTTCTTTGCAAAGAACAATTCCCTCTTAATGTGGCTCTCCTTTGATTGAATAAGTGCACTGCTACGAAAGACAAGGAATTCATTTAAAGTTATTTCTGATAAGTTTGATTGTTTTCCAAAGCCTTGAGGGTGTTGTATGAGTGTCTGTTAAACGTAAACCAAACCAAGTAGCATCTAAATCAAAAATGAATAAATTGCATATTTAAATTTGGACATAAAAGTGGATTTTAATGTCTATCGTATAAAATAAACTTTTTAATTAGTCATATAGTGTAACGTGGGTGAAATGAAATGAGGTAAAATAATGTGGTTTCAGGTGGAATCTGCTGTTCTCTGCAGTATTATTCTGTATTCTGAGGCTTCAGAAAAATATAAACTCTTATTCCTACAACTTCCATATACTTTAGTTGTTTGCAGTAGAAACCTGCAGCTTTACAGACCATATACTGAGTCCCTATAAATGCAGCCAGAGTTCAGAGAAAATTGATATAAATCCTGTAAAACTCACATGCATTAAATGGTTCAGTCTGAGCTTTGAGGTGTAGAGAGAAACAATAAAAGTCAGCTGCTTGAAAACTGGGTAACAATGACTTATCAAAAAAAGATGGTGGCTGCATGAAAGCGGCTGATACCTGGTCCTGTAGCAGGCTGTTGTTGGCTCTGTGGCTGATTGCCCACTGAGCTGCTGCCATACAGAGACAGGATGGAGTCCTTAGATAAAAGCTTCTTCTCCTCCACCTTAGGGGCAGCAGTTGTGGTGGTGGAGGAGGAGGAGGTGGGCTCTGCCTGGGAAGGTTCTGCACTGCAACCAGACTGGAAAAAAGAAAGATACAAGACAAGATCTAAAACAGTTCAGGTTTAAAATGAAGCATTTCCTGCTTTAATTCTCATGAACAAATTTTTGTTCAAGAGATGTGTAGTATGCTATACGAGTCCAGCTTTGGCCAGAGTGAGGGTCCTGATCTTGAGGAAATAAGACGTTACAACTTTTCCTCCTGCTTTTATTATGTGTTTTAACTTGCGTTTATTCTAAGTTATATGAAACTGGTATTGAAGAGTAGCTAGATTATGCACAAGAACAGCTGGATTTGATTTATTGAGTAAAGTGTGGTTCCAACTCCAGCTTCTAACAGGCTGAGATGCTAGAAGAACCCAAACTGAAACAAATAAAAATGAATGTATACCTTGTTTATTTTTTATCATTATATTTAATTTATGCAAAGAAATTTGAGGAGACAACAGTTATTTCTCGTATTTTCATTACTGGTTTTAAGTAGTAAAAGGAATGATACATGGATTTAAAATGAAGCAGTAAAAATTGATTGTTCTAATTGATTTACAGTTCATGTCGGATTTATTTTATGGGCTGCATAGATTTTCTTGTGCACTGAAGAATGCACAAGTAGTGCACAATTCTGCAATTTAGAGGGAAGATTGGTTTTAACAATCAGTTTCTGCCTGACTTCATCAGTCTTTCATATCATTAAAAAAATGTCCACTAATGGATTCATCAGTTCATGAAGTAGGTATTAGACTACTCTATCAATATATTGCTACAGCAATAAGGTTGGGCTCTGGACCCATATTATGGGTCAAGTCCCATATAATTCTACATTTGATAAAAATAAAATATTAACAATGAGGCCCCCAGAGCATATTTTTGGTGATCTGTGCAACTTAGGAAGACAGCAAAAATGTCCCTATTCAGCTCTCCTCTGGATGAGCTGTTTAGGTTTCCCACTCCATGTACTCCCCAAGGCTGTGTCCCCACAACCACCAACCATGAAAACCAGTCAGAGTTTGTAAAGAGAGCTTAGGAGTGTGAAATAATATATTAGATGAATGTCGTAGCTTGACAGATGGGCTGCTACAGCTCGCTCTAGACAGCTTATTTCCCCTTATGACATCATAAGGGGAATGCTTTTCAAACATAGCATTTTGAGTACACCTTAGCCAAGAGGTGGAAAAAAGCAATAATAGAGGGGAAAGGTTTTTTCATTTCTGAATTTCCTTCATTTGATTAGCGTCACCCTCCTGCTGTTTGTACTTTTGAATCCTCGGGAAACAACAACTACCTAATTTTCTAACTTGACATTTCAGTTTCTAATTAATCTATGGATTTTTAATTAAATTTCTTTGCACCTCAGGACTACTTTAAATATACCTATTAAAAAAAAATGACTTATTTCTCATTATTAACATTTAGGGAGGGTCAACTGTTTTTGTCCACTCAGCTTTCCATACCCATGGAGATCTGAATGTTTTCCTTATCTCAGCCTACTCAGACGAATTGTCCTGAATATCAATTAATTAAATACATCTTTTCTGTTTCAGTACTAATACCCAGGTGAGCTCAGGTAATAACTATTTTTGACTGTAAAAACTCAGTTCTAGACATAGAAGGAGAGAAAATGCTAATAAAAAAGGGTAAAGAAAGATGAATAAAATGCAGCAGAAAGAAAGGAGGAGAAGCATTGTCACTGCTAAGTGAGATGGATTATATTAATTAGGCTGCTGCAAAGAGAGGCAGACGTGAACTGGATCAGGCACATGCAGTTACACTCAAACCTATTCCCATTTATAAAACAAAAAACAAAAAACATAGAGACACATTAAGCCTAATGTCCAGAGCTGAAAGTGGCCCAGGTGTGTTTGAGAAAGTCTCTGTTATGGGACGAGGAATTGAGGAGGCGGGAGGAGGCAGCCGGGCTTCATGAATAACACCAGGAGAGACAGGTTGATAAACAGCTTCTCCTGCAACACACTCTCTGGTGAATAAATGTACTGAAATCAGCTTCCAAACATCCAAGACTGTGATGTCCTCCTCTGGTTAGCAGGCAGCGTTGCTCCCCTCCGTCTGCCCATCCAATGACAGGAGGAGGGACGGAGGAGATAAGAGGTGGTTCAAAACGTAAAGGGGAGGGAAAATAGAGATTAGCGAGATGGAAGGAAGTGTGGTGAGAAAAGATAATAAGTAAGAAAGAATGATGGATGGAGGGTAGGAAGAGACAAACATAGGAAAGGACAAGGATGAGCGAAGAGGGGCAAGAAGATGGAGTGGATGGAAGGGCGTTGATGCCAAAAGATGCAGAAACCTATCTAAGCACACATATGGTATGCCCTGCGTCATGCAATGCCTGTAAAGGTGAGGCAGGTGTTCACAGAGGCGAGATGGAGCTCCCTATTTATAGCAGCAGCACATTAGCATGAAACGTGGTCTTGTTTAGAGGAGCAGAGAGACGCTGAGAACAGGCAGCAGGAGACCTTCTTCTGAACCCTTTACATCACAGCTCAGCCGAGAAGCTGAGCATGTCTCTTCACAAAGCTAATGGATATATTTAACAGTGCTCACCCCACCTGTTTCACATGTGCATCAAAGTGCTCTCTACTGACAGAGCAGGGTGACACAGTCCCATCACTACATCTGAATCAGAGTAAGAGGACCATCCCCCATGCAAATTGGGAATTCATTCTAGTAAAATTGGTGATAAGCAAAGAAACAACAATCCTCCCTATATTTGTAGACATACTGATCTTCTTTTGTTTGAAGGCGTCCTTTCACCCAGACACCTCTTACAGAGAACATGGGGCATTCACACGCGAGCCGAAGGATGTAGTCCCTCCAAGGGGTCCTGGACTGAACCCCGACCTCCTTTCGATTTGGACCTGCCTGGAACATCTCCACAGGGAAGCATCCAAAACATCCAAGCCGCCTTTAGCTGATACTGAATCAGATGTCAAGGACAACTTACCAGCTCCATACCCTTCCTTCCTCTAGGTGAGTGCAAAGCCACCCGACAAAGAAAGCTAATTTCAATCGTTTATCTCCATCAGGTGAGGGTAGAAATGTAGACCGATCAGTAAATTCTGAGCTTCTCCTTTTACTTCATCTCACTCCTTACCAGTTCAGCCGTGTGCAGCACCAGCATTCCTTCCTATATGCCGTCTGTTTGGATCAACTAGGACATTTAGAGTATTTCTTACTGCTAACATGTGCATGTTTGTGTCAGAGCAGTTTGACACAATGGGATTTAGTAACGCTCACTCAATGGGAAATGCTAAATTAATTAAACTTTATTGATCTCACATTGGAGAAATTTACCTCTACATTTAACCCATCCCCTTAGGGAGCAGTGGGCTTCCATTGTGCAGCGCCTGGGGAGCAATCAGGGGTTAGGGGGTTTTGCTCAGAGACCCAGAGTGGCAGTCTGTGGGAGTGGGGCTCGAAGTCAGAACTTTAGAATTCCATTCTCCATGCCCTAACCAATAGGCCACCACTCGCCAAAAATGGCAACAGGAGCCAACCTCCATCAAGTGCTAGTGATACCATCTATGAGGCCTCCTACAACTGCCTGAAATCACTTTTACTGCACTTATAATTCACAGTTTTCTAATGTGGAGCAGACATACAATCTGTTGGGGATCCTATTTATTTTTCAACATTTAATCATATCCAGATTGGACCATTCCTTCTGGTTGGTTTTAATGGATCTTAAATCTACTGTATTTTACAGTATTCTTTTCAAAGCCAAAAAAATAAATATCAAAGTGCATGTTTTGAAAAATAAGACTGTTTCACTTTTTCTCACCCTTTGCCACATACAGGCATGCAGAATCTTGTTTCTGTGAAAGCAGCTGCTAAAACTAAATAAGTTCCAGCAGCCTTTCACTGCCTCCACCATCTGTGATTGCCAGACACTCCATGAGCATTAGCTCTTTTTGCAGGGAAAGAATGGCAGCGCAATCAGGAGATTCCTCGCCAGCACTAAGCAGGTGGCCCACGGTGCAGGATGCTCTGGCACATCTTCCCAACCACTTTCCTAAAGGAGCCGAAACTCACACAGAGCACGTCACTCGGCTGCTTTCCTCGTCTCCAGCTCACTCAGACCAGTTGACAGTGAAGCGAAAGTATCCTCTATATAAACATGAACTCCATCCACATTGTGTGTGATGCCTTGCAGGGCTCCTAGCAGCACATTGTGTAATAGAAAACCTCTCCAACAAGGCTCCATTCTTCTCACCCTGTGTTTGTGCTGATGGGTGCAGCCAGAGCACTGAATTACTGCTCTGACAGCCTTTTCCTCACTGTCGCTATGCATAGACCTCTACAACCAAACACACACATACACAAGTTTTCTCATCATGGCTTGAAAATACCCATACACTCCCCTCTGATAGACCATCTGTGGCTGTAAAACTATGCCCCTTTCAGTGTATGTCTGTGTGTTTTGAAGCAGATTTGGTGCTAATTTACTGAAAAACAAAAGCAAAGCTTGCCGTGGAGAAACCAAATTATGGAATGCCAAAGAAGAGCAGCATGAAATGGTGACAAAAATATATATAAACAAGGAAAAGCAGATAGGCGACTCAAAGACAGGAGAAATAGAGGCCATTCATCATCATCATCATCATCATTTGGGCTCCTACCCCTAAAAATATTAAGATCTCAATAAGTCATCCTTGCTCTCCAATTGGCCTGCTGATCCTGTCTTTACCAGTTGGTTTGGTTTGCTTTAGCCAGGAGCTGAAAACAAATGCTACCAATGCCATCATTTCACCTTCAGGACTGCAGACTGTTGCCAGAGCTTACTATCTATTTGTAACAATTACATATTAAACGACTGACTCAGGACGAAAAAAAATTAAATTCCAGCAATATGAATAAAACAAAAATGATGCATACATAAAGCAGCTACAGAGATATTATAAAAGGAAAGTTTGTTCATTTTGAGTACAGTCATGCCGAAAAATGAGTACAGCCTTGCAGGATAGAAGGTGAAAAGTAGGAGCCAGCTACTACCTATCAAACAGATTATATTCGCTGATTAAACACCAGCTGGTGTAAACAGAGTATACAAGAAAGTGCTGTTCTGTATGCGCAAATGCAATGTTTCAAAATGGTTGTTACTTTGCAAGTTGTGTGACAAATAGTTATCCATTTATTTCGATTTTTATTACAT
>NW_015150493.1:1555039-1573802 GCF_000732505.1 Cyprinodon variegatus
TTAACTAAAGCCCCCCCCGGGTGTGGTAACACATATTTTATGAAGGTCATTATAGTGTTACAACATAAACGACAGCATAGATCCACCCTGGATCTAGCCTAGTTTCCTTTGTTTGTGCGTATGACCATTTCTTTAGCTTCCTGCTGCGGGCTCCATAATGTGCATTTAATCAATTCTAATGGAGGGTGCATGGCTGAGCCTGTGTATTTAATTTAATCCTGCGTGGAAACATTTTCACCATAAGTTTGTATGTTTAAATCGCTGTAAAATTATTAAGCCATTCAATTAGTCATGAAAACCTAAATTTTAAAGACATTATGGCCTAGATGAGAGGATGGAAATCATCGGAGGAAGCTTACAGTGGGCATTAATTTGCCAATAATAGGTTAATTAAAATACATTTTTTTATTTCTAAATGTCTCATCACTTCAGTTCCTCCTCGCCACAATAAAAATAGGTTTCAGTTTGAGGCAGGAGGGAGAGAACAGGAGGAACGCAAGGAATAACATTAATCCATCTGGGTCTAAATAGCTGTGATCACATTTTTTCAGAAGTGACAGACGGCAGGGCGTGTCTGTTAATAGCTGCTGGAATCAAAGGGTTGAAAGCTCCCCTTTCTTTAAATCCCCAGCTAATCAAACTGCATTGTTGTGATTAGCTGGTTGTGTGAAAATGCTGCAGAGTTATCCACCTGCTGAATCCAACACTCAGGCTCCCTGTGTGCAGGTTTATGTGTTTAATCTGTATCTTGCTGTAGAGCAGGAATATGATTTGAAAGGGGAAAAAAAGAAAAAAAAAAGAGAGGCAACAAAGAAATTAAAAGGGCAGTGACTGACAATAAGTCACCAGTTCAATTACATCCAACATGTCTCTTCTTCCATCTAAGCAGAACCTATTAGTTTGTAAAAGTCACGGGTTACATACCAACAAACAGGGAAAGCTAACCTTCACACCGAGGCAGAGGCAATTACTGGTCCCCCACACTGAGAGGCAGCTTGGAGGTCTTTGCTTTAAATGTTGCAGGAAATGTCAGTGAAGTACATGCAACTAGAAAGGGCTCAGCCAGAAGAAAAAGGAGGAATTAATCAGTTTTTAATAAAAAAAAAAAGATCAAAAGCCAGACTAATTTCTGTTTGTTTAAAAATGTTTTATATTTCATAAAGGGGAAAGAAAATTCGACTAAGTAAAGTCACAATAACCATCTTCTTGTGTTAGCCATTATTAACTCCAAAAAATTAGAGTCTCATCAATCATGCAGAGAAATTAAGCTGTAATGAAACAGTTCCCCAGAATGTCAAGAACTTCAAGGTAAGAAGCTCAGCAGCGGGAAGAAGGTACAGTGAACTTTAACTCCTCCTCAGAAAGGGGGCTACCGAAAATGTTTGCTGCAATGGCTGCAGTGCGAGTGAAGCTGTCCGCTCTTTTTTTTCCATGACTCCTGTGTGCCTACATCAATACACATTGTGAAACAATGCTGAATGGGGTTTCTTTCTATGACAAAGGCTAGTAAAAACCTCCTGCAATATAGGAACAAATAGGTCCTTGTCTTTCGATTTCTAATAGAAAATCAGAACACTGAACTTTACTCTGTGGCTAGAAAACCTTCCAACTCCTTAAAGATCTAACTTTAAATGTTTACATTGGCACTAAATTGTAAGGCTTGAATCCAGCTCTTCAAGCTCCAATGCTATTTTTCTGTCATACTGGTTGCATAGTGGCTTCCTCTACAGACAATTGACCATGGAAGATAAAGCAGTTTGTATGGCTAGTGAACAATAATAAATGCTTAAAAAATATCACCGTTTCACTCCTGAGCTCCTTCCATGGGTAAAGCACATTGCTTATTTAAATGCTTTATTTTTTTTTTGAAATTCCAAGTGTGCCCCAATTGTTATATACACATAAAATGTTTTATTTGTGTTTCAATACAAACTTGTATACAGAAATCCTTGGCAGAGTTTTTCTCTTGACCAGATGAAGATTACAGACATGGAATCCAAATAAAGCTTATTCAGGGTACAGTAGCAGCCATTCAAAATCTCCCCACTTTCCCTGATGGGTCCTTGGCTGGTCCCCTAAGATTCCTTTTTTAAACATCAGTCTTTGTACTAAAATATTCTTTCTGTCATGATTTGTGGACATTAAGACCTAAAGAGAAGCACCTTCACCAGCTGCCGTTTGACTGGGAAAGCCATTGGCAGGTATGGCTTTTAAAATACCCCCAAAAAACATTAACCTTCTATAAGTGGGTCCGTCCGTCGGTCCGTCCGTCCGTCCATCCATCCATCCATCCATCCATCCATCCATCCATCCATCCATCCATAATATGCAACTAATGTAAATAATACTTAATGTTAAAAGAAGCTTTGTTTCCTTGGTGACCTCGTGACGATCTTGATCAATTCTGTGATCTGTTCTATAAATATAAAATGTTCTTTTTATTTTATGTGTGTCTCCCGCAGCTCTACACTGTTAGAGAAATCGACACTTTTCCTTGAAGGACGCCGGTCAAATCAATAAAAAAAAGATTTTATGACAGTTCTCTTTGATGCGGATCCTTGGGGAGTCGCCACGTGCCAGAGACACGGCTGGTTTGTGAATATGCTTGTGTGTGGGTTGGGTTGTGTGTGTGTTTGTCTCTGAAGACTCCCTCAGTTGCAGCCTGTCTGAGGTGATAAGCAGCTGCTGAAAGTCAGCTTGTGTGTTTTTTTTTTAACTACCTGATCATGCTTTGTGTTACTGGGGGGCAGAGGATTGGAAACCATTGGTCCAAACAGATCCAGTTCTTTGCCGACAGGTGCCGTTCGATCAGAGCCTTTTCCTTCTCCCTCTGGAGCATCTGGAAAAAGGAAAACTGGAATTAAAATGTGTTGACGTTTTTTGCACATTTGTCCCAAAGCTAGATGACTTTAAAGGAGACGGCCCACAGGGGGAAATCCAAACAGTGGCGATTTCTTATTGAATGCTAGGTAGGCTAAACCTCCCTTGTAAATTTTGTAAAATTATTGTTAAAATATATATATTGTCAATCTTCATAAATGTACTCATTAAATTGCATTAATTATGCGCTAAAAGGTGCCTAATTTCATAAGTATATTAGGCATTAATCAGCTGTCCCCTCCGCTCTGTCAGGCTCTATGAGAAATTCCTGTTGAGGCTTGAGCCTCAATGCTGATTGGAAAACATAATTAAGGATTTTCGACTGACAGTGGCCACACTTTCCTCATGGTTTTCCCCATGAGTCGAACAGGAAAAGTGATCATTCAGTCAGAACAGTCGTCTTCTGCAGAACTCCTGCCGTGGTTTCTGGAGGTTATTATTTCAAAGCGCTTCACAACAGCTATTTTCACCTGTTGTAGCGATGTGATTTATGCCTTTCAATATTTGTTAGTGCAACATGTGATGTTTGGATTTAATTAACACCATTGAGCCTCCCTTGTTCTCCGAGAGCAGCAGCCAAACACCTGGTAATGTTGGAAAAAAAGCTGATAAAAACAATATTTACATGTAATCCCAACTACATTAGATTTAGAGACTGTGGGAGGCCTCTGCACCAGCAGTGTCCCAATGCATCCATAGCAGATTCTTTCAGTTTCCAGCTGTTTATGGTTTCTATGTGGACATTCTTCTTTATGACTGAAGCTTTTGTTATAGTGAATTTCTCAGTCTGTTTGAGAATAAATTCAGTTATATAATGATGAATACTAAGAATTTTTTTTTGTGCGTTGTTAAAACTGGCCAAGCTATTAGCGAATATTAAGTAATGACTATGTAATCATAAATAAAAGCCATTATCCAGATCACAACCTTGAAAACATAACAAAAAAAAACTCAAAAAGTTAGTTTTAACCATATTTTAGTCAATATGAGTAAGTTGCCATTTATATAAAATTATTTGTACTGTGCAAAGGACGGTTTAAACAACATGGGGAATGATAATTTATCTCAATTGTCCTGCATCCAGGCTATCACTTGTCAATAATACACTAAAGTTGTATGGATAAAGTGTCCCTAATGCCCACATCTGATCTATATTTATAGAGGCTGAGATGCTGAAGCCCACAGAGCATGGTAGGTAGGTTATTTTTCTGTTTGAAGCTTTAGGTTTATTATAATCAATGTGTCCTCAATCTGCACAGATATAACACCTCGCAGGAATCTTCATCCTATTTAAGAAGCATCTATTATACCACACACCTACAGATCATGACAGACTGCTACTTCTGTAACACTAAAATGAGACTAGGCTCAATTTCTAAACTCTAGAATCACTACTGTGTACTAGCTGAATCCTCTCTGCCTCGCAGTCTATTGGCAGCTTGAAATAACTGGTCACCAAGGGCATATCTTCAAGGTGTGTGCTGCTGGTAAACTTAAAAACAAAGAGGTGGTGGCACTGCTGCAGACAGAACAGACCTTGGTATGTGGAAACTTTTTCAGGGAAATGATTGCTTAGAGTAACTTCTTAAAGGGCAGGAATCATCCTGACCCACTGGAACAAAGCATTGCCTAAAACAGTAGTGGCAGAGGGAGTTGCTACAGCCAGGGACATAAAAATAATCCACAAGCCTGCTCATCTACATAGTTCAAATCAAAAATAAATATTTACAGTGAAATGAAGACAATGCAGATAATCTATAGTGTATATACAAAACTTTTAAAATGTTTTAGAGTTAAATCAGACTGTTTTGAAAACAGAATAGTGTTAGATTCACAGAATAAACTGTTTGTGAGATTAACATCCAACAGTATTTGTCTATAAAATGCATTTGAACACCCCTGCTGTAATGTGCTGTGGGATGGGATGAATTGTTGATATTTGATATCAAACTGCTATCTCATACTGACTCGCTCGTCCTCATGTGTCCAGTAGATTTCCCAGCTCTATAAATATTTGAGTTTGTTGATGCTACTGGCATTCTTAACCTCCATCCTGCCTCCACCAGATCACTGCACAGTGGGCTGATGTCACTTCCTGACTGTAGGAAGAATCAGTTTCCTTACACGTAGATTGGGACAGGATCATGGCAGACATTTAGGCAGAGGAAGCTGTCCTATACCGAACTTGATTAGAATGATGGAGGGCTAAACTATTTGATTTAATTAGATCTTGAATAAGTTAAAAGGAGGATAAATAAGTGCATTGCAATAGATTGTTCTAGTTTAGCCATCCCCTTACTCTATGACACAAATTATAACTAGAGCATGAAATTTAGTTTTCACATTCTGCCGTGAAGTTCTTTAGGACCAAAGCCTCTGGGTGGTGGTGGAGGCTATAAGTTCTATATCAGAACTTAACATTTCCTACAGTTTACATTCATATTTCTGTTATGTCACCAAACACAACCCAGATATGAGGAGTTCTGAAATGCGGTAAAAGATAATGATTTGTGAAGTGTACCGTAAGTATTACAACTAAAAAGGAAGAGTGTATAAAAGTATGGAAATAGGAAGTGCAGGCTCTGTGAAATATGCTTAGTTTAATAGGAAATTCTCTTGAGTACATGGCGAAACACAAGAGTATTCACACTTCCCAACTGACTGGTAATAAAAGTCCAGACTGTGCCGAGGAAATATTTATCACCCTAAGCCTCCAACTGACGTCTGTGCGACTGACAAAAAGCTGGCTGGTTGGGTGGATTTATGCCGAAGGAAGACAAATTATTATCCTTCTTCCTGCTTCCCCAGAAGGAACTGAAATTCTTCAGGCCAGGTAATGCTTTTGCAGGGTTGAATAGTGCAGTGAGCCAGAGCTTATTGTAGCAATAGATTTTATCCTTGGCTATTTTTGATTTTTAAAAGTTCTCTAAAATTCTATAACCGTCTTTTCTAAATCTGCTGATATGTTTCCTATTTTGCAATGATTTTTGTAGTATTGATAAGCTAGTATAAGTCTATCATAAATCTATTATCATATGAGGAAGTCACACACCTTTAGTGGCACATAAGGTCCCACCACAGCTTTTAAGTACTGTATGTGTGTGTTTGCATGGGGGAGGAAAGGTGTAACATTTCCAGTTAGAAAGCAGGATGCTTTTCCCAGGATATCTTTGTGTACTTTTAATGAGTGTCTTAAAATCTATCAATAACAGTACAAGCATAAATGTGTTTGAGTGATTGCTGTGAGGTGTGCTAGACCTGTCACAATAAGCCATCAATCAATTAAAAGCTTGATGGATTTAAATGAGTTCTAATTTCCACTTAGTCTTGTTTGTTTTCCTTGTGTCTTTTTATTCTTCATGTTGGTCCTGTAATTGACAAAAAAGAGTATTGCAAAATGGTGCTAACTCACAGAGAAAGTACTTCATTTAATCTCTAAAGACACGCTACCCATTCATTTAATTGATAAGCAACCTTTAGAAAAAAGCAAACATTTGACACCTTATTCGCATTCCCTGGGCTCAGATACGTCTAATTTGTTCTGTAGTTGTAAGTTTGCACTTTTATTAAATACCCAGTTTTGCCCGTTTTCCCTCTCTGAGTCTCATGATTATAATTTTTTTGTGCAAAATTTTGCCAAAGGAAAAACAATCCATTTTAGTTATTATTTTGACTGTGTGTGTTTTTATAATCCATTTGATTGCTTTTGGGTTTCTTTGGTTATTATTCAAGTGCATTTTTGTTAAAGTAGTCGAGTTAATTGTTTTGTTTTTTTTTGATAATTGAAATGTCTTCCAGTTCCACTGCTAAGTGTTCTTTAAAAGCTAAAGTATAATTGTCTTTTAGAGAGCATACTTGCATTATTATGCTATTAATACACCATTCTAAAATTAACTCCAAATAAAAATACCACAATTTCTATTTATTTTCAAGCAAAACCTGTCATTATGAAAGGCTGAACAGTGGCAACTGTTTTATTCCCTCAATTAAAAAATGTGTGAGCTTTCCAGTAAATTTTATTATAAACAAGTATGCAAATAAAGGGATTTTGTTTCAATTATTTACAAGACAAAATCATATAGAACTATATTAAGTAAAAACAAAAAACAAAAACAAATACTCTTTCAAAATATGCTGAAATTATATACAAAAAAAACAAAAAAATGTCAGCAAAAATTTGAATAAAATGCAAATATTTTTCTAAATGTTTTTTAAAATTTTTCATCTAGTGCAAAATGTATATCAAAACCAATTCAAATTGAGCCTTTTTCAATCCTACAGTTAAAATAATTTCTAGTTATCTTTACATAAACAGTCACATTTGTATAATATCCACTTTATCCAGGTGTAATCAAAAATTTGATTTTCTTAAAAGGTCCAGTGTAACGAACAGACGTGTATTGTTGTGTAGAAGTCGTAAAAATACCTTCCAGTATTGCAGGAAATTATTGTCATACAGTCGATGATTCATGCAAGATGAATATGAAATGTCTGGCAATGGAAAGGATGCTGTTGCTGAGAAACGTCTAATGAACTAATTGTCCTTTTGTTTCTTTAATCAAACAGTTCTTTAATCAAACAAGCATCAATCCTCAAAATGTTTTCTAGGGTCCACATAGATGCCCCAGTCCCCTATTAGGAGGGGGACCATTGAGTCTTAAGGGTGCTAACCTTATGCTGCTGTGTACATTTTTACATTGTTGCTGCTTAAAGTGTGCAAAATGTGGGCAGAATAACTCTTAGAGCTACCTTCTACTGGTTGAAACGTTGCTAATGCAGTTCAAATTTTCCATTGGGTAAATGCTAAAAAGTCTAAATCACAGCCCTCCATTGAGTTTTGTTTGTGTGTTCAAATAACTGCGAACCTTGGAACTAAAAGTCTGTGTGTTCCAGTTTTTTTTTACTATTGATGCTTCCATTTATCAATGTTTGCATATATGACCACTACAAGTCCTACAATCAAAGTGATGAAGGTTGCGATTTCCAAGTACAAATCCACCACAACGTACTATCTCATTCCGACTAAAAGTATTGATGCAAATCAAGGCTTGGATCTGCAAAGATCAATAAATACAGTTTTTAAGGTCAGCGTCTAATAGCCATTAGTCAGCGCAGTACATACTTTCTCTCATCCTGACCATATCTACGCCTAAGGCTGGTATTGCTCAACATATATACGATTCATATGGAAATGAGACACAGAACACAGCGTTTGCAGCATGTTTACTCCGCATGGTCAACTCAAGAAGGGCGTGCAGGGCACAGTCCAGAACTGTACAACACCAACTTACATAATGCAGTAGGAAGATATGCAGCAACTGCAGCATGGCATCATATAAATATTTACCCCCAAAAAAGATATCTGGGAATTGTTTCTGATACCTTGAATAATTAAGGGCATTTTGAAAGAGAAAAATTGGTCTAATTATACCAATGTGGAATCTAAAAGTTAGGATGCCCTTGCATCAGCCTTGTTGACAAGGCAAAAAAACAAAAAAACAAGCCAGTTAAGTTTAGCCAGACTATATTCATTAAATAGTCAAATGTGTAGGAAAATAATGTTGCACAGTTTTTTCAATTAAAGCTCTTGCTATTCTTACAGAATTAAAATGTAAGACTTACAGAACTGGGATGTGAAGAAATGTTATGGATGCTTGAGACTGGCTTATTTAAAGGTCAGCAGCTTTACTGTTATTAATAAAAGAGTACTGAAAAACATGTTAATTTTTCCTTTACTGTAATCCCAGAACTCCTGACCTTTATATAGAAAATGTTACTGGTCTCATTACTTCTGCTGCTGCATAATAGGCTGATTGCATTAAGGCTTTGAGTAAATTTGTTGTAATAAACTCATTGATTCGTTTCTTTTATAAAAAGGTCCAGCTTGGAAACATAAATCTGATTTTAAAAAGATCCATAATAATTCTAATTTAAATATTATACTGTTCTGAATATTAATGTTGAGCCATCTCTGTCAGTCTGGTTATATTCCTCTGAGTTAGAAGAATCTTAGTGTAGAAAACAAGAAATGGAAGAAAAAGAGAGAGAGAATGCTCCTCAGGGTAAATTTTGGCTCTGGCTGCAAACCAGATTCAACAGATACCCAAAGCAACCCAATCCAGGAGAGAGTAAGGTTTACTGACAACAAAGGAGTAGCATTACCTGAGAGATGGAGCAACAGAGGGATTGATGGAGGAGATGCTGAAGGCACACTGCCATGTATTTGACTTATTGATTATGTGTGAAATCTCATCCAGCCAGCGAGGCTGGAAGAGGTGTAGTGTTGGTTATTTATAGCAATCTCTTTCCTCCATGCTGTGGTTTGGGAATTTTTGATCAATGCTATGTCCAGGGGGCTTTTTCCTCACGCCAACACAATGCAGCTCCGTAAAGAAGAACAACTGCATATTAGAAATTTATGAAGAAGAAAGCTTGAAGCAACCCTGTCTGTTTTCTCAGTGCGCTGCCGTTTCGATTTAGGTCAACAAGCATGGAGCACAACGCCGCAGTGGTTAACTGGCCGACATACACCCACACACTGTGTAGGGAAAATGTCACAGGTTTGAATCCAGATCGTGACATTTGTTGAATGTCACTCCACAATTCAATTTTTTTTTTCAAGCTCTATGGTTTCATGTTCTTTAGTTAAACACAAATACTATTAACATCCCAATATGCAGGTGATCTGAAGCCTTTGGTTCATTGTCCAATCAGGCGATGGACAATAGTCCAATGTAGTCCAACTGTTGATAACCATCCCTCACAGTTGGTGTATCACTTTGATGAAGTTCATTTTAATTAACTCCAAGAAGACACTAAATCAATTTTACTACCGACAATAAGATAAATCTATCTCTTACTGCAGCAGCATAATCTCGCTAAACAAATTGAAAATCCAACCTGTGTGCTCAGGCTGTATTTATAGAGAGGAGAGGGAAAAAACTAAAGTTCGAGCAGATAAAGCTATTGACACATCCGCAGTTAATTCTTTGCACACAGTCATGTTTGGTCTTCTTGTGGAGCACACAGAGAGGGGGATCTTTGACCCCCTTTTGCACAACCTCTCTAGATCATCTTGGGTCATGTGTTCTCTCTTAGCATTCTATGATGTCTATCCAGCTGGCCACAGTTTTCTACAGGGTTTAAATCTGGTGGCTGTGGAAGAAGTTTGATTTTGTGACTGCTGATCCATTCTATGGGAAAATCTTATGGATCATTATCCTATTAAATTAACAAATGATTAGCTAGCTCAGTTTTAGTTGGTTTTGTGCTGATAACGCATATCTATTTTGTATGAAAATGCAAGGTGTAGTTTAAGCAAAAGATACAAGTTTGTTTTATTATATAAAAGTCAATCTAGGCACCCATCAGCACTCGATTTTAGCAATACGTCTAACAGTTTTAACAATAAAAAAAAATATCCTTTTTAGCATATTCTAGTGGAGGCACCTAGGGTAGCATTTAAAGGTTGAACTAATATATTCAATAAAATCGAAGAAGGTAATATTTTGTATAATCACCAAAGTGGATGCTTCCACTCACTTAGCAACCTTAGCCTGGTCAAGCCTCTTACCTAGCAACTGAAGCGAAACCCCGCCCACTGCATAATAAGGAGCACGTTTCAATGGCTGGTATTATCGCTATATGAGCTGTACAATGGACGATGGAAAAGGTGAAGATTTTGTTGTTAAGCAAACGACTTGGACCAAAGGAGAGTTCAGTCCAGCTATTGGTTGCAAATCTAAAGATGATGTAGATGCGAGCCTTTATTGTGTGTTTTGTATTGCCATATGACCATTTCTTAATCATTACACTTTAACGCTAACAATAGGCTACTTCCCAAAATGTTTTATATCTAAGAGCTGTTTACTAAAAACATAATAAAAAGCTCAATGTCCATTCTTCTTTCTCACAGTTCCAACTGTTTAAAGTTTTTCTTTTTATCATTACTGTGACTCAGGATAGGAGGTTTTAATAAACATCCTTGTTTCCACAGTGCAGGCACCTATTTGCGTCCCAAAGCTGACTGCTCTTGTCTTCACAACTGATGAGTGATTAACTGGAACGGGCTTTACTCTCACCAGGGCTTTTACAAAACATTTTAGGGTGGAAAAGGGAGGCTTTTTGCCATCTCTATGTGTTTTGTTTGTGGAAGGAGACTATGATGGGGTTTAACCCTTTGTCATGCCAAGCACAGGTCTGAATATGCTGATGAAGATTCTCAGTCATCCAGGTCATAGTCATTCCGTAAAAAATCTAAAAATATCCACTGGACTTGGTTTCCAAGATTTGAAGACGTATAAGACTCAAACTCACTGCGGATCCAGACATTTGAATTGAGAAAGCTTCCTGGAGGGGAGGCGAAACGTCTTCAAATCTTGGAAACCAAGCCAAGTGGATATTTTTTGAATTTTTATGGAATGTCTGCATCGAGTGACTTCTGTTTGGAAAAGCTGGCTTTGTGTCTCAAAAGAAAGGAAAGAATTAAAAGAAAAGGTAAAGAAAGAGTTATAATCATACTGCTGATGCTGAACCTCCATGACACCTCCTGTCCTCCCAGATTGTTAATCTTAAGGGTTTCGATCAACTCAAAAGGAACAAATCAAGTAGTTCTTTAGTTATACTTAAGTTGTAGGACCTGATAGTTGCATGATCCATTACCTTGTTACTGGTGATTTTTTTTTAGTTTTTTTTTAGTTTTTGTAAAGCACTAATGCCTTTTTTTTTGTATAGTAGGATGACAGAAAAGGGGGTACAAGAGATGGGGAGAGAGACGTGCAGCAAAGGACCTCAGGTCAGATTTGATCCTGGGTCACCCACATCCAGGAACAAGGCCTCAAAACATAGGTTGCGAGCGCCAACCATTGCACCACTGAAGCACACCTGTTACTGGTGGGTTTTTTTAAAAGTATGATCTTTCTCAATGTGGATTTGTTTGAATAAATTAAATAAAAATAATTTTTTCAGAGAGATATAGCTTCTGCAATAAGGAATTTACATATTTGCTGCCTTTTCTTTTAAAAATGTAAAAAGGGTGTCAATGAATATTAAGACCTTCCTCTTTGCCTTTAGCAACCCTTCAGGTATATTTCTTTAACTCCAGGTCAACCATATGCCATGCCCATCAACAGACCACAAAGTTATGTCAAAGGAATGCCATCTTTTTTTCCAACCTTTTTGTGAATGTATCTTTCTTTGTAAAAACTAGTGAAAATTAAATCAAATGTAACAAAGGTGGATTCTGAGCTATGCAGCAAGCAAAAGGAATTCATTTTCAACCAGCGAGAAGGAGGATGAGCAAATTTCAGTCTCACTGCACCGTGAGGAGAGGTCCAATTATCTGTAATAAGTGAAAATACACGGATGTGAACAACATCACGCCATGCCTGGCTGTGCAGGGATCAGAGGGAATGTACTGAATCTGAGTTATGATGCAGCCCCACTCTTCAAGACGTCTTGTAGCCATTTGAAGGCTCAACAGGAGAGTATTTATTTGCTTTCAACTGATGCTTGTGAGAGCTGCTCAATTAATGTTCTGACAGGAGTGCACACTCCTAGTCATTGCTGGCTCAGATGCGTTTATCCTCCATTCTGTTTTCATATTTCCCATGAACCCTTTCAAAGCTCAAATTTTAATTGCCTTAATTTCTCAAAATCAGTTCTGTAGCTTTTGCAGTTTTTAGCACTGTGTTTACCGGTTTCTGCTTAAAATAATTTATCAACTTAAGGGTTTCATCATTTTGTTAGAATTTTTTAAAACTTTTTTTTGATTTTCTACTTATGTAACAAATTCCTTCTCTACTAAGCTAAAAGATAAGTTTAAGAAGGATTAACAAGGGAAGTTGTAATGTCATAAGCAATGATATTAATTTTGAACGTTTGAACATTGATAGAGAATTGATAGACTGTCAAAGCTAATGTGCCTGTTGGTAATTTCAGAACCAGACTGCAAAACAGACATTCTGTAATATTTTTCTCTGAGATTACAGTAAACTGTACGATGCCAGAGATTGTAGACTTTCACCTGAGAGAAAAGGAAATTAGCTCCCCTGCTGATGACCTGACATGCTAACAGCTTTACTGACCTTTAGCTCACGTTTGCAAAACAGATCAACAGAGGTTACAGCTCTGGCAAAGTTAGGGAAAGCCTTAAAAGCTAAACAATTAGTGTTTTTAAAGATTTTTTTTGTCATTTTATTGGTTTACTTTTATGTAAAGCAAACTAACAATCAGCTTAATGTGACCACATGGCACCTCGTGTTGACATGCATTGAGCTGCTGTTCATAAAGCTAAAACAAACTATTTCATTAAGGGTTTAAACACTAATATAACAATAATTTAAATGTGTTTCATCATATGCTCATTACATTTGATTGCAAAAATATGAAAAAAGAATTATTTTTATATGATTTGTTAGCTGATAGCTCCAATGTTTAATAAGGCACAGTTAAAGAATATAAAAGATTTCAAACTCCTAATTATTCCGTTGGAAAGAAACACAAAATTATTGATCAATTAGGAAAACATTTATTGATTTCTGATTAGGCAAAATATTTAATAAATACTTTTCATTCACCTTATAGATCTGCATTTTAATTTGGTTAAAACATATTCCAATTGCTGAAAAAACAGTTGAAAGCTAATTTGACCTCATACTAAACTTTTCACCATAAATTCTGATTCTCAAACATAACATCCATGTTAAACTGATTCCATTATTTTATTGATTTTTTTTAAAAACAATTTTCATTCCCTTTTCTTTGTGTGCATAGTAACTAAGTTTAGTTTTAATTATTGTTTAACTGAAATATGTTTGACTTGGAGATTTTTTTTTGTTCACAAATTGTAATACTTTAAATGAATAAAAGCTGTTGTGAATTTATTCCATATTTGTGCAGCATTAAAATGTTTGGCTGTGATTTAAGCTGAATTCATCCTTTTATTTGTTGTCCTATCTCAGAACAACATCTGGCAGTCCAAAAGTTATTTGTTTTAATAACATATTTTCCATCTCCACTGGAGTGGACATTAAATTCAAGTTATTTTAGAACATATTATGACATTCCTGAACTATCATTGAATATAACAAAATATTTAATCACTAACAAGTTTAGAAATGACTGGACTCAAAGTGAATGAAAATGTCATAACACTCTCCAACACTGCTTGTTTAATAAACGCATCGATCGCATTCTAGATATTCAAACATAATTCAAAAAGTACTTGAAGGTTAAAATGAAATATTGTTTCTTACCCAGGCCTAGCAGGTCTACAGCCGGCTCGGGGCTTTTCTTTGGGCTGGATTTGCACTCTGGCTGCAGGGGCAGAAAAAACAAAAACAAATAAGCATAAGAATTTCTAATAACAAAATATCAATTATAATTGGGGTGATACTCCACTTGCATTGACAAGCCCTGCATTCTAAAAGCACTAATGAAGAAGGGTTAAAGCAATTAATTTAAAACATCTTCACAGTTTACAGATGTGCCTGGAATCCGAAGCTTTATTGGTACCGGCTCTATTTGCTTCACTACAGTCCATCTTAACTCTTTTTTTCTGTTACAGCTGAGCAGCACAGCAGCCTTGACAGGTTAGCAATAGCAAGAAGGCCCAGCTGTCCCTACATGACACCAACACAACAACAACAATGGAGGACCTTCTGCATTGTAAAAGATAAGAGAGATAACTGTGGGCTTTGAGGCGAAGCAATTTGTTTAGGTACAGGAGAGCGGGAAGCTACCGAGGGTATCAGACTCAAGGACAGAAGTTAAAAGAGTAAGCCAACACTAACTATTGGTTGTTTGCTGTTGTGGTTATATGATAAAGAATGCATCTAAACAAGCATGTAAGCAGTAAATGCTGCGCATAATCATTACTATTGGCAAAAGAGCATAAGATCAACGCCATTTTGGTCAAATATAGGTGACTGTAAAAGCAGTTCCCCGCAAGCCTTAGCCCCTGTAGGACTATATGGCTAAAGCACATTTAGTCTGACATTCGAAGGTCTGATCAAGATGCTATCTATAAAAAACAACACCAAGTTAGAACAAGAGGAAATCCATCATAACAAACTCCAAGGTACCGACAAGGGTTAGAATCCAGGCTGGATTCAAAAGTCACAAAGATTCACTGAGAGTCTAGGCTTAGGCGCTGACCAACTGGATCAACACTGCGGCGTTGAGGCAAGGTCTGAAGACAGCTTATGTAGTGGATCCTCTGATGATGGTAATAGGAAGAAAACACAAACATTCACGTGTCTTTCTTTTTATACACTGTTTTTATGAATGGTGTTTCTAAATAGAATGGCCTGTTTGCTCCTCACACATGCGTGGGATATCCTTGTAAAAGGGATAAACAATAGATTTATATCTTGATGTTTTTATTTTTACTAAATAATAAATACACAAAGGCTTTTGGGAAAATAAAGTTAGTTTTGCCATCATCTGCTTTCCCAAACCTGCTATTAGCCTATTAGCCTACAACTACATATCAGTCTTTAATCTTTACAAACTCTCAAACATTTTAAAATTAAAACTGTTTTTTGCTGAATATCAGGATCTCTGGAGCAAATTGTAACAGGAACAAGGCTTTCTGCAAATTCCCCATTCACCTTAAGTAAAAATCCCTATTATTTTCTTCTAAATTCATCATAATTTTAAGCTGAAAATATAATTTTTGTTGGAGTTTATAAGCCTTATAGACAAAAACACAGAAAACTAAAGGGAGCCTAAACAAAAGGGTGACTGAAAGACGCTGCTAACAGAGTTAAGGAAAAACATAGAAAAGATGAAGAGAAATAGCAGTTGAAAAAGGAGGATAAAAGAAGGTTAACACAGGGTCCATAAGGGATATACGACACTGGTACCAAACACAATTTCCCTCTGAACAAAAAGATCAATGGACTACATTAGCTTGAATGTTGTTTCCATCCAAGGTAATGAAAACAATTACCGTTTCTATGCTTAATCAAAAACGCAGAGGCTTTGAATTTGATATGTTGGAGCTGCAGCACGGCTTCAACAATGCGAACTACAGCAGGGAGGTCATTCCTGTTTAGCAAGACATTTTTGCTTTGTGCTGTGCTCACAGAAAACCATAAAGCAACTTTAGAAATTAAAAAAAACGTAAATAAAAAGTTGAATCTCGTAGCAAAAGGGAGGCGAGGGGTGTTTGAAAGAGTTACACAGGTGAAAATGTAGAAATAGTCCTTATTTTAAAGTTTCTATGGATACAAATGCTTCCAAATAACTTTATATATTTTAATATTTTACAGCCTAAGCATGTTGCATAAGAACATTTCAGCTGTTTTTTTTTTTTATTCCGTGAAATGTCAATAAAAGTGAATCCCTGGCCCTAAATGTGGTTACAAATATGAGAATTGCCCCTCTTACATGAGAGAAAGGTCTATATACTCAGTCGACATTAGCATTACAGCTGGAAATTACAGTATGAAAAGCTGATCAAATTTGGCAAAACTGAGGGCTGGTAAAAACACAGGCTTTTTGTATGCCTGTCAATTTGATTCAGAGTTTATATAAATTGACATAAGACAGTCTTTCAGTGCTACAGCCCACACAGCCACTGTGAAAGAGAGAAAATTAATTTGAGTAAATCCTGAATGACGTGTTTGTCAAAGAGCTTGCATGCTGCGTTGTTAAAATAAACAAATAAATAAATATGCTGGGTGACATTTAAAATCAGGGAAAACCAACTGCATGCTTGGAGGGTCTGCATTATTTAGCCAGTCCTAAAAGAACAACTGATAATCATTTTCTATAAAACTATTGTCAGGTTGTTTGAACAAAGAGGTTTGTGTTAATAGAAAACTGGTGAATGCTATCCAGTATCAAAGATACTAATTATTGTAGGAAGGGTGATAATATTTGATAGTAATATAAAACACAAAGAAATGTACAAAAAAACAACATCCAGATTCTACAGGCTACAGTTAGCATGTTAAATTCTATATCAGCAAAAGGAGTGAAAAAGGATTTTTAATGGACAGACTTTTTAGAAACAGCACAGCAATACAATCCGGTTAATAAAGCTGCATCTGCATGAAAGCATTAGTCCTTAGGAAGAATCTCTTTTGGGTAGATGTACAAAATGACCTTTAGAGAAAACTTGACAGCATGTTGGCAAATATAAGGAATGAAAATTATTATACACAGGATGGGAAGGAGATTTTGACTTGTTTTGCTGCCACAAAATCTGGACACCGTGCAGTTATTGAGTCAGCCGTGACCTCCTACATATACTAGACTATCCTTGAGTCAAATGTGCTGGCATCAGTTCGACAGCTAAAGCTCAATGTGGAATTATCAAAAATCATTTACCCTGAAAAGAGCAGGCATCCTATCAATCAGAATGCCTCCTGCTGCTTTTATCCAAAGTGTTTGGGTCCATGTCTTCACTTCCATTGTCCTATCATGTAACGTGCTGTTTACTTATACTATGCACGCAAATTCTAACAGGTTGTAGAATTTTTATTCAGTTTTTTAAAAAAGTCAAACATTTTCAAAATGTTTTGCACCTTGCATCATAAAAAGACTTTCCTGAAATGCAAAACATTTCAACTGAGAAGTTTTCACGATTTCCCAGTGCCTATTATCCATTACCTTATTAAAATCTCTGCAGGAAGAAATTCTTAAACAAGTATTCGTCATGTAACCGGAATCCATTTCATCTCTGGGCATGGTGTTTAATTTCAGAAGGATCTGAAGGAAAATAAGAAGACAGACTCCCTCAGCAGCTGCATATATGGATCTCTCTGACTTCAATCTGTCTCAGATTTATTCTCTTGTTGTATCCAATCCATCTTGTATTTGCAACCCCTCCTGGATTTGCCCTTTGTTGTTTTCATTTTCTCTTTCCTTCCCAATCTCCCGTTCCCAATAACTAATTTGCAGCCTTAATCTCCAGCTCATCTTTCTTGCTTTTTTTTTCTTTGAATTGAACATGCTCAGGCTTTGTTCAATAATTTTCCTCTCACTCCTTTAAGTAGGAAAATAATGGGAAAAAAAAAAAAAAAAACTCAAGGTCACTTAGCAGGTAACAGATCGAGGCTTTAGTTTTGCAATCAATTTGAAATAAACTAAGAAGGTAACATGGAAAGAATAGTTGTGGTTGTTGACATGTTTGTTTTCTGATTATTTAAAACATCACAAAGATAAGTTGAATGACATAATCTACCAAGGTTGTACTTTGCAGATATAAGAAAGCCATAAACATTTTAATACAAACCCATTCCATAAACTTACAATCAGAAATTATATCCTCTCTTTAAGACATTATTGTCACATTAATTTGGGAGTTTTGCCGATTTATCTATCTATTTATCTATCTTAAATATTGGATGAATAATTTAGAATTTGAGGGGCTTTTTGTTTTTTTTCTAATCCAGTCCCAAAATTGTATATAACAGGCAAATTTGTTGGTGTAAAACAGTTTCACAGAAGAAAACCAGCCAACAGATTTTTCTGTATTCTTTGCCAGTGTTCACATGTTTGGCCAATTAAGTCAATTCTTTTCCAACATGTCCATTATAAAACATCTAAAAGCTCTGTTTTGTTTTATTCTTATTTTACATCTGTGAATACAAATCTAATCCATGTTTTTTACTCCATCCATCCATCTATCTATCCTTCCCGTTCCTTTCAGCCAGGACTGGTTCTCAATCCAGGAGGGAATTTGAAACCCTTTCATGTGGACCCAGGCCCACTGATGACATAGATCTAGATATTTAATATTGACTTTATTTGGTAAACCTTGCTAGTACAAGCAACTTTCAAGGAAGCAATTTTGCTTTCAGAGCTGTGTCCATTCTTGATAAAATAAATGCATATGATCATGGAAAAATTCCTTAGAGAGTTTGGTCTAAAC
>NW_015150493.1:1574628-1576833 GCF_000732505.1 Cyprinodon variegatus
TAAAGCCCCCATGCATCTGAGATGATCTGAGGTTTTTAACTTGGTGTATGATTCAGCTGATAGTGAGCAACAGAGAATGGGTTGACTGAGATCATACGATGCACATAGTCAGTAATAAAAGCTTCAGAGAGCGTGCTTGAATTGGTGAATGAGTTTCATGTTCTAAGCTGAAGGGAGCTCAGGAGCCCACTTTAGAAATGCAATGAGAGATGATCTCCAGCATGACTTTTTTTTGTAATTCATGCTACATATGCCTTTTAACATTTTAAATAAATGATTTTACTCTACTAATGATGACTGGAAAATCAAGTAAATCCTCAGTTTTTGACATGCATGCACCATCCATCTAGCTTGTGGGCGGGACTAAGTTCTGACTGGCACCCAGGCTACCATCCATCTAGCATATGATGTCCAAATCACCTCAGCTGGCACCTTTTATTACAGAGGAGTGACTTCACTTCAAACATCCCTGGAGTAATGAGCACACTTTATCACTAAGGAGAAGCCCGCCCCCCCTGTGGTGGAAGGTTATTTTAGCTTGTATGCCGGATTTTGTCCTTTTGATTCAATGATCATAGGAAAATGCTGAGACATGGGGAGGGGAATAGGAAAAACAATTTTAACAGCATCTGCTACAGTCTTCTATATTTACTAGCTTCAGTTTCCTCAACATGTTGCTTCATTGTGTTGTTCAGCTCTTTGGAATCCATAAAAGCTAAATGTCAAACCTCTGTGAGCATTTCCTCTGTGCTGTTCTGTTGCGGAGAGGTCAGCCTGTTTTGTTCACCTGATCATTTCTGCATGCAAAACCTAAATGCCAAATTCACAACCTGCTGCTTTTTATCCATCCAACCTCTTTTCATAAGAGCATCACTTCTTTCCTTTGAGTAAATCGGATGAGACAGCCACCAGGTGGGATCTGTGGGCCTACGTTTTTAGCTCCTCTGATGATTTGTATCAAGCATTCACACTTCTGGCAGCTTATTGTGGGACCTTGAATATTTATAGATGACATTTGTTCCGTGTATAAATGTTCATTCAAGCAAATGAGAGCAATGCAACTGCAAAGTTTGCCAAACCAAACTCTGCAAAAGGCTATTTTAACAAACTATATTTGATAATCAGACTTTTCTATTTCTAATAGTGGTACCTTTTATCCCTTTTCCTTCCTGTCAGAAAAGACTTTGCATTAAAAAGTGCAAACTGCATTTAACTCAGATAGTTATAACCATTTATTTGGTTTCAGGGCCCGCACTCCTGTCACACAACAGACACATGGTTCCATGATCTGCCATAAATATGCCAGTCCAGCCCATAAAAACCTGTATTGCTCATATTCTCAAAGTGATCCGAAGGATCTTCCGACTATGCTCTGATTGATATTTCTATATATATATTTTATTTTGCTTTAGCTTTATATATAAGAAATATATACAGCTTCTGATTTTATATAAGGAGGAAAAATGAAAATTAAGAAATTAATTGAAAACTGTTCATTTGTCAGTAACATTTAGTTATAACTATATTTTTGTTTTCAAGTTGTTTAAGTTCTTTTTCCCTCTGAATTACATCTTTCAATCAAAGGGCATTAAAGTTTTCCCCAAACAGCTGATCGGCTGCTTGGTGGATGGTTTTCTAGGATTCAGATCAATCCTGAAAGCCAGCCTGCCCCAGAGCAAGTTTGCCTTTCAGAGATGGTGACTAGCCTCGCTAAGAATTAATCAAGTACTGGAAGTCAGGGTTAAACCTGAAGTTCTCTGGCTAACCCAGTAATCCTGCTTCATGATAAAGGTCATCCAAAATGCTGCCGCTACTGTCCTGAAACCGTTCCAAAAACAGAATGCATAAATTTGTGCCTTCTTTAAAGCAGAACAATCCTTCCCTTATAGGGCAAAGCTTATGTTATCAGTTCACTTTCACCATATTTTGTCACGATTGGTATGGAGGTTGGTTGAGAACCCAAATGCAGAGACCGGAAGGCGGAGGTGAATCTTGCAAATTTAAAGAAGTAACTGAGGAAAAATACAAAAATACAAAGAACCCAAAAAAACCAAAAAAACCAAAACGTCAGGGAAAAATCACATGGGAAGCCAGAGACGAGGGAAATACAGTAACAAAACAAAACAAGGAACCAGCCCTGAGTGACTGCAGAGGTGGAATACATAAGGGTAACAGGACAAAGGATGGACTAAAGAGCTGAATAAG
>NW_015150493.1:1577453-1616886 GCF_000732505.1 Cyprinodon variegatus
ATAATGGAAAATAAACCAAAGATCAATAAAACAGAATAACTAATAATAGAAAACTAAAAACTCAGAGTCCCAAAAGGGGAGAACAATGACACATCTCAGCTATTCATGTTAAAAATGGGGAATTATATATGTTATCAAATTAAGATTTTCTTTTCTTTTATGCATTTATTGCGTTTTGTGTCATTTTGCTACCCTCTTGTTACTTTGTTTTAAAGTACTTTGATTTCCATCAAGTATAAGCAGAATTCTTGAAATAAACCTGCTTTCCTTTAAAGCCGTATTCCAGTAATGCTTGCAAATGCAACTAGAACCCAAACACACACGGAGACTTAAAAGGCAGGCACCCACAGGGACATAAACACCTCAAACACAAATACATGGGTGATTGTGGAAGGTCACACTGTGGCTGAAGCTTGACAGCGGCGTTCAGGGAAAGAGCACCTAATCAAATAAAACACTGTCAACAAACACAAAAACTCTCACGCACCCCAATTTAACCAGGTATTTTAAGAGCTGAATCTTATTTGTCACCATGAAGGAGTGCATTCTGAGCATTACGAATCTTGTTTTTGGCTGCGGTTCTGTGAGTGACAACCAGCCTGAGGTTCAGGATTAGCTGGTTAGATTTAACACCCACCTGGGAGGGAGCAGAAAATCCAAGAGGAATATTTTCAGATGCAAAGAACACACACAGCTGGATTTGTTGCTCCAGTCTTTCAGTCAAACACTATCCCTCGAGTTTTTAACTGAAGGAATCAAAGCTGTATTAGCATTTGTGCATCTGTGACGTGTTCTGGATGACTTTGCAATCACAAACTCCCAGTCTAAGCTGATTTGAACCGTGAAGGAGTCGGATTGATGCTCACATTGTTGCCACAAAGCTCAAAATATCAATTTTTGGATAAAGTAATTGGATTTATGGTTCTTTATGAATGCTTTACTGGTTCCACTGTGTGGAGTGACTTGAACAGACATCACAAATACAAATCTTGTGTGTCTATTCAGAAAAAATAGAGAGTTGACACAGAAGAACTGATCTCTTTGGATGTCAGGCAATTAACAGGCAAGCAAAACAATTAACCTGACATAAAAAGCACATAGGTATTAGTGCATTTTAACAGGTTTAGACTTAAGAAAGAGTAACAAGTATGTAGGATTCAGTTTTCTTGATGGACATAAAGTCGCTGCAAGCAAGAAACAGCTTCCAAAGCAAATGTAGTCTGCATTACCATTTTTATGAGTTTATTGGTAAAAGAAATGCAAAAATCAGTAGATAACTGTGTTCCCTTTCCACTGAGTGAAACACATTTCATCCAAACACTAGAAATAGCAAACAATATGTAAAGGCTCATGACAAAGAACTCACTGGACTACATAACCCTAACCCTACATCAAAAGAATGGCTATTATCTCAAAGAAGCAGAAACTGATATCAGGAACGATCAAAGAAATCAGACATCTCAAAAGACAATGTGTTGAGAGCGAGAAAATGTCAGAATGTCATGTGGCAGACTTGGAGCAATATTATCGAATAAAAATGTCATGATCTGGCCTGTTTGCTCTACCTAATTAGTAATTCCTCTCACCTGCCGTTTTCCCTCCCTGCCTCAATTATAATTTATTCCTCTCACCTGTTTCCTCTGGTTTATATTCAGTTCAGCCTGAGCCTTCAGTGCCAGATCATTACTTGTCTTTCTGTTCAGTTTTATTTTATGGTTCATGTCCTGGATCCTAGCAGCCAGTGCAAAGAGGGTTGTAGTGTTTGTCTCATCTCCTGATCGTCCATTGTTCCTCCCCCGCGGAGTCCTCTTGGTTTTTGGCTCATTATGGGGGGAGGTTCAGCTTTTATCCAGTAAGCCTGGCTCCAGGGAGGAGACCAGTTTAAAGTCCTGCTTCAAGTTCCGGTTCCTACGTCCTGTCTCGGCTACCCTCTTCCACTGAGCCTGCCTGTCTGCACCTGATCCTGTCTGCTCCTGTGCGTGACCACCTGGTCATGCTTCTGGTCCCAGTCAGACTCTGAACCCTCCTGGGAGCCTGTGGATGCCTGGAAGTCTGGATCCTGCCACCTGTTTCTGTTCCTGCCTGATCTGGATTCTGCCTGTTCCTGTCTGTTCTGGATCCCTGACCAGGATCGGCTTCCAGCCTCACCTCTGGGTCTGCAGCACTGGGGACATTCGTGGTATGGACTGTTAAACCAGGTAAGTGACCAACACAGTTAATCTTATATCAGTTTATCGTGGTCACTTACCTGTGTTTCCTCCCTAGAGTGTCTGAGATTGGGCGGTTAACTACATTTTAGAATAAATTACTTAAACAAAACTTGAATGATATTTAATTTTAAAAAAGCAACGATTTAGCTTAGGATTATAAAAAATTATATAATTAATTATATATACTAATTATAAAAAAAAAAAAAAACTGACCTATACAACAAATCACCTTTGTCAATATTGCCCCGATAAATCAAGGCCACCTGGACATTTTTGCAAATTTTTTAACTTTATTGACACATTTTTTGTGAATACCTTATTTTGCTTTCGGTTGTACGCTTGAGACCTCAGTTTTATTTTATTAATTTTGTTTCCAATGGATGTGGAAGATATAAATCAATAACTTTTCTCTCTTAACATTCCTCCTGCATGTTTTCCCTGGAAACATCAGTGGCAGCCTTTTTATTTCCTTTATCTCCAATCCAAACAAATTATAGTTTTTTTTATTAATTATAGTTCAAATAGCTGAACCTCCTTCCATCCACCACGTTTAGCATTATCTTTAAGTTACTTTGTTGTTGCAAGCTACATCAGTGTTAGAGATCTTGCTACAGACAGACTCGTGGGTTCGGCTGACATACTGTAGCTAGTGCAGTTAAAAAATGATGAGTAAAACATGTAATCATAATGAAAAGAAAAGTTAAAAACCTAAACCATTGAATGGCTCAGTAATATAAAGCTGGCTGTTGGATGAATTTGGAACTATAACAACCATATACCAGACCATAACAAATTGCAGCATCCATCTAAATACTGTGACAATGAGCTGTACTGAATCTTGGTGCTGGTCTGTGGTTCTGTTTTTTTTTTCTGCATATCATAGCTCAATTTGGGTCAGGGTCTATATGTGTGTATCTATCATCACCTCCATATCTAGGAAATGTGTGTTTACCTGGGAAACGCAGTAGAACTGACTCCCTTCCTCTGCCAGAGCAAATCCACCTAATGCATCAGCTTCCTCGTGGTCACACTATTGATCCATGGACTGCACATCTATGGTGCATGAGTGTAGGAGCTGGTGTGGCTGTGTGTGCGTGAGAGAGATAGAAAGTAGGTGTGCCACTTTGTTAGTTACACAGCCCTGCTCCTTTGCCTGTCCTTCACACCATCCGCTCAAACTAACTCCAATCGACCGTTGATATTTTTCAGCTCCAGCATCTTCTCCTGCTGCTGCTAGTGTGTGTGTGTGTTCCTATATCACACCCAGTGTCATAAGTCTAAATGTACAAACCATCTAACAAAATATACGAGCACAAACCTTCCCTATCCAATTCCATCACCAACTACCAAGATTGGCACTGTTGTCGTTGAAGCAAAGCAGCCGCTTGTTGTTTTTGATGATTTATTCATGGTTTGGTAGCATAAGACAACACTCAGCAGCAAACAGCAATTCCGTGTTTGCCAAAGAAGCACTAGGAGTTAAAACAAGGAAAGCAGAGTCAGACATTGTTTAGGACAAATGAATGAGATATGGAGATGAATGGAGGTGAGGAGAGAGTGAAAACCACAGGAGGGATAATAAGAGTCCCTCCTTGAAAATCACAGTAAATATTCAAAGGTAGAATATTCAGTATCTCAGCACTGACTTACCGTTTTTGCTAAGGTTATTTCACTCCATTAAATAAAATTAAGTCTAAACAAATGTGACTTAAATTAATCTGCCCGACTTCATGTTTCCCTGAGGGATGAATATGATATGACCCACAGGGCCATTTCTCTTTAACAACTCTTCAAAATGAGGCAGATTAGAGACCATTCTGTTTAAGTAACACAAATGTGAACTCTTGAGTCAGAAGAAAATACATAGTTATCAAATAAATACCACAGAAACCATGTGGTTGGGACACATACTTTAAGTTTAAAGTGCTATTCAGCCCAAAAGATCCAGTTCAAGGAATGCAGTGTTGAAAGACAGGAATTTTCCAAATAACAAGCAGAAAATGGCCGTGCTACTAGCCCAGTTGACAAATATAGTTTGTACCAGAACCTACAGCAGAGCATTTCCATACACATTTACATAAGTAATTTCACTTTCCCGATACTTTACTTTGGCCCCATATAGGTTAAGTACTCTCTAGCCTTCCTGGGTCTTTCGAGGGGTTAAGTTGTGTATAGCTGCCATGTTTTGTTCCATCAACTGCGGCAATAATGGATGAGGTGAGTATAAAAATGCTGGGTTTTTTTAATACCTTTATTGTATCACAAAAATTGTTTCAATATGTTTTTTAAGGTTTGAAGTATACCTCAAAACCGCATCTGCGTAATCATTTTTATCAAGAAACAGACCACTTTTAATAAGTGATATCTGTTTTGGGGACTGAAAATTAAGATTTTTTAAGGTATAAGGTAAGAACTGAGCATGCCAGTATGAAAATAGGTTTTGTCTGAAAATTTTGGAACTTAAGATTAATTGAGGTTTCAAATATAAACTGCTTTGCCACAGTTTAAAGAACATTTTTTAATCGACTTATAACCTAAAGGCGCACTTTCACTTTTGTCAAAGAATATATAATACTTACATAAATATGAAACATACATTGTCTTTAGATTGACTTTGCAAGTAAACCAAATTTATTGGAGTGTTATCCATTTACATACATGTGTTAATATACAGATTTTTTATATTTTTTAATGGTTCTATGCTGACAGCGCTGTACGAGGAGAGATCACGAGTTGGATACTGTCTGTCGGCTTCTGGAGATCCATTTTGAGGTTCTTACAATGTGACTCCACTGTCTGAAGCTTTTACTCAATATAAATGTCAACTTATGATTGTAAAGGCAAGAAAATAATTCCTTATACATTTGGACTAAGTTTGAAAAATTACCTTTTTACTAGAAACTTTTTCCTGCAAGTGCTGTAGATGTGAGACCTACCTGTTTATTGTAAAAATAAACAGTTCTTAATCATTTTTTTAAAGTTGTTTTAAATGAATCATAGAGTTAAAAAGCAACTCTGGCCAGATGCAGGTTAATGGAGAAAACAAAAAGGTCAAAGAATCTAGCGTTTCATGCTTCGAGATTTACTTACTGTACTGCTGGTTGGCACTCTAAGGAAAGTGAAAAACAGTTGTGTAATGGTATAATGTTGTTTTCTCAGTCCAATTTTCTTTGGGCTTTCAAAGTAATGGTAACCCAGATGAAAACCAGGGCTTTCAGAGGAAAATAGGCTAATGTTAAATATAAGGAAGAATTTTCAGATAAAAAATGGTACCAGTGAAATGGTTAACATTTGTCTTTTTGTTTTGTTTCAGCACAACAAAGGTATAAAAACATATGGGTAGAACAAGATAGCAATAGCTCAATAGTTGAAAAATCTATATTTTTTAAAGGCCATCTAAGACCAAAGACGTGAGGACAGATGACAATCTATAGAGAATGTCCATGTTGGAAATAATAAAGATCCCAATCTCTCTATGCTCGAACATTGTGAAATGTGAAGCTCTGTCTAATAAAAAAGAGAGGAATCAGACGAAGTATTGACAGCAGGACAATTAAAAAGTGCAGCGCACTTTTGTCACATGCAAATAATTTTAGCCTTTGTATATGTTGAAATTTTTCTTCACAGAATGAATTAATCCAAAGCTAAAGACTTATTCTTTAAGTGTAAAATGATGCTGTCATTATACAAAATCTATATGTACTGTAGCGCCCTTTACATATCTTTACCAGTGGTGTTAATAACTGCAGAGGATTCAGTGTCTAGCCTATTAGTCAAGGGTCAACTGCAATACATACAATTGTATATGAAATTATATATGTCTTCTTCAATTATGATGGCATTATTTTACAGTTTTCAAAAAGGAAATCTCAGGCAGCATATGCATCCTGGGTACCATCCAACTATTGCTATAGAGAAGTATCTGGGCTGGCAGATCTACAAGCAGCTCTTTTCATGTTTTGTGCAGTGGTGTGGTCCTTAATACTAACAATGGAAACCATTGAGGTGGCTGATCAGAAAGTGCTGACTAACGTACAGCTCCAGTGTTGAGCTTCTAGTTTTAATTATAACAATTCCAAACAAGCAGGGAGGGTTAAAAGCTTATTGATCGAGTGTGCCCAGTACCTTGCCATTGATGTACCATTTTCTTTATTGCAAGGTAAATTAAACTTGGCAAATCCGATTTTTACATTAAATTAAAAAAATTGAGGAAAATCTGTCATTTTAGCACAGTTTTTCATATTCAAATGGTATCTAATTTGACTGGAAAAATGATTTAACCTCTAGAGATTCAACCAATCTCACACAAAAAAACAAACACAGGTGAACACAAACATTGACTGGATATTTCTAGCTTCCCATTGTTTAAAATATCGAGTGCAAGCATATCCTCCAAGATGCCAGCTTCCAATCAGTGCTGCAGTTTAATTATTGCCTACAGGCATTGGATGGAAAGCAAAGAAAAGGACAAAAAGGTGAACTTTGGCAGTCCCAATCCAGCTGAATATTAATAGTTCACAGACATGGAGACTGAGAAGAAAGACCACTACTTGATATTCTACTTTCAGGGCCTGATTGTATTAAACTTTTACAGTAGCATATTACAGTACCATCACATATAAGAAGACTGGATTGAAAATAAGTACTAATGTATGTCCTCCTACAGTATACATGAGTAAAGCTTATTCACCTATGAATATAAAAACAAAAAAAAGATCCATCTGCATACTATAGAGTTGCAAACATAAAAGAAAATGTTTGCTCGCCTTCTGCAGGTGTCAAATAAATAGCAGTTTGACTCATTAAACAATAATACTCAGATGTGGGTCTCTGCAGAGGGTTTTGAGCCAAAAAAACACTCGAACCATTTAAACGGGCACTTCAGACAGACAATTTACTAATTAAAGTTTGCAAGATTTGCCAGAGGCAAAATCAGCCTTTTTTTTAACAATGGTGGCAAAAGAACTTCCTTTGAATTTTGTGTTGAACAACAAGTATGACCTAGTTTGAACTTATAAGCTTTATCTTAATGCAATTCCTTTGCAATAACATTCTTCCGCAAAATGCTCTGTCATTTGTATTGGAGATCCCTGCATGTTTTTTATATAATAAGCTTAAATTAAATTAGTATTTAAGAGCAGCCGACATAAAAGGTACCCCCACCCAACAAGGACTGCAGGACCAATTATCCCTTCTTACATCACTTGATCGCTTGATCTTGAAGTCATTGCAAAGGTTAGTAATTTGGAAAAAATGCAACTCAGGTCAATCTGATAAAAGTCATTATCGAATTATAGTTCAGGTGCCTGCTTTTATTGGTGGTCTTCACAAAAATCATTAACACACCAGCTAATCCATTTTTGTTTTTCTCTGGTTGATGATAAAATTAGTTACAATCTACAAATCATATACCTATCTGACTATGCTTTGTTGTTAAACTGATAATAATAAATCTGAGTGAAGAAAATATAAATTAGGGGTTCCACAAAACTTGGCTCTTGGGTCCTTTAAATCAATACTCTCTTGCCATGCATACGCTGATGATGCAGGTTTATCATTCAGTCCACACAGCCCCCCTGTATTTACCAAAAAGGTGTACCAGTGATATCAACAGGCAAGGAAGAAAATTATAATAGGGTGCAGAAAAGGAAGAATGTTTTGGTCATAAAAAAGCAATGCTAGATACCAGTGCTCAACTAAACAAGGGAAAACTACATAGTAATCTTTTATCATGAAGTGGAACTATTTACATCCCATTGTTCATCACTAATCTGCTTACTGAGGCCGCAAAAAAAACAAGCTAAGAGAGTAACTATCATCTTCCTAAAAACGTACAAAATGAAAGTGGTTGGCAGTTAATTAAACTGAAAATAAAATCGTTACTCTGTTACCACCTGCTATCCAGTTTAGCCCAAGATTATTATGCCATATTTTTTTATTTTTACACAGTCAATTAATGAATAATACATTAAGTGTTCACGTATTACAGTATATATATATTATATTTTCCTTAGCAACCATCCAATACAGATCTAATCCACAAGGTCAAATCTTAATGCTGTGTGTGAACACACAAGCTCAAAGATGACTGCAAGCAGCTCAAATACATAAACTGATTGAGTGCTGTCAACTGATCTAAAGCCTGCAGAGATTATAAAGAATAGACAACTGTAAGAATGATCCACTCCTCAAAGTAATAGATAATATCCCACAGGGCTATATAGTTCTGGTCCTTAGAGATCAATGTTATGTATAGTTTTAGATATTTCCCTGCTTGAGCGCATGTGTTTTAATTGAATAGGTCATTATATACTTCTGCAGGATTCAACCAAATACTGAGAAACTAATTTAACTGTTGAAATCCTGGACCGAGAGCACAAACACAATAATAACTGCTCTAAAGAATCTGAATTGCCCACCTCTGCATTAACGGAAAAACCCTTTGAGAACCTACAATAAACTTTTTTACCATCTGGAATAAAAACTAGAAAAGGACATAAGAACAAAACCAAAGAAATGATTCAGTGTCAAAGGAGAACATTTATAACTCCCATGTTGAGAAAACAAAGCATTTCTCATTTTCAGTATAGCAGCACTGCAACCAGAAACCGAATAAAAACCTAAAAGTCTGGACGGATCAATACTAATGTCATTTACTGCAACACTGGAGTCTATGAAACACTGCGTTTACTAAAATCAATAAATTATAAAGAAAAACATAATATAAATGCACAGTCTGCATTATCAATCCTTATCACCATGTGACCAATAATGTGTGTCTGGGTTCACCTTCCTTGATCCGTTTTCTCCACATCAGTTCCACCATCCTATCATGTAAAGACTGATGAGTTTCATTCAGTTATGAAGGCAAATCTGATACTGATGTTATATCGGCAAAATAAGGAGCATCTTAAAAGGTTAAGCTACGGTTAGGAGACTATTGATGCAAGTGATAAGAACAGTCACCCAAGATAACGAGACTGAAAGACAATCGCTCAAATTTGTCCAATCATCTAAATGAAAATACAATGGAGAGAAAGTGTTCAAATTCAGCATGCTTAGGGCTGCAATTAAGGATCATTTTACTAATCAATTAATCTGTCAAATAATTATTTTGATATATCAATATTTGGACAGGAAAATTTCCTTAGAGAAAACATAATTTTCACAGATTTTAAACAAGGGGAAACTAAAATGTTTTCCACTTGAGGACTACTGTGTAGAGCATAGGGACAGACGATAGATTATATATATATATTTTTTTTTACAATTTTCGTATAATTACTGTACTTCCTTAAGTGGGTTTCTTTGTCAGCTACAGGCATGGTTTAAAGTCTCTATACTCCAGTTAACGATTAATAGATTAGTGTATTATTTGACGATTATTTCAATAATCAATTAATCACGATTAGTTGCTTTAATCCTAGTTTCTACTAAACTGAACACCTCAACCTATGTGCTTTAGAAAAAAAATATCCTAAAGCTTTTAAAATGGCATCAATAAAGAAAGGAAAGATCTATTAGAATATCATTAGGTAATAACTAATAACTCTATGGTAAAATTTGAGAGTGAGCTATTTTGTTTTTAATACATTCAAAGGGAGACTATCTATTGTAATGGGTCGACTGAATATTGTTTGTGATTGTAAAACATTTTTATCTGAAACCAACAGACTCGGGAAATTATTTTCCTGCTGCCACTGCAGGCCCTCAAGTGGTCTTGTGGAGTCCAGGTCACTGTGTATTATGACCTTTTTTAGAGACGGAGGTAAAAGTCAGAGGTATTGATTAAAATGTGATGTGTGGGAGTAGGCTGAAGTGAACTTTAAATGGTTTGTCCCCCACATAACACCAAGACACAATCTTTTTGTGTGCATCACCTCACACTGCCTGCACACATTCTAAAGTAAGATAGTGTTGCGTTGGGATAGTACAGTTTACAGTAAGTCTATCTTTAAGGGGCAGGGAGAAAAGGAATGACACACTTGAAGAAAAAAAATGGAAAGAAAAAAGCAAGACTGTCAGCATGTTTCTAGCTGTGCCAAAGATTAAACGGCTTTCAGCACGTCAGCATGCGCTTGGACTAACAAGTCTCTCCTTCTAGGTGTCTCCTTAACAGTGACACACACAATCACATGCACAAGGAATGTCCTCAAATATCTCCTTGACATTGGGGCTCTTCAGCGGAGGGAGAACAGCTGATAAGAAGGAGAGACAAACAACAACGCATATCTCTGCCTGCACACATACAGTGCTGTAAAAATAATCAGCCCATCAAAAACACTGATTAACCTTCTTTTGTTGGTGCTTTTGTCAAACATGGCTGTTTAAGACCATAAAACTAATTATATTATCGGAAAAAGATACCAGAGTAAAAACAAGAAGCAAGTTTTTGCTATACTTACCTGGCCTTACATGAAAGAAAATCATGAATTAACAGCAGCTAACAATTTTTGTCACATTTTAAAAACCAAACTACCAGGGCCTGGAAATTGCTTTTCAGAATCAGGAAATTATTTAAGAAGAACCTCTCCATCAGCATGAAGCAGACCAAAACCTCTCTTACAGCAACACGCTTTAAGTGACTCAATCTAAAAAAAATTCAAGAACTGGTGACAAGTCATTGGCATCAACCTGTGTGGAATGCCATTTGTAAGGTTTTGGGACTGCGGTAAACGACAGACAAGGTCAAAGACCTTCAAAATAACTAAACAACCCACCAAACAAACCTAGAATAGGCTGATGGGTCATGTAGTAAAACACAGTATCACTAAACTGCTCTGACTTACTGTTATTGATAAAACCATGATGTCCAGACCAAAAAATGTTGGAGAACATCATTTCATCATATTGTGACTTTAAGCCCAGATGCACTTGGTTATGCATCAGGAAACATGTAAATCCACCGAGATGTATTTCCCTAATTACAGCAAGGTCCATCGTCTTACACCCGACACTACTGTTGTGTTCTGGGGCTGGGGGATAAATTGATTCTATTTATTAATGGAATTGTCTGATTATGAATATTTAATTTTTGGTAAATGTAGATTATTTTTCACCAATTCACTTCTTGGGTTCCCATAATTCTGAGTGACATCAGTTTTTCCATATTCCTTCTTAGATATATGCTCATGACTGATAGAGCTCACCGCATATTATACTATATTATCATTATTTACTAAGCCAAAGCTGACCATCTTATTCAACAGTATCGATTTAGTTGCAATTTAAAACCCATGTACAACTCCCAAAAGGGATGTTTGGTATAAAACAATATTTTTTAAAGTAATATGTTGTCAAATTACTAAGGAAAAAAATTTATAAAAAACTTGGATTTGGTATATTAAAAAAAAGCTTTTATTTTTTAAGCCACTCCTTATTATCCAGTAGATAGGAGGGTATTGGTGCCTAGGCGGCAGCATCAATCATTTGCTAAAGACCAGCTTCCTAACTGGCTTAAGCCCTTTCCAGCCTCTCAAACTGTCACTCTGATCTTCCCATGATCTAAATTATGGTCCCATTAAGCCTCAAATAATAATGTCTAAATAATTAAAGTTAACCAAACAGGGGGGGAAAATCCAGGTAGTTTCAGATTAAGACAAAATCAGACAGACTGAAGACAAATGCAAAACATTTATAAATAGGTTCATGTAGAGTGAATATAATCAATATAACAAACAAACAATGAAATTAGGTTTAGGTACGGTGGCATGCTTGCACATAACCCATATTTTTACTCCCTGCAGAAGATGCTGAAATGAGAAACACACACACAGAGAAAACCACATTCCTGAAAGCAGAACTAATCCCTCTTCCCTTCACAGGTCATGAAATACGTTTAATTTAGCATCCATGACCCAAAAAACACATACACCTACCCTCCTCTAGCTCTAATAATATATTACTATCGCACATTTATATACCATAGCTTTAATGGGTAATAAATCAGCAGTCAATTAAAAATCCATCCCATTTTTTTTTGTCACCATCTTCCTCACATCAGAAACTCTACCTCATCCTGTCACTTAACTCTCTCTTCAAACACACGTTACTCATATCCTGTCAAAGACTTTGATGGCTGACAGCCGTTGACTTTCACTTACCCTTCCTCCCATTTTTCGTCACAAATTATGAAAGCATCTTTTACCAGTGGTAGTCTGATGCATTTAAAGTGCATCCTTCTTTAGAAAAAAGCTAAATATAGCTAAATATACCAGCAGCATTGTCAGTAATAGTGCAGCTAACAGACCGAAAAATATTTAACATGTCAGAAGCCTGTTGAAAGCAAACTGAGGCTAATACTATGGAATTTTTATGCCACTGTGTTTCAGTCGTGCACAGTGGCATAAAACATAAAGCATCTGTGAGCAGCATGAATGTTTATGAGGACTTTCCCATGAGGGTTCAGGTGGAGAAGCAGGTAAAGGAGCTAGGCCTTCCTCTACTCACACATTATTCATTCATAATGCAACACAAGCTGTGATTCCTTTTGCCTCATTCTAGCTTAGTGTTGCAATATTTATGAAGGTAAATTAATGCCGACAGATAGCATACTCTACTGTTTGTTGCTTACAGGCCAGATTGCCTTATGAGTGCTGGTTTATAGTTGCTACAGTAATATTCCTGGTATTCTTGATTAAATTTCTCATAAAATTAGTAACACTGACAAGAAAAAACTCATCAGTGTACATCCTGGCCTTCATATAGCATAAAATCTATGTTTAGTAGGTCTACTAAAAATGATAAAATACCCAGCCATTGGAAGAGTTATGGAAAACTGGAACACATTTCATTCTTAAATACTTGTGATTTAAAGATGAGTCCATGACTGACTTGTTGACTACAGATCCCTGGTTCCTATGGCTTCTTAATACAAATGATAAGGTCACCACTGATGGGATTAACAGTTTGCATAATGTTCTTTGTTTTAAAGGTCCCATATTAATTTGCATTTGAAAATAAAACTTATTAAGGATGACAATAACCCCCTAAGAATGTTTGTGCAGGAAAATTCTTTTTAGATTAGGCAGAGACCATGTACCAAAAATGTCCTTATTCAGCCCTCCTCTGGATGAGAATTTATCCAATCTATCAATCAACTTTATTGTCAACTACAATTTACATTGCCATTGAGATTTCAGTTTCAGTACAAACCGTTCATCACAATACTTAACACACATTGGGGTGGGGCGGGAGGGCTACCTGTCCTCCCGAAGGCCGCGCCCCAACAACCAATAACCATGACAACCAGTCAGAGTTTGTAAAGAAAGTCTAGGAGCACAGAATAATAAACAATATGAAGGCCATAGCTTGGCCGATGGGCTGCTACAGACATATATTTCCCCTTATGACATCATAAAGGGCATGACTCTCCACCAGAGCATTTTAAGCTAAAAAGGTGGAGAAAGGCAGTGTTAGAGGGGAAAGAAAATTGTTGAACCTCAAACACAGGCTTCAAGACACATGACTGTTACTAAAGGTATAAAGTGAACTTTGCATAATATGGGACCTTTAAGGCTTATTTGTGTCAAATGTCCAAAGGACCTAGTCCCACGATTTTACTGGCTGCTTTTTTCTCCCACTTTGCAACGTTAAACATGCTGCTCTAATATTAGTAAGCTTCCATTTTTTCTTAAGTGATTCAAGGATTATTTGGTGCTTTTAAACATTAACATTAACTAGCATAAAGAATGATGGCAAGGAAATTTGAAGGTTTTGGAATTTTTTGAAACATAAGTCTGATGGTCCATTTATTGGGGTTCATGCTGGAGACAGTGTAGGACAACCACATGCATATTTTCTGTGGCTCTCTGTTTATAACTAAGTATGATATAGAGATATGTGAACACATCAATAATTTACGTGGAGCAAAAAGTCCCTTTAGATTCAAAACTATATACATGAAAGATGTAGCTTTGTCAAAAATAATGGAGATAAAAGAAAATGGTGGAGGGTGAAGTCCCCATCCATCAAGGATGGATAAACATAACATATGTGATGGAAAAGGTGTCTTTTTCCCTCAGGATGCAAAAGGACACGTTTACCAAAATTTGGACTAAATGGACCAAGACCATAAAACCTGCGGTTCAGGATCTTGTCTTGTGATTGGTTACATGTTCCCAATGACTGTTATGTGTATGTATCTTGGATTTCATATACTAAAAAATCTTAAATCAAAATTAAAATAACTTTCTTTAAAATAAAACATATTAACTGCTGCACAGTGGGGAAAATTATTTTCCAGTCATGTAAATCTGATTGACCTGCTGGCTAGTTTTCCTCTTATTTCCCCCTGAATTACACTAAATGGACCTCCCTAATATTGTGTATTAACAAAGCAATTTATCCATTTTTTCAAATGACTAAAAATGCTACAGTAGAATCCCAATTGGAAATATGTTTTATCATACAGTCACTGGAAGGTATCCACATGCAGGATCATTGGTGTCATTGCTTTTGTTTCAGTAAGTGTTGTTTATTTTAAGTACACTGGTTGTTGAGATTGGGGAATTTGCGAAATAGCAATGTTTATATTTGCCTCTGTGAACATAATAGCCATAGTGCTTGTGAGTCAGTGCTGTCACAGGAAACAAAAAAAGCCTTTTTTTCAGTGATGTTGACAGTGGGAGCAAAATCGCAGTCTTTGTTATGTTTTTCTTTCAGCTTTAAGAAGGTATAATATCCAGGGTTTTTTTTCAGTTTGTTGATCTAATAGAATATGATTCTGAAAATGTGTCAGAAGCCATAAGGTACAATAAGCACAAACTGAAAAAAGCCCATTATGAGAGCGAAAACAGAAAAACATTTAAAACAGTATTCAGTCTTACAACTTTCTGTATGTATTATATCGCTGGTTGCTGTTCTTTGCTATAATAATGAAGGCTTTGCATTATTTAGTAATAATACCATATAATACCACTGAAATAGACTCTTCACCTTTGATCCTAATTGTTAAGCTTTGTAAGACTTTCTGTTGTTTGTACCTTAGAGTTGTTGTGCCTTTCCACTTTGTCAGCATCTTTTTCTTTCTTCTTTTCCTCTTTTTTCCTGTCACGCTCTTTCTGCAGAAGAGAGAGAAAACAATACCAACAAAAATAAGAAATTCCATCAATACTTAGGACAGCTCCGTAAAAAAGGTAAATCAGATTTCAGACCAAAACGAGTTTGTAAACTTAAAATTGTATGCTTGCAACCTTATATTATTGTTTTATTTGAAAAGGTGAAACTTCTAGCAAAATACCAAGCAGTACTTTCAGAGGATATTCAGACATTTTACTCTGATAAAAAAAAAAAAATCACGGATAAAACAGAAAATTACTCAAAGGTATAGAGGAGGATTTTTACGAATTTTTGAAAAGACCTTCTCCACTTTAAAAAAAATTTGCATGCAAAACCTGAGAGGGAACGCCTATTACACGCATGCGAGAGCAAGCATGAGTCCATTTCTCCTTTTGCACGCTCCGTTTAAAAGTTCGTGTTTGCATCATTCATACAAGCTTACTTTCCAAAAGAAGATTTGCAATTTTTCCACCATGTCAGACTCACCACTGGTAAGTGAAAAAGGAGACGAGCACATAGGACAGCCTTACATAAACATATCACCAGACTGATAGACTGATGACAATTAGGAGGACCATTTATTTTGATGACCCACCCAAAAAAACAACATCCTCCACTATACCTTTAACTTGTGGAAGATTGAGGACGGAAAAGAAGGAGCCCTGGATGACACAGAGGTGGAACTACATGCACTAAAAAAGTATTAAAGCCATTATGACATTTCTGCCACCTAGACTGACAGGCTGGGCAAAGAGAACATTAGTCAGAGAAGCAACTAAGAGGCTTATTGTAATTCTAGAGGAGCTTAAGAGATCAACAGTTGACATAGAACAATCCAGGACAACTATTAGACATGAAGAAAAAAGCAATTTTTTAGAAAAAAAAAATCTCATTAGCAGTTTACTACAAATCATGTTGTGATGCAGTAAACGTGTAGAGATGGTTTAATCAGACGAGAACAAATTGGCTAAACTACTAATTGAAAAACCTATAATTCACACAACCCAGAAGACAACCTCCCTAGTGTGAAATATACTAGTGGGAGTACAATGGTGTGGAGAAGCTTTTCTACAGCAGAGACGGGTCTATTTCATGGTAAGACATATTAAGCTACAAGCAGAAAGTTCCTCAAAGAAACCCTGACATAAGAAGCCAAAGATGAACGTTCATCTGTCAGGATACAAGAAAAAAACCTACAGCCAGGGCTACAATGGAAGGGTTTTAACCAAAGCATTTTATGAGTGAAAGGCCAGGTCAAAGTTCAGACCTGAGTTCAAAGGATAATTTTGGGGGAAGGCTATGAAATAGATGTCTGAATACACTACATCTAGTTTGGCTGAGCTTGAACTATTAATAAAAAACTTGCATTAACTAGTAGACAGCTAAAAGACTTTCAGCTTTTTTAATTGTCGTCTCTCACTTATCTGGGACCTGGTCACAGGGGCGGCAGTCTCAGCAGCGACTCTCAGACTTCCCTCTCCCCAGACACCCCTCTATGGGACATGTAGTCCCTCCAGCGTGTCCTGATTGTCCACTGGGCCTCCTTTCAGTGGGAAGAACAACAGCCGGACGAGACGAGCAGGGGGCATTTGGAAAAGACGTCAGAGCCTCCTCTGCTGACTCTTCACATGTGGAGAGTTTATGACCATAGGTGAGGGTAGAAACATAGACTACCCATTAAATCAATTACTTTGCCTTTTTGCTCAGGTCTCTCTTCATCACAACTAACCAATGAAGCTATTGCATTATAGCAGCAGCCATCAATCCATCAATGGACCTCCCGCTCCGTTCTCTCCTCACCCGTGAACAGGATCACAAGATTCTTGAACTCCCACACTTGAAGCAGGGACTCCCCTCCAACCTGAATGGGGCATGCCACCTTTTTTTCTTGGACAGCTGACCTTCACCCTGTCTGCTTCACACTTGGATGCGAACCGCACGAGTGCATGCTGTAGGTCTTGGCAGGAGGGAGCCAGCAGAAACCACATAATCCACAAAAAGCAGGAATGAAATCGACCGGTCTCCAAACCAGACCCCTTCCGCCCCTCGGCTTTGCCTAGAAATTCTGTCTATAAATATTTTGAACAGGATTTGCAGCTTCAAATCCGGCTAAAAGAAGACTCTACAAAGTCAATGAAATGTGACATGTCAAAAGGTAAAAGGTTCATGGAACAAGGGCCAATTAATTTCCTTGTAAGACAGACTAAGTTACATGCAGAAAGGTAATTAAAAAAAATTGATATTCGAAAAGGGGGAGTGGCAGCCTAGTGGTTAGGGCATAGAGCTTGAAATCCTGAGGTTTTGAGTTTGAGCCCCACTCCAAAGACTGCCACTCTGGGTCCCTGAGCAAGACCCTTAATCCCCGCTGCTCCCTGGGCGCCACACAATGGCAGCCCACTGCTCCACAAGGGGATGGGTTAAATGCAGAGGTAAATTTCTCCAATGTGAGATCAATAAAATTTCTTTTTTATTATTATTATTATTGATTTGAAGTATTAAGATTATTGCTTATTTAATATATTCTAATTATACTTTTTAGAAAATTCTTCTACAAATCCATAATCCATTATCAGACTTGTGGCAAAAATGACACCATCCTCACCACTTGGATCATAATTAATGTGCACTGCTTTATAGGAAGGCAGAATGAAGGCACTTTTCTTCATCACCAACCCATTCGATGTCCATTATAACAGTGTGTAGGAGGACGCTGCGGTCTCCATCACAAAGGTTTGCTGTATATCATAGCTAGAACTAGATGCTTTTCCTTAATGTGATTTTAGTGCACTCACTGTGCAGATTTAATGTGCAGACATCATCCGGGGGGAGAAAGCTGATGTAGTGTTTCCAGGTTAATGCCTCTGTATGCTATGTTATGTGCAAATGAAGCTGTGCTGATTGCCAACAGGCTTTAGCTAATGATTGTCAGCAAGCCAAAGTGAAAGGCTGCAGTTTAGTGAGCGTAGCCTATAATCTTGCCATTATGGCGACAATAACTCTCCAATTCCCCTCCTCTCTATTTGCTGCCTAGTTGCTGGTATTTATTTGTGCGTAGACAGACATTTCTTTAGGGATCTCGTCAAACAGAGGTATGTAGTGATCAATATTTAAGAGGATGGAGATCACGTCAGACAGCGAGGGAATCTCCTTTGACTGCATCACAGGCTTTTATTTTTCAACCATGGAAAATAAAGGATGAAACAATAAAAAGTTAACAAGAACTTATGAAAACAATCATATGGGGGAAGTATCTAGTGGTGCCACCACTTGTTGTTTTTTTCTTTTAATATTCAGGTATTTCTCACGGGAAATAAATGGAAAAAAGAGACAGGCAGCTGAATTTGTCCCCAGAGAGAATTCCTCCCCTTAACAAAACACATTATTAAATTGGATAAATACAACCGGAATTAATACATAGTTTAGTTCTCAAATTATGTTTTCATTCACAAAGGGAAACAAACTATGAGCACTACAACTGGTTGTACCACCCTTGGTAGCAGAAAGCCTCATGCCATGGTTTCTCAATAGGATTTATGTCCTGACGTTGCCTAGGCCACATTTCTAAACCTTCTTAGTTTTTGTTATTACATTCAGAGTTGAGCTTCCTGGTGTGGCTTATAACACTGTCCTTTTTCATAACCCAAGTGCATCTGAGCTAAAGCCTAGTAACTGATTGCATTCTTCTTGAGCATTTTTTTTATATAAGCAGCAAATACGTTCTATCAATCATTGCAACTTGTCCAAGACCTTAACAAACAAAGTTGCCCAGATTATTCCACTATCACATTCAGCTGCCAGGATGATGTTCTTTTTGCAATGGTTATTACACTTTCCAAAAGGTCTAGTCTAGCTTACAGACCATAGTACAAAATATGTTGGAGATAATCATTAAGTGGAGTCCCATTTGTGTGTTGTGGCTTTGGGACGCTTACAGGAAAGCTATTCTAACCCCGTTTCTTCTTTTTGTCTAATAATGACCACATTAACTAAGGCCTTTCGCTACTGGATGAGATAAAGTAGTAGTTGATCTTGATTACATTACATTTTTTTCCTGCAGTTTTATCAGATTAGAACATAGTACTCTTCATGTTTTCAGTTAGGTCCTATAAATTAGTTTTAGAATTCTGGCAGTAATCAGATTTCCTTCCAGTTTCACTAAAAAAAGTGGTTAATTACTGAATACATACATTTTATTAAGCTGGTGAAGATTCTCTGTCATCCAGGTCATAGTCATTCCAAAAAAGCTTAAAAAACAATCCACTGGACTTTGTTTCCAAGTTTAAAGATGGCTTTTTCATTCAAAATATCAGAATTAGCATTGAGATCCAAGCTTTATAGAGTGGATCAAACAACACATTTTATTAAGCAGCAGGGTGTTACTTCTTCACACAGACTCCTCAATGATGCAAATTATCACAAAGTAATTATTATCAAAACTAAAAATATACATAGATTTGGACTTTTTTTAATGACTGAAAACAACTGCATGTGACAAAAGAAACGGAAATCCTCACAGTTTGCCAGCACTTTTCTAGCACATCTAATAGAGAGTTTGGGCTTATCAACTTCAAAGCTCTTTTCACTGCTCCAGGTCTCAGACTTCATTAACTAGGATCTAATGAAGCTAGGATTACCCAATTTGCTTGTGCAGCATCTGAAGCCCATTACACTCCTACATCTGATCATTACTAATAAAACAAAACTGCAGCAATGTCAGCACCGTTGCAATGTTGACTAACACCTCAATGCCAAAGTTTTTAATCAGTTCCTGTCTATTTAGCCAGCAGATGGCTCAATCCAAATACCTCAAATTATAGCTCCTACCCCTTCACCTTTTGTGGAACCAACAGTAAGAACACCATCTAGGGTAGGAAAGCTAAAGCACGTCCTTACTGGGCAGACACAAGCTGGCAAAATTGGGATTAGAGCTTTCCAGAAAAGAATTACAAAACCAAAAGTTAGAAAAATATGAAAGGATGAAGCTCTCCATGATAAAACCCAAAAAATGTACATGTACAGTACATGTTAAAAAAAATCATCTATCTTATAAAAATTCATTGTCTTTGCCAATAGGCAACCAAAGACCTGGCTAAACATCTTTCCGTTTCTCCTGCTTTAAAGGACAATCCTACTTGGTGTTATGTTATAAAAGATTCTGTTGACCTCAATATGCTTGAACTAAAGGAAACTGATACCGAAAGCCTATACTACCTCTCAACATCTGCTGATGGCAAAGGACTACAATATGTGTTAGTGAGCATCTAAGAAACAACATAGAACGATATATTAAGATGTGGTGTTGTTTTGGTCTATAGACAGTAAGTGGTGAAAATGTGCTTATGGCTACTTTAAATATATAAAGTGATAAATTGTTTTGGAGCATACAAACAATTAAAAGGAATGTGCATACGTGAGAGGAGAAAAATACTCAAGAAATCAAAAGAACCATCCTACAGTTAGGATAAAAAATAAGATAGGGATGAGGCCAACAGCAGCAATGTGTCAAATGGTGTAATTCAAAAGCTTTTGCACTTATTTGAATAACATTTTTTAATGGATCTGCAACAGGGCAGAAACAAAGGAGGCACCACTCAAACCTGTCAAGTTGTTGCGAAAGCCAACCCGTTTTTTTGTTCAGTAACCGAGCAAATTATAAAATAACTTTAAAAAGCAATAAGTAGGGATACAACAATCCACATGTTTTCACTTCTGATCCAATTCTAATACTTAAATTTGGTTATCTGTAGATCCTATACTACTACTACCTATATACAGTAATGCTTTTCTTATACCAAAGTTCTGTTTGCTTTCATATTATAATAATAACTGTATTATATGTATGAATTTACACATGAATATTGAGATTACCATGTCAGAAAATTCCATCAGTTTAAATTCCATCCTGTAAACAAAGTAAGGGATCAAAATGACCGTATTAATTAAATAAAAAACAGATGACCATAAAAAGGAAAACTTCCCTGCTGTTCAAGAGATTTCAACCTAAATTATATTTATTTTGGAACTGACTAGATACATTTCCTAACAAATTGAAAGCATAATTTCCTTCAATATCAGAACCGATACGAATATTAATATAAGGTCTGTACATCTCTAGCAGGAAGATGAAATTACATTGGTTTTGCTAGGGTAGCTTAAGCCTTCATTTTGACTTAATTTAAGCTAGTTCTTGCAGAATCCTTAAGTTTGCACCCTGAAATACATATTTCTGAAGAATCAGATAATCCTACAGGTTTTTTTTCCCTTCCTCCACATTGTGAGGAAAAGCTGCCTATTTGGATGAAGATTCAGAAAGTTGGACTAAGGATACGTGTGAACTCTGAATCCCTTCTATGTCTAACTTTGCAAAGACACCAACAAAGAAGAACTTAAAGAAATATTCTGCACTAGCACAGCAAAAAATATAGAAGAAACCCACACCTCTGATCTGGTCTTGTCAGCCTGGGAGGACGGCGAGGTGGAAGGAGCGGTCGCTTCAGCTTTCTGTTGGAAGACACAAGAAGACAAGAAAATGAAATTAAAATAAAAAGAGACAGAACATTAAGATAGGCATGGAAAAGGGCATGGTGGGGATAGAAAAGGGAAGCTGTGAGAGCACTCAGTTAATTAGGAATAAAGGAGGATTTTCTCTCACACGGAGTGAATCTCAAGTCCTAAAAATTACACAGAGAACAGACAGCCTTTATTAGCCTGCTGTTGACCCCTGAAAAAGACCAGGAGCATAGCTGGACCTTTATTCTGCAATGCTGCCTGTTTCACCCAAGCAATAGATTTCTGACTTCTTAAATTGTTTTAGAGCAGGAAAGAGAAACCAGATGGTAAAAGATCCTCAAAGCGAACAACACAGGAAATCCCCAAGAGTTTCTCTACAAACTTCATCACAGAGCATCTGGCGAGTTTAACAATTTAGTCAGTTATACTTAGTTCATTAATCTAAGAGGAAGAATATCACTTGGAACAGAAATCCTAACAGGAGTAGTTTTTTTTTTTTTTCTAATGTGTAATTATTCATAAATGTGACACAGATGCTGTTCTCCAATAGCCTCGCCACCAACAGCACAGAAAAATACACAGCTGTAAGAAAAAATTAAAAATATCAAATGTAGCAATATTATAGCAAAGGGCTGCTGATCAAATGTACTTAATGAACTGATCTTCATCCGAATTGTTTTATTGTCGATTTGCTGCATATAGGGGTGTGTTACTGTCAATCTGGGAAGGTTTTAAGACTATTCATCATTATACGGACATAAAGACTCTCCTTAAATGGAAAACATTTAATTTTCCCAGGATTGGACATTCATTCAGGCCACTGAATGCTTAGAAGCCGGTTTTGTTTTTTGTTTTTTTTTGGGGGGGGAATGTGTAATACTGGAGACAGAACAGATGTATACAAATTGTATTTTGAAATAAGGATTTTATTTTTTGGTCTAAAATCTATACAAAGGAAAATTATATTAGTCATTCAGTCTCATCAGCTGATAGATTAATTCAAATATATTTAAAAGATATTTGTAGCAGTTAAAGATAACTGATGTGAAAGTAAAAATGAATCAGGGTATTTCAATGACCCAGATCTCAACCTGGTTTAAATTGTGTTGTGGGACTGTTTGAGCTTCGCTGAACTAAAGGAGCATTATTTACAAATTAACAAAAGGTCATTTTTAAGATTCTGAGGAGGGAAAACATGATGAGAAGGTCAGAGTTCAGAATAAGAGCAGAATAGGTCAAATTTAGAATAGGTAGCGATTGTTCATCTTTAAAAAGTAAAATCTTAGTAAAAAAAAAAAAAAAAGCCTAGACTAAAAATAAAAAAAACATATGAAACCTTACCGATTCTGATGGAGGCAGCCCACAAGGTCAGTTATTGTGCTAAGAAAGCTCCTTTATGTCTTGAACTTTACAAAGCTCAGTATGTGGCTCTGCACCAACAGGCATATGAATAAAGGATATGGAGGAATAACTAAAGACTTCAGGGAGAGCCAGAAAGAACAAAGCAAGGAAAGGTTCATTTTAATTTCTCCATTTGCATGCACAACACTTTCATGTTCAGGACACTTAGGAGACTTCAAACCAACAAAGTGAAAAGCTCTGCTAATGCTTTCAACGGCCTACTGCCCACAAAATCCGTCATAAAAGCAGGTGAGCCACAAGAAATGAAAGCGAAACCATCATTACTGCCATCCTCAATCTGTCAACATGACCCACACTGATCCACTCCCATCAGCTTCTTCAACGCAGAATGTCCTACAGCTTTTCTGTTGACAGTTAACAGATTTAACTTAGTACTTCTGATGCAACCATGCCCTTGTCTGTATCTCCTACTTATTTATGTTTTACCGTCTGTTTGCTCCATTTCTCTGCATCGCAGCTTCCCAGGAGATTTTCGCCTCGTCTTGCTTAAGCTTCTCTTCTCAACCTCTGAAGTGACGCTTTTAGAAATGCTATGAGAGTTGTAAGGTCAGAATAGTGTGGAATAGAAAGCCATGAAAAAAAGAAAAGCATTTCATCCTATTTTCTAGAATGTGCCACATTTTTATTAGATATTTAAAAGAAATTTAAAATGCAAATCTGAGATGAACTAGGCTGAGTTAGTAGCTGTTAAGCCATAGACCTGTCAGGTTTGTTTATCTGGATACAACATTTTTTGATATTTTACTTACTGCAGTTTATTCAGCTTACCTTAAAAATATATATATATTGAGAAATGCTGCAATGCATTCTCTGCATTCACAATGTTTCATTCTTTTTTATAGTTGCTTTTTAAATCTTTATAGATTGTAAACCTCCTCTTTCTGTAGTGTAAAATGTGCAGCAATGTCTGCTGCTGCTGTTGGTGTTTGTGCCTTAAAACTCATTGCATCACTTTTTTTGATGAAAAAATAGAAATTGGTCCCTCAGACTGATACTATAAAATGGTAAAACAAGTTTTATAGCATTATACAACTCTGGGGCTTTTCCAATAAGCCTTTAAGCCTTTGCTCTGCTCTCTTTACAGATTCCTCCAGACCGATTATGACCAAACAGCTCTGAACGACGCATTTTGGTTTGGGTGAAACTTAAAAGCACAAACCAAATAAGACAAGCATTCAAATTTCTAATGAATGTCCCCCAAAAACATGCTAATGTTTTACAGTAATTTCTTAGCTTATTACACCACCTCTTAAGCCAGGTAAAGGATACTTTGCTCTGTGGTTTATAATGGAAGGAACATGATATAGGATATTCAGTGGTTTAGCAATCGAATGTCTTATAAACTCAGCCTGAAGACTAACTCTATTGCTGCAGATAAAGAATACAAAAACATCTCTTTGCCTCTAATGCTAAAACCAGACAAAGGGAAAAAACATTTCCAAAAATAGCTGATCTAACAAACTCTACCTACTGCCATCCTCTCCTCTCTAAACCACCTCAGGCAGAAAACTAATGCTGACTACTAAAGGCAGGACAGAGGAGTGTTTTCATCTTTCTTCATTTACATCCTCCTCCCTCATCAACTGTTAAGGCATCAAAAGACGTCTTGCTCTCATTGCCTGTGGTGGTGAATTCAGAACATTTTCTGCTCCCTTCACTGATTCTGTTGAGGTCTTTAAGGGTCCCCCCCCTCTCCATTAAAGCCGCCTCCTCCTCCTCCTCGGACTTTAGCGCTGCAGGAGACGTAAGCCCAGCTTTAAACATGCAAAGACGGGCCGCTGAGGATGATAAAGAGAAATAGGCTGGAAGAGGAGAGGCGTGAGTGAAGGGGAATGAGACAGTAGGGGAATAAGAAGAGTGTAGAGAACAAGAGGACTGCTAGGACGAATTAGGACTTAGATCACTGAAAGGAAAAAAGAAAATGGTTTTACAGCCATAAAATCAAAGTGGATGCTCTGTTACCTTTCATTGGCATTTAGTATTAGAACTGGATAGATTGGCATTGTTTAAAATCAGATAACCTTTATATATACACAATAAAAGTCATCTCAAGGGACTTTGCAAAATATAAAAAAATGAAGTCACTTCCAATTGCGAAGAAATGCACAATAAAGAGTTCACAGCAATCCAATCCAATCATATAGAGATTAGAGGTGGTCACACACATTTTAATCTGATTTTAAATATAATCCAAGGCAGTCTGATTCAGTTTCTTCATTTATTGCTAAATAAGAAGCAGCAAACTGCCATACTGTGCTCCCCTGTAGAAGCAGATGGTTGCATCCATTTATTGAAGTGGAAACTAAGAGACAATAAATCCTCCAAACCAACACTGACTAGGGACCCATAGGGCTAATCAAAGGTAGTACTGTACAAACCAGCAATAAGCTGTAAAGTAAATTAGTACACCCCGTTATTTTCTAAGGTAACAGAACCACCTACAGCAACAATAAGGCTCATTTAGGCTCAACCTAGAATTTTAATCGAAGGGAGGTTTGAACTACAACTAGGACATTGCAAGTCAATAAGAACAGGAGCTCCTAGTTGTCTTTGAAGAGCATCCTTGCATTATTGGTCAAGAACTTTTAATTAAGCCGCTCCAGAAAAGTTCACGTTTGTAAGCTGCAGGTAAGGAGGAGAAAATATGCTGATTCAAACTTTCCTCCTGTGCTTCCTCAAGTACTCTCAGTCATCTGAAGAACATGCTTTAAGCTGCAGGTGTGGCCTACCTTTGATTCACTGCCACTCACTGTAACCTACAGAGGGACCTCAATGACACTTGTTAACTTAGCAGCGTTACAATTAAATGAAGTCCAGTGGGTTTATATCTGGAGGCTGGTAAACGTAATGGATGGGTTTTTGTAACTTGCTTTGGTCTGAAGTTGCCTCAGGCTCTGCAGCTGGAGATTATCCATAGTGAATGCTGTAAAACCTCAACTTTAGCTCCTAGGAAGACAGTGAGTATCATGACACAAACAAATTAGACCAACTTAAAAGTACGGAAAGCCAAAAGTGTCCAGTACTTTAAAAAGTCCTTAGAATGGTGTTCACAAATAGGAAAATTGTAAAATTTCCGTAGTGTTAAAGATAAAAAAATATCTTGTCTTAATGAATATGCAATTTATTACAGAAAAATATCTTTAGAATTGCCTTTTTATTTAATCCTTTACTACCAAAGCATTGCTTGATTAGCAGACTGACATCTCAGTAGTTCAGCGGCAATGCATCTATAAGCCTGTAGCCTATCTTCCTGATTTTACTTCGGGTCAGAAGTTCCCACGCTGTTCGGCTGGTGTGAAATTTTTAACGGGCCCGAGCTACCAAACTATCAAAACATTCTATTCAATATGTATTCTGTGGATACTTAGAAGCGACCGGAATCCAGCTCAACTCAGACACCAATGCCAACTCCATGTAAGATGAAAAAGGAAAAAACATAAACCTTATTCAGTACGAGCACGAGGTACGAGGTCAGGCAGAAGAGCTGCAATTCTGTGGTTTGGCCACAGGTGGCAGTAGCATTAGGAAACTCTGTAATGCTTCTTTTTCTTGTATTAATTACTGGTAAATAATAGATAGATTAATAGATTATGAATCAAACTCCATCACCATGGTTATCGGTAGAGTAAAGAAAACATTGTTTAGCTTACATATCAATTGCTGTGCTGTTTAATCAATAAGAAGCTCGGGTGTATTATATATGACACAATTATATGCTGTACTAAGCATTGGAAGCAAAAGAGTAACACAAAAAAGTAAACATGTACAAAATAACAAATTTGGACCAATAAAATATGCTGAAATATGTATTTGGAACAATTCCATTATTAAAATGAGGAAATAAAATACCATAAATCACTTTTTTACTCTGGTACAGTAATTCATTTTTCTGTTAGCCTTATTGTCTTGAACATGTTATCGGAAGGAAAACTAAAATAACAAAAGTATGAGGAGATTAGAGGGTAAAGGAGGGAGGAGGAAAGTAAGGGAGGGGGTCAAAGGAAAAAGGAGACAGATGTCAATCGTCTTTAAATGCAAAATTTGAAAAACTAATGACAGAATACCATGGCTGGATAAAAACATAAGATTATCTTTTCCCAGGCCTAGTCAAGGCTTTCAGCTGGCCTGTCCACAAACGTCACTGTATGGCAGTTAAAAAGGCAGCCAAGGCTGCACACATGGCAGGACAGTCCTATGACTAACACAGAAATATAAGGTTGAGAATAAGCAAACTCCTCCCTGCGGCATCATTGCTGCTCCCTTTTGACGTTTTTAGGCCAATCGGTGGAGTCATCACAGAGGGTTTGCAAGATGCACACTCATTCAACTTCTACTGAAATAAGACCAACAACACACACAGATGCACACCTACTAATTCACCCATGACAGAGCAATGAACTGGCACTACAGGAGCAGAGGAAAAGGAGAGCATGCACTCATGTACTTCAAGGTCCTATTATCCGTTATACTGTAACTATTTATTAATTGTGCACTAAAACATGAAGTGAACATAAAACATAGATGCATGGTTTACAGACAGCATAAAATATCTTTAAAATATAGATTCACAATTCAAGACGAAAGAAAAAAAAAATCCTCCCCCTCTGTTCAGGGATGGTTTCATCACCCAGCCTTAGTAGCAACCTTTTCAGAAAAACGGTCAAAGCGCGGCCCATCTGATTTTATGGTTACAAAACCAGAATAATTGAGAATTTGCGCGGGCAACATAAACAGCACTAATACTCTGTCCATGATTAATATCTATGAGCTTTGTTTAAGAACTGAAAAAGAAGTTAATTAACTTTTAATACATTCCACTGCATCTTCTGTCCGTCCAAAAGTCATGAGTTGTTTGAGCTGAAACAATACTTTGGATATAAAGGACATTAATTGACTACTTACTGTTATACTGCAGTTTTTGTTTTTACCATTTATATAATAAATCACAATAAGGTTTTATTTTTATGTGCATTTAATCTCACCTTTTACAGATTAAAAAAAATCCTTTAACATTAAGATGAAGTGAACAGATTATTTTCTAAACTCAACAAAAATAAAACCACCTGAGATATTTTTCTGTTTCCGAAGCAACTACAGCTCAGAGTCACAGTAGTCTGGCTTCTCCTCTCCCTTTACCATCTGTGGGGAAACTACTTAAAGTGATAAAGAGTTTCTTTTAATAATTAATTTGCATATAAAAGAAGAGCCCACTGTGTGGGCAACAGCAACAGATCTTGAATCACAGTCTGGCTGCTGGCGATGCCTCAGAAAAAACAAGAGAGGACAAGAAGGAGAAAACGGGAGATTTCTCTGATTGTCTGCATCAATATTACAGCCTTTGGTGAGCTCCATCTAAAACCTTGCCAGCTAGCTCTTTGTTTTCCCTTTCCTTCATATTGAGAGTCTGGCAGCAAAAATTATAATTAAAATATTTTTAATTAAGTATGATTTAATTGCAGGGTTGTGTGTTAAATAAAAATTTAAAATTTGCTACCGTTACATGATTGTTTTTCTTCATTTGGATGTATATTTACTACTACACAAAAAATGTTTTAATAAACCCATAAACTGATTAAAACTAAATGAATAATTTCCCCATCATTTTCAGTTCTAAAAATAACCTCACAAAATGATGCTGCCACTACCATGCTTTATTGTATGAATATAAGTACAGCTAAAAAATGTAAAAAAAAAAAGTTAAAAATTTTTAATTCCCATTTCCAAAAGTTAAAAGTCATTCATAACATGAGCATTACAATATTTAATGCCTTAACTGTATTTGTTAAGGCATTAAATATTTTGACGATTATGAAAATCCAAAATTTAGTGTTTCAGAAATGTTGAATATTACTTTTGATTGATAAAAAAAGAGTCAGGCTTCTGAAAATCATATACATTTTTATGCACAAATTTTATTTCTGCCACATGTCAGAAAAACCCAATACCTTATTTAACCTGCTCCTGCTAATGACAGACCACGTCTTACTCCCTATTAACAACTTTTAGTTTGTAATTGTACCGGGCCTAAATTGGAGGCAACCAGACATTTGCTCAGTTTTTCTGAAAACATGTAAACACCCATCCAGGAGTCTGTCATTTCTGTCAACTCACATTAGAGCCATCTGTAGTTGGACTGCTGATGTTTTCAAACACCTGGAGGTCCATCATCCTGAGCACATTCAGGCAGAAGAAAATCAGTGAGCCACCTGTCGTTCTCCTGGGTCGTTTCAGTCTGTTGTTTGGTATAGGTTTTGTGTTTGGCTATTTAAATCATGATGAGACTGGTCGTACAACCTCAGTGAGATAAGTTCCAGGATACAGTTGTAGATGCTCTAGAGCTGAACAGTACTCTTTTCCTTCTGTAAAGTGTTTGCTTTTCTGGGGGCGACAGGGTCGACAGTGGTGTCGGGTGTAGGAGTTTGCCCTGAAATCGAAGGGTTGACAGTTCAACCCCCGGCTCCGGGTTTCAGTGTTGTTGTGTCCTTGGGCAAGACACTTCACCTGCATTGTCTGCTGATGGGGGTCAGAGGGCCCGGTGGCGCCAGTGTACGGCAGCCTTGCTTCTGTCAGTGTGCCCCAGGGCAGCTTTGGCTACAGTGTAGCTTGCCACCATCAGTGTGTGAGTGTGTGCGTGAATGACTGAATGTAGTGTAAAGTGCTTTGGTCAAATCTCCTGACTTGAAAAAGCGCTATACAAGTACAGGCCATTTACCATTTCTGTTTTAACAAAGATGGCTGTCCAAAGTTGGAAAATTTTACTTATCAAAGGTGTGTCTTCAATTCTCGAGGTGCAAGTGTACCACTTAATCTTGCTCAGAGCTACTGGCTCTCCTGTGCTACTTTATGATGTTGCTGTTTGATTTCTCTGATGTGGGAGATCAAACAGTCCTCGCTGCGCTTGGGCCATATAAAAAAAAGATGCTCAGGTTTGGTTTAGGTGTACTCTCTTTGGGATGGACTAGTTGTTGTTTTTCAGGTTTTGAACCAGGAAAACTAAGCAGAGCCCGGTTGCCGGACACTCCCACTACATGCACACAATAACACTCTAGAAGGCGACTAAGAAAACATGTACGTAAACATAATTACTTAGTTTGTATAAGGACCTTGAGACAAAGGTCACACACACATGTCCAATAGTTTTTTATTAAAAAGATAAAATGTATTCTACCACAAATCCACGTTTATTTTTAAAACAACCTTGCTGATTAGAAACATTATAGGCTCCAGCAATCCAAAGACTACGTACTGTTATTCAGTCCTAATGTGTGTAATTATTATTTGTGTTATTATTATTTTTTTTTATTATGTTTTACAACCAAAGCATATTTAAATTCCTTTTAGGGTGTCAGTGCTATACAGTCATGTTTGCATTGAAGAAATTACCTGAATAAAACATGGAGAAGTGTCAGAATAATAGATTTCAAAAAAATTTTAGAAGATTTATATCTTTTTTCCATTTTTCCTGATTGATTTAATCAATCCTGTAATGTATCCATATTGATTGGGTATGCTTTATACATACACATGTTTTTGTTAATGTATTGCATAAATAACCTACAGCATATTTCGTACTAAAATATTTTCATTTTAGTATTTTGGTTCTTCCCTATGTTTTATTTTTGTGTTTATATCTGCTGTATTTTCCTTTTTCTGGTACGATTCCTGCACCTTGTTAAGTATGTTGAATGTGTGGACACAAGGAAAAGTAGATACGGGAAACTGCAACTCATGGGGATCCAAGCAAACAAAAAGAAATATCAGCAAATCCCCACAAGGAATAATTTAGTAAACTTTAGTAAATTAAAAAGTGAGAAAAAGTTGAATTCTACAACATAAAATGAATTATTTCAAGCCAAAAGTGGCTTGAAATAATTCAAAGTATTAAAGGGCTTGCACCCCTCCGCAATTTCTTAGTTTCCTTTTCTATTGTACAGGACATGTTGCAGGCCGACATGACTTATGCATGTCACGGGTCAGAATCAACTAAAGGTATCAGACTACGGCTGTGCTTTGACGCAGCTTGGTTTTGTGCCGAGAAATACCTGCCTGCCTAGAATTACCTCCCAAAAAAACTCAAAAAAACCAAAACTCAGCGACAGAATAAATGCTTGAAGGGGGGGAAAAAAAGAGCATTTCTGCCATTCACCATGTTATTATAGTCATTCAGGAAGTTATGAATGATGAAGAATTATAAATATCAAGCTGTATATTTGGAGTTTCAAAATATAATATGAGTCAGTTTTTGCTCAGTGGGGTGAGAGATTTTCAACAAAGGAGGAGACATAAAAGCTAAAGGGAAAGAAAAAGTTGTCGTTTTGCATAAGGATGATTTCTGTCCTCTACAGATTCTGGCCTCAAACAACCCATCAGCTACCAGTGCAGAGCAGGTTACATAAAACTGCCTCCAACCACTGAAGCTGTAACAATAACATGCACTGACTGAAAATGGAGAATAAAACACGTGCTGATGATACTCACTGAAGCTGCAGCCAGGGCCTCCTGGTCGTAGTACTTCTTCCTCTCATATTTGTCGCGGATGAACACTTCAACAGCTCTAAAGTTTGGAGTTAAGGATACTTTTTTAAATAAAAAACAGTCAGATATCATACTTAAAAATAAACGTTTTATCCCAAAAATGTCAACAAGCTGTGAGAACCAGGACACAAGACAAAGGTATGTTAGTATATTGGTATTGAATGAGGTATATTTGTTTTTGGAGCGCTGTCCCTCCAGTATAGGTACAGGCATCCTGTCTAAAAACATTAGATAGGTTTAGAAACCTGTTAATAGCATAATTTTATCTTAGACTTCTCTTTTCACAAAACGTATGGTGTCAGACAGAATCAAAATGGCTTGCAGATGTGGAACACGCCGTAATCCAAAATCCATTCTTGCTCAGTAAATAGTTATTCCTAATTGGAATTTGGTCTACACTACTTGATTGCTACTCTAGGGTAGATGTTTCTAACCTCTTAGTTTTTGACCCAAAAAATGGTACCAGAGTCGACTAATGACGCAAATTAATGGGGAAGTATACAACCTCATAAAAATCTATTAGTCACATGTAAAATAATAATTAGAAACTGGCATCAGCAACCAAAGTAACTGGTTGTGTCTATTTCCAAAGAACAGTTTATATCTTTAAGTATTTTAACATAAATGTTTATCATTTAGTTTAATTTCTATAGCTAATCAAAATATTATAAGCTGGAATATCAATGACCTCAAGTTTGGCATCAATCCCTTTTGGAAATCAACACACTAGGGCACATTTAAAGCTCCCACTCCCTGAACCTGGACTTTCTAATTGTATAATTGTTGGACTGTCAAATGCTAAGGACGATACCTGCTACAATGCAGCAGCCACTAAAACTAGGACTGATAGTTGCCAAAAAATTCATTGGAGTCCTCCACACCTCCTTACTTTAAAAAAAACAGGCAGCTGATGCCTATAATACCATGAGACTTCATAAGGAATACATAGGTAGTTTTTCCAAGTATCTGGAATCCTTTCTTGAAACATGTTGGTAAAACCAATATAGGCTGAACTGAATTTTAATTCTAAAAACTCTTCCCTCTCTGAACTTTTTTTACTTTGTATTCTTATATACCATATATATATATATATATATATATATATATATGGAAATGTTTTTGTTTGTTGATGTTTCTATCTGCATTCCTTGACATGCTGCAAGTCAATCTAAACTTATCTGTTAGTCTCTTTTATGCTATAAAAAAATAAATAATAAAAACAAATAAAAAATAAATAGCTTGATTAAAAATAGCAGCAGTTTCTAAATGGAAATATGTAATTTTGCATCTCGGTATTGTGTTATAAGAAGACAGGCAACTGGAAGTGGATGCAAATAAAGCCTAAGGTGGTGCATTTTGGGTGGAAGATAAATAATTTACATATTACAATAACAGCTGAAAATATTTCAAGACTTATTTGAACAACTGTGTCACATTCAAAACAAAGTATGGGGGGGGGACTGCTGAGATTTGGTCATGGAACCATTTACTGTTTAAACTTGGACAACCGGCACTGTAAACATGTGAAAGCTATTCCACCCCATCGGTTGACCACCCACACTGTGTTGCCTTTTTTGCAAAGAGGAGCGGAAACAACAGAGCAGATAGGATGCAATCCACAGCCCCACTCAGAATCATAGTGGGATACCACGAGCTGAATGGCGGGACTGTTACGGGAAATGGAGGATGCTCCAATATTGAGGCATTGAAACAATGTTTTCCACCACCTGGAGAAAAAAAATATTTTAAAAACTATGGAGAAAGGTAAGTGATAATTTTCACATGGACAAAAAGTGTTAAGCCTGATATTCTTATTAGTTAGGATAAGGCCGTACTACCAACAACTATGCAATAAATGGAGATCAATGCTCTGCATAGAGCTCAGCACTTAGCCGCAGTCTCCATCTGATTATATACGCACTGCTGACTGTTAAAAAAACATAAGATTTTTAATATTGCTAGCAGCTGGGAACAAATCCTGCTCATGAAGGTGCTCAGACAAAGAGATCAGCAGTTGAAGGTCTCAGCATAAACAAAACAAACACAGCTTGAATAATACTGAATACATACATCTCAGTTCAAAGAGTCCTAACCTTCTGATTTTAAAGAAGCTTATAATGGTGCATGCTGTGTAAAATAAAACAAAGCTTATTTCTAAGTGTTGATATATTATTTTATATTTCAGAGGTCAAAAGGAATTTTCTTAGCCTTGGTCTAAAGTTACAGCATATATTTATGTTGACTACACAATCACTTAAACAAGCAGATTTTCTTTTTTAAAGTCCAGCATGTTGTGGTGAGAGGAAGAAACAAACATGCACAGAATCGCACACGTCGAGGCGGTCGCTCTGTTAATCTTGGGCCTGTTATCTGCAGCTCTCAGCCAGCACCGCCGCTGTCAGAACAACTAATGGACTTCAAAAAGAATGAAGAGCGATGACCACCCGCACAAATGGGCTCTGCCAGATCCCAGATACTGTATTAGACCCACATTTTGCACACAGAGTTTATTTATTTCTGTCTGCTGATGGAAATATGAGAGTATGCAGTTATTGTCATGCCTTTTATCACAAAGGAGGGCAAACTGAAGTCTACTGTTACATCGCTGTAGACACAGATGCAGCTGGAGGGGTCCGGGGAAAAACAATGAAGCTGATGGGTTGAATGAATGAATAAACTTACAAATTCAGCACTATGTATAATTAATGATCTATAGACTTGGAATGATTTGTATTATTTATTAATGGAAATGATTACGAGTGCAAAGATGAACTAAATAGGAATAGTGGTAACATTTTTTTTGATATTTCAGAACATAGCTTTAATTTGGCTTCACCTGCTCAGTAAAATAGATCAACCTTTTTACATATTTTCCAGTTGAGATTTCAGGCTCACCAAAAAAAAAAAAAAAAGAGAATCAAGTGAAGCTAAAAATCCTCGCTTGTTTCAAGAAGAGGGGGCATGTAGGAAACTGACAATGTTCCTGAACACGAAAGCAAATCTATGACAAAGAGGCCAAAAAAGGAAAGAATGGGAGTGCTAAGTGCAAAGCTCAGACCTTAATCTGATGGAAATTATGTGATGCGATATAACGACAGTTGTGTGGAAAAAACAGAACTCTTAAACTGTCTGTCACGATAGTAAAACAATTAATAATATGAATAGTATTTGTAGTAAAAATGTAAAGGAGTTCGATAACTTCCACTTCAATGGTTGTTTGTTTTCCATCCATCTCCCGCTTATTACTTAATACTGGACGACTAAATGTTTCCCTCCTGTGCATCCATCTTCGCTCAAACCTCCTTTCTTGTTTCCTCAGAACATGCCAGAGTTAAGTCATGCATCAGGCACTGGCCAGAAAAATTATCTCATGCTGTTACGTACCAGAGCGTCACACGGAAGCCCGGTGGGGATTAGCAAGTCTGTGAAATGGGTGTCGAAATTTTAAAAAAGATGGAATTGTTTTAGAAGCTGAAAGAGACAGCGGCAGGACGGGAGCGCTTTGGATTTCAGCCAAATGACCGACAACCTGTACGTGCTGTTATGCAGTTACAACTTCTGTTACCGCCTCGGGCTTCCTGACAATCTACTATCACTGGAGGGCTTAATCACCAAATTAAATCCAAAAAGTAAGTGCACCTACAACAGTAAGAATTGCATAGCTGTGCAACAGCACAAAAGAGAAAATACCTTAGTCGATCAAAGACTGTTTGGGTTGTGTGGTGATGCAATAAAAAAAATGTCTCGAAACAACAATGTTTTTTGTAATATTCTCTGGGTCATCTGATCTTCCAGCAAAATGTTTTATAGTGAAAGGCCTTAAAGAACAAAGCAATGATCTAAAAGACTGATAAACTTATCCAAAAAAACAATCTGTTTCTTTAAAACCAGATAATAGGAGTTACTAATGCTAAATAGACATCTTTTTCTGCACCCCTGGGGTGTACTTACTTTTTCCACATACATGTTTTCTATTTACTAACAAACAGTGTGGAATATGTAATGTGGTTAGGTTGAAATTATTCTAAAGTCATTCTCTGACATGTATAATTCTGCAATGGAGAGGTGCTGTGCTTTCATTTTACCATGACCGTGGGAGGACTTTTATTTTATTAATGAAAATATCATTTGTATTATGATGTTATGCGTGAATGAATATTATATGGCAAATCAGTGGAAGGATACTGATCCGTCTGCGGCCTCCTGAAGTTCTCTGGTAGGTGGGCTTCGTACAGCTGGCGAGCTCTGGTGTTGCCCATGTCCACCATACTCTGCAAAAAAAGGAAGAAATTTAATTAAGAATTACAAGCAAGAAATAAAAAAACAATGTAATAGGCAGGGAGGCAACTGGTAAAAGACTCGGCCCAGAGCACAGCGGGTTCTTTCACTCATCACATTTGCATTCAACTCATTTTGCCCGCCGACTCCTTTGCATGCATGCACAGACACAGTAAAGGACACAGTGGCTGTATGCAACAAGGCTAAATTAAGAGGAGCGTGATGGATGGGTTGATGATAGGAGAAATGGAGGAGACAGAGTCGGAATAATCAGGCATCCAGAATTAATTAGTCACTGAATACAGTGATTAACATTCTAAGTGAGACCCTTTCCTACTCACACACAGCTGACAGAGAGAGGCTAATCCAAAGTACTTTAGCGCACACACATGCAGCAAACAGTTCTATTTATTAACAACTGCATGATTTGGAAAAGTACTGGCATCCTCGTAAGAGTGAGACAGATGCACACACAGGATCTTTGATCTGGAGCTTAATAAAGCACAACGCATCACATGTGGCCAACAATACTCTTATTACCTTCTGTCCTCATGGTGGTGTAGGGATAACCCTTAGTATAAAAATAAACCCTTAAATCATAGAGGAACTTCTTGACTTTAGTTAATAATTTCTCCTCTCATTTTAGGCAGCTCTTAGCTGTTCTGCTTCAGTAAAGCTTTTGTTTAGTGCTTCAAGGGAAACTACGCGAGTCATTTTCAAAGGCCACGAGTTCTTTCATTAAATCCCTATTGCATCTGCTCTACCTCTGGAAATGAATACACCACATTTCTTACTTGACGAAGAAAAGTGAGTCCACTTTAGCTAAAGGACAGCGTACAACACTTGAATGAAGCTGTAAAAGCAGATAGACGGACATTTTTCCTATTATGGGTTATGGGTGTGGGTCTGTCTGTGTCTATATACCTGAATCTGCTCAGGTGTCCACTGGTCCAGATTGACAGATTTGACTCTGGAGATGTGGACTCCAAGGTTCCGATGGATTCCAGCACAGCGGATACACATGAACACGCCCAGGTTCCATGATGCCCATCGAGGACCTTTATGAGAGAAGAAACAAGAGAAAATAAAATACTTCCACTTTAAATATAAATTAAAATGTTAAGTCTTCTAGGAGGTCAGGTCTTTCTGTTCACAACAGAACAAACGTATAGGACTCTTACACACTAACAAATATTTGTTAATTATTGACACCACTCTCTCAAATTGATGATCTCATTTGAGCAGAAGAATGTGCATTAAAATAGCTTCAACTCTGGGCAAACCTGCCAACAAAAAAGAGCTGGCTCCAATGGCAACTAATATCACCTTTTAGCAAATTCAAATGGGACACGCATGCAGCAATTAAATTGTAGTCTACTGCTATGTCAAACTGTGCAGCTTCTCTGTGCACAATTTGGAGATGTGGGTGCTAAAACCCCGAGATAGGAGATCTACTGCAATGGTAGTTAAAAAAGGCTATGGAAAAAATAATAAATTCTGAATAGATTCTCATTAATCCATATAGCAAAAGATCAGTTTTTTAAAAATACATTTTCCACCATCGCCCATTAACTATTACTTTATTGATTTGTTGTAGACTGTTAAAATAATAAGTATCAATACGTTTCATACCTCCACAGTCAGGTAATTTGGGTAACAGCTAAAGAAAAATAAATATTATATATATTATTATATTACTCCAGCAATACAATTTGACATTAGATCAGATTGGATCGAAAAGAATGGGTTGGAAATCTTGAAAATCAGAATCAAATTGATTCTTGAGATTTGAAACGATACTCAGATCTAGCAGATTCCTGTATGCAAGTTGTCTAAAAAATGTAATTTAAAAGACAATGCAAAGCAGCAACTAAAAGGTAAAATCTATTTTGTAGCTTAAACAGTGGCTGGAGTTTCCTGCAGGGAAAACTCTGTGACATGCAAACCCTTCAAACATTAATATAAGATCTCTACAGAGGTCTTGTAAATGTTTAAAACCCAAAAAAACTGTTATCTTTTATCACACATAATGCGAGACTTGCGTTTATTAACATGTCTTTCACCATCTTATTGCTGCAAGAAGGATTTTATTCCAGCCAATTAACTCAACTAAAAGAGATTTTACAATGAAGAATGGGATGTTCTTCATTTCTTTACACTTGATCAAAGCATATGTGATTATAAAAGGCAAAATAAAACCAGAAATGCTTCCCCTCTGGTTTCTACACACAATAAAAAAAATCTATGTAAATAAAATATCTTATTCATTTGTGACTAAGCACTACAAAGTATTTAAAGATTATTTTTTAAGGCATCTAAAGATTTCCTGCTTTAACTAGATGCTGCTTGCCTTCTCACATTTACCTGATAAATAATGTCTGTAATTAAACGCTGCTGTGTTTGAAGACCAAAGGCTTCACATAAAAGAAAAGTGCTTTGCGTTTTTTAAACCTGCCAAATGTTTTGAAGCTTAAATACATAGAAAAATATGCCATATTATTCATTTAATGTGCTACATGTTGACCTTAAACATATTCTTCTACAGTGAAAGAGTTGGCTTAAACTCCAACCAGTTGTCGCAGCTGGAAACTGCAGCGGGGAATTTTAAGTGCTTTATTTTAGAAACTCAATGCATATGGCCGCAAAGTATTAACTTAGATTTGTGAAACTGTTTCAACTGTTTCCAGAGAAATATGTCAGTGAAATGCCAAAGCCACCATGAGGAAAGAGACAGAAAATTACCCAGGCTCTGCCATATCTCTATGGGGATGAATTGGAGATGGCACAGAAATGACAGTGAAATTATTCTAATGGGCTGGTGGCTAGAATCCCTCTTCAGCACTCATGCTCTATCCCTGACCAGAACATGAAGCCTGCTCGCGACTTTAAACACATAAAGTGCAACGGCTTAACTTTTATGGATCCATGCTACATAATAGTGGTGCAGGAAGCCCAGCGTGCTTGCTTGGTTTTACTAAGAGCATCAGTGTGCTAATGCAGTGGCACTAATGCGCTACATAGCCTGAGGGGGCATTAAGGCAGCTGAATGAGTGTTAAGCCTAAAATCATGCAGCTCAGCCATTGCAAGCTGGACTCTATCTGTTAGAAATCTATCAGCATCCATCAGACTTTTTTTTGTTTGCTCTTAAATCCCTTTTTCCCAAAGATATTCAAAAATAGAGTCTGATTGGAATAATTAAGAAAAAGAAGCCAAGCTTGGACCTGCTCATCTGATCTACTTGGGGAAAGTGTGGTACTAAAGCTGAAAAATGACCTTGACAAATTATTCAAATAAAAATATGGCAAATGGATTCGAATAGAACAGAATAGGCCTTTACTGTGTAAGAGCAGGAAAATGTAGGTGCATCAGTTTGTCTTCATTATTTTATCTCTTCACAATATTCTAATTTCTAAAGAAC
>NW_015150493.1:1617106-1632961 GCF_000732505.1 Cyprinodon variegatus
GAATTAACGCATAAAAACAAACCCATTTAAACTTGTGGGGGAGATTCACAAACAGTGGACTGCAGTCAGTGCTTCAAGGACCACCATGCAGATGTATGCATCACATGTGTTTTGGCTGTCGCATTCATTGTGTCAGGTCACTCCTGATCAAGACAGCATCAGAAACGTATCTGGATTAAAGACCTAAAGGACTAGACTGCTGCTTAGTGATGAAAAGAAAGTTTCTGATGAAAGTAAACTGTGGAACTGTGCATCCCAGGGTCTGGAGATAGAGAGGAGAAGCACAGAATCATTGATGCTTCAGTTCCATTAGCTGACATTTTAGAGTTTATCTTAAGATTATTTGTTTTTAAGTCTTTAAATGGCTCCGCCCCTCCTTACCTCTCTGAGCTTCTCCACCCCTATACTCCCACTCGGTGCCTCAGGTCAGCTGAACTGCTGCTCCTGGAGGCACCAAGGTCCAAACAGAAGCTTAGAGGAGACGGAGCTTTTCCAGTTGCTGCTCCAAAATTGTGGAATGAGCTCACCCGCTTAATAAGACAATCCTCTTCAATGCTTATTCTTAAAACTCATCTTAAAACCTATTTTTATTCTTTGGTCTTTAAGACTGCATAAGACTCTCTCTGTTTTTGCATTTGTGGTTTGTTTTCTTTAATCTGGTTTTATTTAATCAATTTATTTTATTATATATGTTTTACTCATTTAAACTTCTATGTTGTTTTTATACAGTTTTAACTTTACCTGATATGTATAGCACTTTGTGGCAGCCGTGGCCGTTTTTAATAAAGTTAAGTTGAGCTAAATCAAACTAATTTACAGCGGCCGTTGTAAAACTGAAAACTCTGAGTTCCCAACCTTGGGATCAATTTAGAGTAGCAGATTTGAATCACCTGCTTATTGAAACGGACCCCAGGTTTCAACCATCAACCTCTTGATTTGAAGTAAAAGCAGAATGTGACAGTTCACGGTTGTCCATGTGGGATGCGGAAATTGTGGGGGAGTTTTGAGATTTCCAATTAAAAGGCATCTGCATATTTCTAAGTCAGGAGTCTTCCAGTCTATGGCAGTATGTTTTAAATACAAAAACATAGAGTTTGGACCCTTGGGAAGATTACATTTATTATGTTTTTTCAATCAAAACAGTGACATCCATGTTTCAGTTAAGCATCAGTTGTAAATCTCTTTAATCCAGATAGTTAACATTTAATTATTTCAGCGTTGTACTGTGAGCCGGTCAAACTGCAGCTGTTTTTTTGTTTGTTTTTTTCTCAGTTAACATGAAGATTACAGCAGCCAGCTCTAGAAATCCTGTATATTCAACTGTACCTGCCATGAATCATATCAGTTTAAATACTTTAAGTTTCTGGGTTTTTTGTTGTTGTTTTTTTAGATACCTGCCTCCTATGTGAACAGGAAGCTCTCTAGTCACCACACATACTCCTACACAACACATCACAACCCATTTGTGAACTTCCAAACATGATTAGACATGAAAGAAGTTTTCGACTCTCAAACACAAGTCCGACAAATTTCATGTAGTTAAACCAATCTTGTATAAACCCCAGTGAGCAGGCAGGCCCACACTCATGGAGACTTTTAGATAAATAGCCATAAACACGACCCTTCTGGCATATTGAAAGTAAATATTCAAACAAATTGATACACACTGACATGTTCACCTACGGCACACGCATACAAAGTGAAACAGGGACGACGACGTACAAAGCAATCCCATCCCAACGCGGAGAGACACAGACAGAGAAACACCCAGGAGCCTTGATGAATGACAGCTGAGCTTTCAAACTGACAAGAAGAGGGGATGGGGGTGATGGGGGGGGGGGACAGCTAGCCGAGCATGAAATTAAAGCCCCAACTGTCAACCTGAGGACAGTCAGCAGAACAACTTGAGGGCGGCTGTGTTCGGAAGTGTGTGACAGTGGCAGAGAGAAGGAGATGGTGGCAGCAAAGCCCCTTTCAGCGGAGACAATGGGCCGAGTTCAGAGCCGCTGCCGCTAAACAGTTACATAATGTTCAAAGTGTCACTGTCGCTCTGTCAGTTGCAAGAGGAACAAAAACAAAATTTAAAAAATGTCATAACTGTAAAGCATGGAAGTGGAGGGTTGTTGGTTTGGGCTTGTTTTAAAGGAATCCCTTTTAAGCAAATCTCTCAAGCTGGAGAACATTTTCTTTTTCCCCTAAAAAAAAATGCCACCATCTCTTTGGTTTTTAAAGTTACATTGAAATAAACCAGAAAACTAAATTAGCTGTTTCATTTGGACCGGTGAGACCAAAGCAGAGATGCTTGTTTATAATAAAAAAGGTAATTTAGGAGAATAGGTAAAAAAGCATGAGCACAAACACCACATGATGGTTGAGTGGTGATGATCTGGGCCGTGACAGCAGCTTACAGAGAAATGATCCCAAAAGAGAGCAGAAGTATGGCTGCAATGGCCAAGCAAAGCATAAACTTCAACCTGACACTGAAACTAATTTCTGCAAAACCCTTAATGAAATAAAAAGACATACATCAGAAGAAACACAAACAAAACCTGCATTTCATTTTTTGGGTGGAACAATTGAGGTAAATTGTAAATCATTACAGAACCTCAAAAACTATGTTTGGTTCTTATTTCTTCTGCGTTTTCCTAACCTAACTGCCAGATGGTTCATTCCTTGTTTTTATAGGGACCAAACATGGGTATGTAAGATTTAACACCGACAACATGCTGTTTTCTCCAGCTCCCTGAAAGCAATCTTCCCCCGCTGTGTTGCACACTTCATGAATGCTCCCAAGACAGCTTGATGAGATATTCGTTACATAAAATAAAAGATTTATGATCGTATATACCGAGAAGTAAGATGGGCATAAATCTGTTGACTGTAACCGCACCTTCTGCTATGGTAACTAGGATATGGCCTGCAAAATCTGGTGAGAAAAAAGGCTAGAAAAGATATATATATGTTGACACTAATAAATTTATTAGGTGAAAGATTGATTATTCTAATAATGGTAAAATTGATTTAAATTAATTACCTCCTAGAATGTTTTTTTTTTTTTCCAAAACCATGAAAGCCAATCATTTAAATTTGTGTCTTGTGTAATCTTGTTTTGTATGTATTACTGCATCAACATGTTGTAGCATGAAGGCTTGTGGCACTGCTGCTTAATGGAGCCCTGGATGGTTTAACAGCATCCTTAAGCTTGTCTGCTTTGTTTGGTCTGATGTCTCTTAGAGTCTCTGAGTTGTTTGGGTCAGGCCAAGTGCTATCATGGTTTAAGCAGGTTTTGGTACGTTTGGCAGTGTGGTTCCATGCAAAGTCACAATAGAAAACTGAAATCAGGATCCACATATGGCTTGTTAGCAGAAAGCGAACCATAAAGTTCTCTAAAATCTTTCGACGGACAACTCATCTGACTTTGGACTGGTAAAAACCCTGTGAGACAACACCTGCAGACAACATCACTGAAAGTGAAATCTTCCAAACATTACATTTTTCTTTTATTTATCTCATGTAAAGGAATCCTATGAGGAAATGGTTTCTGTGTTTTATTTTGTTGTAAATCATAATCATCAAATAATGACAATAAATGCCTGAAATACAAAACAGACATTACTGCATGTGGGGTCGACCCATCCTCAAAAATGCTGAAGCGTTTTTTTCATGCTGTGCATCACAGAAACCATAAGAAAGTTGGAAAACAGCTCTGAAAAAAACATACTTTATTGAATGCATTATTATTTCCCGACATTAGTCTGAACTTTATTTTCTCTAACAAAGCATCTACAACTTATTTTTTCTTCTTTGGAAGAAAACATTCACTGAGCTCCACAAGGCAGCAGGATAAACCATCTACCTGCTGAAATTCTGCTGTATTTTTCTTTTCTAAGAGTTAAAATACTCCTCTTGCTAATTAATACAAATTCCCTCGCTGTAAATTACAGAAATGTAGCCTGGAAAAGAAAAGGAAGAAGAAAAAAAATCAGCTGTTTTGTGCTGCCCCCTGCTGTTTTCCTAGGGGGGGACTCAGAGTCCAATGAAATGAAGAGAGAGAAAAATCTGCCTCACCAACAAGAAGAACGTCATGTCCAGAAATAAAACAGGAATCAGATGCAATTAAGAGTTATTCAAGGAAACAATACAACTTGTAATTAATTCATATCTTACCAAATTATTGGCTAGTTGTTAGTGTGTAAAAATCTGATTCTTTATGCATAGAAATACAGTAGACCAGACATTCAGATGCAGCATTTAGTCCTCAATCAACTGGAAGCCAACTAAAAGCAGCTACAATGAGAAAGTAGGGACACTGCTCCCTCCTGCTGGTAATAAAGAGAATTGCAGGATGATTTAGGCAGAAAAAAATATATATCAACCTTTGCCCAAAATTATTCAAATTCCTGAGAGTTTAGATTTTTATTTTTATTTCAATTAGATTGGTTGGATAAGAGAGCCCTTCTCTCAAAATAAATTGTGTAATAAAATGTTAAAGGAGTGTCAATTATGTGATAAAAAATTAAAAAATATTTACGTTTTACTGAAAATGTTGCATCAAAACATTTTTATACCCATTTTGATAAGTAATGGGAAAATCTGGATTTTTGCCTATCCACTGGTATTTGGATTAATTATCCTTGATAATCATGGTGAAATAATTTTGATTGGGAATTACTCCTTAACAACACCCTCATGTTTCGCTCCCTTCACAGATTCTCCATCAGTCTTAAGACTTTTAAGCTTAAATGTAAATTAGTTCTCCTTCCCAGATGTGTTTTTATTCAAAAACAACCAAAAAGAGATGCAGTGCAAACTATTTAGGAAAAGTTCAAAGATAGCTCCAAACAGTTTATATGGGACTGGGTCGCAGCGACAGCACTACCTGCAAAGACACCCAAACCTCCCAGCATTAAAAAAAGGAAACATGTTAAGCCCTGCCAGACAACCTGAACCCCATGCCAAAAAAAAAGCTAACACCATATACTGTGTCTGTTTCCTTCCATAAAGCAAATAGACATTATTTAGATCCCTTCGAATCACCCAGTCCCACTTCTTCCTGAATATCAAACATTGCATTGCATTGCAGGGTCAACAAACGCCGCAGGATCATAGGAGGAATCGACATTAATGCCTTGTTGGTTCAGAGAAACTATCTTAAACCCCTTCATCTAAATAAATTTGGAAGCCTCCAAGACATTCAGCCCTAATTAAACCAGATAAGAATATAATAATGAACAATATCCATTTGTTAACTCTGAAAAAGAGTTCACATCTGTCTTCTGCAATAATGGACGCATTTATTCTTAAGTATAGACACGCTGTACACATCAAAGTTTAAGTAACTGATCTTCACAAATTTCACAATAAATTGGTATCAATGGAAGGTCATCAAAGCGTTGAGAGACCTGAAGAAACTTACAAAGAGCTGCTGAGACTGCAGACAACAGAATGTGCCAGCTAGGATAATCCATCATTTCTAAGCACAATGGTGCTGACGTCAAGCCAAGAAGTGAGGCTGAGAAACCAACTTAGAGCGTGTGCAGCTCTTGATTCATATCGAGTCTGGAATCTATAGAGTAGAAAATCACAATAAATGAAGAAGAGATTGAATCTAATATAAGGGAGAATTTCATCTGTGTCCCAGCAACACCCATAGGGGAAAGATGTAGGGTAGTGTGTGAAGAGAAGTAGAACAGAGGGTGAAATTACAGCTCAGAGGATAAGGTGAATCAGTACACTGCAGCAGTCATCGTGTAGCTCCACGGACACACCCACGACACGCTGCCTGCAGCAAGCAGGGAACACCGCAGGTACATTTAGTGGCCGCTCACTAAGAAGACTGAAACGTCTGATCAATGACAGCAGAGCTCTGATCTCTGAGCAGTTGCTCATCAATTGATGAGGTGAATATTTGTAGGGGGATTCACTGCCTCTAAGCAGAGCTCAGCTACATCCAGTGGAGACATGCAGGAAGGGAACAGCTTAAAAGATAAAAGAGCAGTCTCAACCATATATTAAAGAAAAAAGTTTTATAACTGATAAATGAAAGATACAAAATGAAAAATATTTACTTTGTGCACAGCAGGATCAAGAAAACACTTAAAAGTTTCAACAAAGCAACATATCAAGAAGAGGTTAGAAAGCCAAACCACTGATATTAATGAGTCCTTGAGAGCTTACTGGGTTACATAAAGATTTTGGACTCCAAAGAACAGAGCAATTATGTACATATGGAGCAAATATGGAACAGAAATAAATGTAAAATACCTCAAGACATCTTAAAAGTAAGCAGAAAATTATCTAAACCAATGGTTTGGTAAAGGCTAGTGTTTTTTAAGATTCAATAACAAGTAAGAGCACACAGAAGTCTGTCTGGCATTCACAAAAAAAAAAAATCTCTCATTGACATTTAAGTTTGTCAGTTAAGGTGTGAAGAGCTGGGAGACAAGCCTTCTCTCTGCAGAGAACCTGGCAGCAAGACTGAACGGGCCACAAGGGTTCTGGAACAACATCTGAGTAACCCTGCAAAAATAAAACAAGCTCCAACTCAGGCTCCACAGGCCTCAGTCGGCATGGTTAACGTTTGAATGGACTGCCAAAGGAAAACCTGTTCTTTCTAAAGGAACCTGGCAGCCTTCTTTATGTTTACAAAGTCAAATCTTAAATCACAAAATTATTCTAGACTTTTGTTGCTCCGTTTGTCTAAAACCTAAGGATATGAATGGCTGCTGCAGTGCTGTTTTGGGTTGCCGACAGCCAACAATTAAGAACAGGCAAACAAATAGAAAAACATTTGAGACACTTTCATGAGGTTATTTTCTGCTCCAGATCCACAGATTGTCTTTATAAAAATAGCTGCAACAGTCAGAATGAGTCACAGAGTGTGGCTGGATAGAGCAGGAGGAAAAGATGCATGGAGCTGCAGGCTGCTGATTCACTGACCGATGCAGAAAACATCAGGCAGTAAATCAGATCCACACATTAAAGAAATATTTACTTTAGCGGCTCGTTGCTCCTGCAGAGGAGAATCAGTACAACAGAACACAAGATTAATCTTATATCAACAAATAAATAATAAATCTAGCTTTGCATACTATTAAGTTTTAAAATATATTTATATTTAACTAGTCTTGATTTATGGATTTAGAACTTCCAAAAAGCTGAATGGAGAAAAAAAAAGTCTGAAACTAAAGAAGGATGTTTCAAAGGTTTTATATTCTCAATAAAACAAAAAGCAAAATATTAAATTTGTGGTGAGTGGCTAGTGGAGGTGTGACACAAAGCCTCAGCACAATAAAGCAGAATTTAATTATTTGAAACTATACCATTAGGTAAATGCTTCAAGTCTACCAGCATCATTCTGGTCCCAAAGAAGCCTCAGGTTCCCCCCCGGCCTGTTGCACTTACTCCTATCTTGATGAAGTGCTTCAAAAGGCTGGTTAAAGAACACATCGTCTCCAGTCTCCCCCCAACATTCGACCTGTTCCAGTTCGCCCACCGACGGAACCGCTCCACTAAGGACGCCATCTCTGCTGCTCCCCACCTGGGCCTGGCACAACTGGAGGAGAAGAACACCCATATGCGGATGCTGTTCCTGGACTTCAGTTCCGCTTTCAACATCATCATCCCAAAGCATCTGATAGGAAAACTGGAACAGCTGGGCTTCAATCCAATTGGCTGTTAGACTTCCTCACAAACAAACCTGTCAGTCCAGGTCAGACAAAACAACCACAATGTCATCATCCTGAGCACAGGCTCCCCTCAGGACTGCATCCTGATCCCTCTGCTGTTCACCCTGATGACACATGACTGGGTCCCCAGGTTCACCACCAATCACATCGTGAAGTTTGCACACAACACCAAGGCGGTGGGGCTCATCAGAGACGACAACAACCAGGACTACAGAGAGGAATTGGAGCAGCTGGTGGACTGGTGCAGAGATAACAGCCTTATAACAGCCGGAGAAAATGAAGGGGATCATCGTTAAAGAACAGGCCTAACCATGCTCCACTGCTCATCAGCACCTCAGCTGTAGAGGTGGTCAACAGCACCAAATTTCTGGGGGTGCACATGACAGAAAACCTCACCTGGACTGTAAACACAACCTCACTGGTCAAAAGGGCCTAGAAGAGCTTGTATTCCTGTGGAGGATGAGGAGAGCCCACCTGCCGCCACCCATCCTCACCACCTTCTACAGAAGCGCCATAGAGAGCGTTCTGACCAGCTGTCTCATTGTGTGGTGTGGAGGCTGCAGTGCCTCAGACTGGAAGAAGGTGATAAGAGTGGTGAGAACAGTAGAGAGGATCATTGGGGCTCCTCTGCCCTCCATAAAAGACATTTCATCCCAGCGCTGCATGTCCCGACACATTAATATTATCAATGACCCCTCACACCCCCACCATGGACCGTTCTCCCTGCTGCCCTCCCTGCTGTGAAGCCCTGGGAGGCTTCACAGCATTTGATGCAGGACCAGCAGAATCCAGAACAGTTTCTTCCCCACCACCATCAGACAGCTGAACTGTTGATAAAACTCTCAATCACGTTTACATTTGATCACTGCTGCACTTTAAGAAATGGAAATGAGAGCTTGAAAAAAAAAATGAAATAAAAGTTGTCCAAGTCTAAATCATAAAAAATTCTCCAAAAAGGCCCAAAATGTCTCAAAGTTACAGGAAGCCTAACAAAAGCAGCTGCATGAAGAATCGAGGGCTTTGCTCAGATGCTGACATTACACAGCTCGGACTACCAACAAATTAAAACGTCTGTTTTAAACATCACTTGAATAAACATGCAGACTAGTGTAAAAACTTGACATGTAAGAAGATGACATGTTTGGAACATCCATCAGGGGGAATTACCAACTGTGTGATCAGGCAGCAGCAAAAGCATCTGACAGTGAAAACAGTGAGTGAAGGTCAGCAGACACAGACTGCATTAAACATTCTAACCATTAATAGAGTTGAACACAGGGGGAGACTTTAATTATATGAGGAGGCCTTATTGGGGCTTTTTATTTTCTTTTGCATGTGAGGCATTTAATTGTCAATGTGGGAAGATTTGGAACTAGGAGCTACATAAACCGGCTTGTCATAATTTTTAAAGCTTTTTTTTATATGACAAATAGCAGTGTAAAATTTTATTTGCATTATTTTGCACATAATCCCTCCCTTAAATAATGTGGCAAATATTTTTGAGATATTTCTATGTTGTTAAGTGAGAAGTGATTTATGTTTTGGTTGGTTACTTGTACACAATAACATCCAGCTATAGCACACAGTGTTGTTGGGTTGGTTTGTGGAAACATTTACAAATAAACATTATCAGTTATTATTACCTCTACCAAGGAGATTATGGGCATGTTTTAATTCAAAAGAACATGAATGTTGTTGAGAAGAACACAGGAAAGTGTGGACTCGGGGAGAACGGGAGCATAAATATGAGTCTATGTTTGTTGGTTTGTTGCTTTGTTAGCAGGTTTACCTGAGAAGTTGAGAAGGGATTTTTTACCAGAGGTGTGCCACATGCCAAGAAGCAGTCCATTCAAATTTGGTTATGATCCAGATAATTCCAAGTTTTATCTATAGGTGTAAGTATTAGTATGGGACCAAATGTGCTGTTTAGTGCAGGTCTGTGCTTTCCTGAGTGCTTTCTTAGTCGTTTTAATATGTTCATTCGGTTTATACTGCAACAGATGCTTTCTTAACCACTAAATTGTTCATTTGAAGCTGTTTACTGGTAACTTCATAAATCCTTTCACAAAGATATAACCTGGCAAGCAAGATTATAAAGTGCCTAACACTCCTGTTTAAAACGAAAATTTCAAATCGCAGAGGAACTTTAACAAGAGAAAGACCTTCAATTTCTCACAGCAGCCCTTTAGGTAATAAACTTAAGGGGTATTTGCCTGCACATAGAAACATAGAGAGAGTTGCAGCAAGCATTCAGATCCATGCATGCAAATACAGTCCTGCAACAATGGACTCTAAACAAGCAAGCTTTAAACTTCCTAAAACAGAAATCCTTAAATAAATAGAATAGAATAGAATAGAATAGAATAGAATAGAATAGAATAGAATAGAATAGAATACAACTTTATTGTCATTGCACTGTCACAAGTACAAGGCAATGAAATGTGGTTTTTGCATCTATCCAGAAGTGCTATACAGGATATACATATTATTACAGGTGTATATACAACTAAAAAGTAGTAGTTAGGGACAGTAAAAAGTTGTGTATAAATATAAATATGAATATGGGAGCTACATGCACAGATTATACAGATTGTACAGAATATAAAGGAATGTTAGGAAAAGGATTATATATGAATTAGCGGGTTCAGGAGTGTGACAGTTGTTTAGCCTTACTATTTAGCGTTATTCTTAATTAATCTGGAACGATAGAATCTCTTCTGGAAAAGGAGGGACATTCAGCAGAACCTTTTTAAGCTTAATGGACAAAGTCACACCTAAAGCCCGCCTATCATCATGGTTAGAAATTTAAGAGCAGTAGAAGTCATGAGAAACCATAACTTATGCTTGAATGCTCTTGTTGTTTCAATGATGCAATGTAAAAAAAATTCTGACAAAACTAATGTGATAGAAGCAGGTGTCCATACATCCTCCTGTGCTGCCATGTTTCTTTTGGTTTAACGGTGGGCTGGGCAGCTCATGCTTTAGTCACAGATGCATGTCCCGCCTAAAACTGCCACATGATTGGCCAACCTGTTTTGTGCGAGCAGTACAAGATGGATTCTCGAGTGTTTGCATAAATACCATGAGAACTCAGCTTGCAGTAAAGACTCATAAAGATATATTCTTTGTCTAAAGCAACTAGGGCTGCAACCAATAAATATTTTGCAAATAGATTAATCAGTTGGTTATTTTTTCGATTTATAATCGGATAGCAACAGGTTCCTAAAAGAAGACTTTATATGAAATTAAACCAGGTGAAACTAAAACTTTTCTGCTTAAAGAGTTCAGATGAGATTAATGTTTTTTTTCTTAAATGCAAAATGTTTACTTTTTTTTTTACAATTTTGTTATAATTTCTGTGTAAGCTGGGTTTCTCTGTCAACTAAAAACACAGATTACAGTCTATATACTCCAGTTAAAAAAGAATTGATTACTAAATTAATGGACGATTATTTCAATAATAGAATAATTACAATTAATCTGATTAATTGTTTCAGCTCTAGTAGCAGCCAGATCTACAGCAAAGCAACCAAGACATGGGTGAGAAAAAACAAAGAAGCTACAAAGAATCTTCAGAGTGGCAAGAAGAAAGTCTTTGTTAAAAAGAAAGTCACAAGAGCTCCAGTTGGTAGTTTGCCACAAGTCATATGGGGTCACACTACAAACATGTGATAGAAGGTTCCCTGGTGAGATACCATGTGCTTCATGTGCAAGAACCCAGTCTTAGCACAACACCCTGGATACACCATTAAAATGTATATTCAAACAATGATCTTATGTGCGATCCTGTTTTATCAAAACCCAACATTTACTGAGCTTTGATCATTTTCTACTTTTTTTTTTATTTTGTGATGGCGATATCTAAGTACATTATCCAGGGCTGCCAACTTTTCACCAAGAGATTTTGAAATAGTTTGGACAGGAAACCCTGTCAGGGTGAGATTAGGACAGGTATCGGCTGGAGGTTTTCAGAGGATTTAACTGAAACAAAGTGGCAAAATGTGGAATTTTTGTAAAACAGTAACAATAAGTGATCTCTAGTTATGTGAAACAATTTTCTCACAATATACATTATTTTCTACATTCTGTTGATTTTTAGAAAATTAAACTAAAGATCTAAGAATTAAACTAAGAATTTCACAACTTTGTTCATTAATTATTCTCTGCAGTTCAAGTAAATTAAACAATGGGGAACTAATAAGTTATCACTGGATTACTGGCACTGGATTCAGGAACCAGTGCAATCGAAACCTATGCAAACTACAGACTGTATGAATATTTGGTAATAGGCTAAGGATCAAAAAGCTTCATTCAATATGTTATTAACTTTTCTTACAATTGACAAAACGGCTAAACAATTCAGACCTTCTAGGAGGCTGTAGGTTTTATAAAAACTCACCATGACAGGAGACAGCACTTCTCTGGAGGTTTCAGTTTGGAAGGTGTGATGGAAATTAAGTTTTTAAACATATTCAATGGACCAAAATAAAGATAAATGAATATGATAATAAAAGCTGAACATCCCTGTGGTTTCTCCTCTATGAATCCAGGATCACCGAGTTGTTCTGCACATCCTCTCTGAATGTGGTTGATCTTTTATTGGGTGGCTGATCTTTTAAAAAATAAAATGCAATGGTTCTTTTTCTTATTTTGGAGTGTTTGAGAGGTAAACTTGGAAGCTTTAAGAATTAAAATATTTGTGTTGTTTTAATTACCCCTAAATCCCAATGGGAGATAATTAAACTAGACTGAGTTGAGTTTTAATGTCATTTTCTAGTGTGAGAAATTGGGAATATGGAGTGAGAGTGTGTGAAGACACTGAGATGGGTGAGTCTCACTCCCAATGGGTGACAGTTGACCACCCTGCATTATAAGTTTTGTTCCTGATGGATTCATCATTAACATATAGGCCAATGTGAGAGCAAGAGCTTTGGGAGCTGCAGAATCGAAAGGTGCATAATGACCCTGGGTCAATCATCGCTCTAAGTGAAAGGATCACAGTTATGGAAAGCTTTACCAAACGATCAATGCCAGACATGAGGCTTAGTGGAATTAGTAAGGGAGTAAAAATGCTAATTAAAGGGCTGAATCCATTAAATTTCTACTGAATTTCATGTTATTCTACATTTCAGTAAGAAAACCACACCACTGATTTTTTATTTTTATTTTTTTTAGGTATAATTGACTATTCAGCTGAATTGTCTGCTATTCCTCAATTCAGAGAAAAAGCAGAAGAAACAAAAGGAAAATCACTGACTCACTGATAGCAGAGGTGATGACGCAAAAGAAACGTAACCTCACCCAGAGGTAACCCTGATGGGAGCCGAATAACACCCACTGTCCACGCTGACCATTTTCACACTTTATTAAATCACCAAATCGGGTTATTCTGCAATTTTTAATTCAAAACCTTTTGGATTAAATGGGGGGACAATCACCAATTTAATAAATGGATACAAATGTTTAAACAGCCAACACAACAATAACTCTCATAACATCCAATGTACGCCGATGAAAGGAGGAAAGTCTATGCTTTAAGCTTTCACTTTCATCGAGATGCATTTCTATGATTTTATGCATGAAAATTATAAAATTTCGCTTCTTCTAATGAAGTCTGGTAGACATGGATGCTGTCCTGTTGGGAAGCTTCTGTAGCTCAGGATGCTGAGGTTTTTCTTCCAACAGGACAGACAGTAAGGAACACATCAGGTTCCACGCTGCAACACGGGACACGCACGTTTTCCACTCATTAATAACCCAGTCAAGGACATGACATCGATACTATAGCCTCAAGTTACCCACGCTGAACCAATTTACAGCCGGAACAAAGAGGCGTTCAGGTACATAATAAAAGACGGATATTTCTACTACTTACGTCTGTATGTAAAACGTATATATAGAATTCTTATATAGGCCTATAAGAAATATTAACACGTAATTACTTTAATTGAAAACCGTATATCAAGTGAGATATACGTTTAATTTCATAAAATAGAATTAAAATCACAGTATTTTATTTTGAAAATACTAATCGGAAGTTTAGTGATTCTCCTTATTGTATTTTAATCCTACCTGGATAATAATATAAAAAAAATGGCTTGACCTTTTTGTGCTGCAAATACAGATATATTGGAGTGTTAAAATATGTAATGAATAATAGGCTAATAAATATAACATCAGGCTGAGGCATGCATGAAAGCAATGCTGTGCAACAATAACAGATAATAATTTCCCCATGAATTCCTCTTATTTCTGAACCCTGCTTACCTTTAGCCTCACAGTCTGCACAGTACTTGTTGTTCTCCTCTTTCAGCAGTTTGGTGAGAATAGCCTGATGCTGCTCGTTCAGTTTCTGGGCTTTTTCTCTCTCTGACCGGGTCGTCATCTTGTTTTCTGTGTGGGGTGCTGTTAGGACGTGGGTCCTGTTGAATGAAGAGCCAGGGAATCTTGGGTGCGCGTTAACAAGGGAGGGACATTTCCAAGATGAAGCCGCGCCGCTCCACCACTCTGAGCTGTCAATCCACTAACAGCTGCAGCTTGGATGTTGAGGCACCATCCGTGCTGCTTTCAAGACCGTGGGAATTTCTATAACGCTTTTCTTTTTTTTTTCCAGGATGACTTTGCTACGGAGCCCGTAAAGGGACATTGGAAAAAAAAAAAGTATTTTGCGCACCAGATTCTGTCTCGCGCACATTAGATAATTAATGGTATTTTTCAGTATAGGCCTATGTCGTACTAGCTGCAGTCAGGGGCGAAGATAGATGGGGGGCCTGGGGTGGCCATGGACGACCTTAACCAATCATTGGTCACCCCTACCATTTTTTCCCTCTAACATAGATGGTGGCAGCAGTAATACTCTGAAGGAGAAATGTTCAAACTTATCAAACGTTTACATTTTTCATATATTAACAACTAATTGACAACAGACACACTGTGGTTAATTATGCTGGTGAAGATTCTCAGTCATCCAGGTCATAGTCATTACGTTCAAAATGTCTGAATTCAGACATTTTGAATTGAGGAAGCTTCCTGGAGGGAAAGCGAAACGTCTTCAAACCTTGGAAACAAAGTCCAGTGGTTTGTTTTTTAAACTTTTACAGAATGTGGTTAATTTTGCACATAAGTATACAAACATTAAAGATGATAGATACAGAATTGGTGCTCTTTTCAGAACTAAATGTGAATTATTTGGGGTAAAGATAAAATTATGTGCCTCTGCAGGTCATCTAAGAGTCTTCAGTGAAATCTTAGATAAATATCTACTTAACTTAAAAATTCATTAAATGTGGATATTAGTAGATTTAAATATATTTTTTTGCAGAATGATTATTGATAAAAGTTCAATGACAATGTAAAATATGTTCGCCCCAGAACTCAAACCTGAAAGAATTTTGTCCAATATCCTATTTATTTACACAGCATAGATTTTTTACATATATGCGTATATTTGTTTGCAAAAGCGGCAGGTAAGGATAGTTTGTCTTTATTTAGAAAATATGGAGGTTGTGCTCGTTCCTGTTGGAACAGTGTAGATTGACCCTGAGGTTCTGGTGCCTTTCAACCACCCCTCAATGTACATTGGTTATTGCCTGGCCCCCTATTAGGATTTTCTGGCTATGCCTCTGGCTACACAAAGGAAGATATGAGACTTAATTTACCTATATTTTCAATTTGGATTGACATTCAGTCGGTTGAGGATTGTTATTTCAGAAAGACTCTTCAGACGCATCTTGAAGTTTTGTAGTTCTCTGCGAAAGGGATGCACCAAGGTTGAACAAGTTATAACATTCATCCGTGAAAAGATACAGAGGTGTGGTCACCTCGATGCAAATTGATGGATGTTCATAAAAGCCTTGGAAAAAGACCAGAAATAATACACCGGTCGATATTAAAAGAACATAATCCAAGAGGTGTGGAACTGCTATTTTATCAAGAGGCCAAACAACATCTGGCATTTAGACCGTATGACAAATTAAAGCTGGTAGTTGCATATCTGCATGGGTGGATTTTTTTTAGGAGAATCATATGGATCAATCATGCATTAATGACCAGCAGTCTTTAACCGATTTTTTTCTCTATCTCTCTTTTCTTTTCTTCTTTGGTTATTTTTTTTGTTAATAAAACATTTATTGGGCTCACTGTAAACACAATCATTAGCTGTCCAACA
>NW_015150493.1:1633567-1658414 GCF_000732505.1 Cyprinodon variegatus
ACAGAAAACTGATATATTATAACAGAACAAAAAGAAAGCACAATTTTGGCCAATAAATATTTTTTGCTTTTTCGGAAAAGGCACAGCCCTAACCCTATATTACAGGAAATGCTCATGATGTAAGTGCGTGCAGTGGATCACAGTGGCACCAACTCCATGCATAGTCCATGTCTTGCAAGTCTCTCCAGTACTGATGACTGAGCCCATCATACTATAGTTTCTTCCACTCAACATGTTTTTGTATGATTGGAAGCAACCCTCTAAACTAACAGCTTCTTAAAAATGAGATCCTCGCAATCTTCTCTGCCATGAAGAATGAGCTTTTGTGTGATGAACTTCAGCAGTTTATCTACCTTATAGAGGGTAGTCATTTTCTTATCATTGTGCAAGTGTGGATCAAAAATGGTCTTCTTAAAACTATTATGCTAAAATACAAGATTTGGTTTTTTTTATAATCTTTAAGCCATCATCAAACTTAAAGGTATAGTATAGGATGTTATTTTTCTGGGTGGATCATCAAAATAAGTGGTCCTCCTAATTATCAATCATTCTGCTGATATGTTTATGTAAGGCCGTCCTACGTGCTCGTCACCATTTTCACTTACCCGTGGTGGGTATGATAATGAAAAAGATTGCAAATCTTTTTTTGGAAAGTAAGCTTGTATGAGGGATGCAAACAGAAACTTTTTACCAGAGTGTGCATGAGGAGAAATGGGCTTATGCACGCTCTCGCACGCCTTTAATAGGCGTTCCCTCTCAGGAGCGGGTACAGGGTTGTGTAGGTGCTTTTTTTTGTTTGTTTGTTTTTTTTTTTTTTGTAGTTGCGGGTCTTTTCAAAACCTCGCAAAAATCCTCCACTGTACCTTTAAAAGTGTATTCAATCTGTAGAATTTTCCGTTTTTTAAAAGTTATTACTGAAACGAATCAACATTTCAATAACATCTAAATATGTTGAGATCCAAATAAATGAATAGAATCTCCACTCAGCTGCATCTCATAAAAAAAGAAAACATCTTTAATGAAGACACGGGCAGCAGAACTAACGGCAAACAGTTGTGCAATGTTAGACAGACATGGTACAGGTGAAAGAGTTATTTTAAATACTAAAGAGGAAAAGCAAAAATTACATACATTCTTACAAATCTTCAACAGGAAAGGTCTTAAAAAGATTAATACTATTCAGTATGTTCTAACAGTAGAAACATTGAAAACTGAGGCGAAAAATTGTTTAGCGTTAAAAATGTACAAATGATTCTGAAAAGGATAACCAATCACAATAAATTATCAAATATATATAGATATATAATAAAAGGATATAAATTCATGGTACTAAAGCAACTGTAGATACATGTGATCATATCAGATGCAGTGTACTTAACCATATAATCACATAAGCCAGCATGAGGTTACTTAATCTGTGATATGTCTAATGACGTTTTCAATGACTTCCTTTTTTTATATATATATTAAAGCAGACATTTGTAACATCCTCCCTGGATTTCACAGCTGAATCATCCCCATCTCATCACCAAAATTACACAAGAAAAACCCTCATGTTTTAGTGGTCTTCACAGAATACATATCACATGAGCCAGCATTGGACCAGAACCATCCTCAGCATTAATAAATAGGACATGTAACCATTTATTTGCCTTGTACCACAGTTTGTTTAGCATTTTCACATTACAGCCACTAGAGGGAAGCAGGGGCTTATTGGTCAGTTAGTGTTTGCAGCTTTCAAGAGAGACTGAATTTGGCACAAGGTCAATAACAACAGCACCGGTTTCTCCCCCACAATCCTAAACAGCCCCATCCAGAAAAATGGAGCTTAAAAAAAAAAAAAAAAAAAAAAAAAAAAACAATAGTAACAACAAGATCCAGTGTTCATTAAAAGAAAAGACCAACAAACCACAGAACAATAAACATATGCAGAAAGGGAGTCAACGATTGGAGTTTAATTGATGGGGAGAAAAATGACATGAGGATTATGTAATACGGATTACCAAAGTTTCTAAAACACAGCTTGAAAAAAAAATGAACTAAAATAAGGCATGACAAATGATTGGAATCATGCATTTTAAAGTAGTGTTTGCACGAATGGAGGGTAAATCTTTTTTTTTTTAAGCAGCCACTATAAAAATTACATGACAAAACATGTTTGAATTTTAAACTGGAGTGCTTTTGTGATGCCAAACATAACAGGGTGCACCTAAACCCTATTCTTTTAATAGGATGATTTCAGCATTTCTGGGAAGCATAAATAGCTATAAGATGACTTCAAGTAAAAGTTACAATTCCTAAGAACAACAATTTAGGGTTGTATAATTTGTTATCATTTATATTTCTTAATATTTTTTTTTTTACTGATGTATTAGAGAGATATTAGGAGTATAATTGCATGCTTATGCAGAAATTGTATCTTCTATATGAAGGGACCCTCAAAACATGACCTTTTACCATCCACAAGTGAAACGATTAAATATCCACATATGTTTTTGTGCATATAAATATAAAGTATTGAATCATTTAAATCTAATAATTTCAAATTACACTATACATGATTTTGCAGCAGATATCTCCATCCGTTTTGTTCTGCTTTACCCAGGGCTGGGAGCAGAGATGCTCACTCATTTTCTATATTTATTGATTTATTAATATTCAATCAAGTAATTCAAATAATTAAGGAATTTATTCTACATGTATCATGTAATCATGTAGTTAAATTATTTTCCTATTCAACAACTTATGAACTAAATTGTGGCACTTCAACCATTAATACCCCCCAAGCAGCCATAAAGGAATCATTTTGTGAATCAATTTATACATTTTTCAACATATTTTTTAAAGCCAGCAAAGTTTTCGGGGTTTTTCTTTTTTTTCTCCAAATTTACATGCAGTGCCCGCACATGGATTTTAAGATGGTCACCATTTTACGACATCTATCAGCTTTGCAGAATTAAAAAAGGCAGTGTTATAGTTATAGTCATAGTCAAAGGAAAGATCTCTTTTAGAAATGTTTTTTTTTTTTGCTATATATTTATAAACCTGAGAAGCAAAAAAACTAAATAAAAGGCAGCCATAAGATGGGCCGTTTTCAATGCATTTTTTTCCCCAATTCTCATAAATATCCTTGAACGTGATGTTTTTATTTTTCATATCAACATATTCAAAACATGCAAGATCAAATTCTTGTAGAATAATTTGGATTTTTTTCCCCCTTGGTACAGAGTTCATAGCTTCATTGGGTTTTTTGCCTCTTATTTAAGCATATTTACTTTCGATGGAAATTACTGATTTTAACTGTATAAATAAACTAAAAAAAAAAATTGCTAGTTAAAGAGTACAGCAATAGTCTTGACAGCCAAAGTTTCCTGTCTTGAGCAAAAAGTGAACAACAGTAAAACCCATTAGCTTTGAATGATTATTAGATTATTCAGGGGTTAGAATTTACCAATTCATTCTGCCAAAACAAGCCCAAATATCTTTAACTAATACTATTTAAGATTGGGAGCTACACTGTAGAAAATTCAGCTTTCAATAATTATTAAAAAAAACAGAAAATCGGTTAATTTAACCTGAATGGTGACTATCATCTTCATTTCTATTAGACATGACAAGGTAATGGAATGTATCTGTCACAATAATGCCCAGCTATGATTCCCATAAGGTGAATGATGGCTCTGTGTTTTTTCGTTTTGTTTTATGATGGTATAAAAACAAAAGTCCTTAGAAATTTTCACAAAACAAAGTGTGTTTCAAAGTGTCCGGTTAAATTGCCAGGTTTTTGATGTAAAAAATAAGATTTTGAAAAGATATTAAAGCTTCTTCAAAAAGTAATATGACAAAAATGCTCTAAAATTTCACAGTAAATTAAATAAATCTGGTAAAATGTGAAAACATAAAAAGATACAATAACCTAGTTGCAATAATGTGGACACCTTTATACAAATCCTTCATTGAACCAGTTTTAGCACTATAGTTGATTTGGATCTCAGACTCAAAGTGAAGCTATAAAGTAAATCCATGTTCAGATTTTTAATCTAGACGCGAAAGTTTCATAAGATGTAAATATTCAAAACTTCAGCCATTGTGACATAAACTTGGTTACATTTAAGAAAACTCACCATAGCATGATGCTGCCACCACCATGTTGGAATCTAGGTGTGATTTATTTTTTTCTTCTTTTTAATGGTTTGAAGTGCAATTGCTGTGCTAAACATATTTTGAGGAACTGTTTTCCAAATGTTCTTGGGATTTTATCCTGAAAGTTTTTGGAATATTCCTGTTGTACCATATGTTTACCAGATAATGCTCATAGAGTCATGATGAAGCAACAAAAATTAAAACTGCTCAATTTCTTTCTCCTGCAGCTTTAGCTAAGGGATGCATAATTCTGAAAAATACCAGCAGGACTTCATTTTAGTTTGATCGGATTATAGATGGGTAACGTTAGGGAAGAATGAATGCCAAAAATGTTTTATGAGGTGCTTCAATATAGTGTTAGTTTAAGGGTGTGCACAATGATGCAGGCAAGCCATTGCTGTGTTTATTTGGGTTTTATATTTTTAGCCTTTCATACTTTTTTGTTGTCGTTTTTCAACCAGGATTGCGCAAAATTTGTTATACTTAATGTTTGCAAATCGGTTTAATGGTTCATTAAAATAGAATTTTAATTTTTTTTTTTTTTACAAAAACCTGGCATTTTTACACACATTTTAAAGTTGCTTTAAGGAAAACATCTTGAACATTTATTGGAACGTTTCGGTCCTGTTTTAGAGATAATGTGTACCTTTGAGTGAAAAAACATGAAACATATTAGATGACTTACCAATTATGATGAGATTTTAATTAAAAAAATATTTGTTTAATTTCATCACGTGCTACCTGGGATTAGAATCCTGGATGCTCTGCAGATTCTTCATTGCAGACTGTGACTTTTAACCTTCATAGTTGCAACCTTTTCTTTTTTTTTTGTTTAACTTTTTTGTTGTGTTTTTTAAGAACATCAGGTCACACTGATGCCCGATAAGCAGCAACGTCACAAATCTCAGGTCAAACGGTCAAGAAAGGAAAGTTTGCCTGAGTTCACAGGACAGATTCAATGGCTTCGGGCAAGCCCTCCAAGATTTTAGTTTGACGCATGACGAGCGGCGACGTCTCCTCTTCCGCCTGAACATTGGCCACAGATTCAACCCTGACCTCTTCCAGCTCCGCCGCCACCTCCTGTTGATGCTTCTTTGACTCCAGCTGGTTGATGTGGTGGAGGATTCCTGCTCCCAGGGCGTCACCTTCAACGTTCACAACTGTAGTAGTACGATCACTGAATTTAACAACAAATGGGAAAAAACTAATTAAAAGCGGTTCGATGTCCTTGCTAATAATCATGGCTTTCCGAAATCAGATTCCTTTTTCAGGAGGTGAACTCTATGTTTAAAGCTCTGCATAAAAAGACGACTTTTATCTGAAAAAACACTGAAAACCTTTTTAACTTGCTTTTCCTCTGCCCCCATAATACTGACTGTTTATCAGTGTATGTATTGGGTTTAACTTTACTCACACAATCCAGTCGACAGCCAGCATGAGGGACAGATCATTGGTCGGCAGACCGATAGCCTCCAGGATGATGGCGATGGTGATGATGCCGCCGGCTGGGATACCAGCAGCACCGACACTGGAGGCTGTAGCCGTTACCCTAAAAGTGATCGAAACCATTAATGAATCTGTTGCAAAAAAAAGAAAAAAAAGAAAGCTCTGCATTCGTGATGTAAACGCTATTTCACTTTTTTTTTTTTTTTTTTTTTTTTAACACATTGTATGCATTGCTTTCCTTACAAAAAAGTATTGCACATTGCTGATTGAATCATGGACGAATCTAAATAGTGAAAAATCCTACAAGAGGCTAAAAAAGACTTGGGACTAGGTGGGAGGTTTACCCTCCAACAGGACAAGAACTGTAAACCTTAATGGAGAGGGCAACATTTAGCTCAATGCATCATTGATGTAAAATGCATAATAATGTAGTAAAGTTTTAAAAAGTTGCCTTGAACCCCTTTTTTTAAAACATCAAATTCCTTTTATAAAATAAAACTTACAAGATGGTAAAGATCTGTCCTGCATTGAGCTCAGTATTGTTGAGCTGTGCGATGAAGACGGCAGCAATACACTGGAAAATGGCTGCTCCATCCATGTTCACGGTGGCACCAATGGGAAGGATGAAGCGGCTAATGCGTTTGTCCACACCATTGTTTTCTTCCACGCACTTTATCATTGAAGGAAGAGTTGCTGAACTGGTGAAAAACATCAAACAGCAGAGTGAAATTATCGCCTGGATGATCCATGTTGGCGAGAAAAACCAAATGCATTGGCCGCTGTGGGAGAATACCTGGAGCAGGTGGCGAAGGCGGTGGTGAAAGGTGTGATGAGGCCTGAAAGGAAACTGTAGGGGTTTTTTCGTGTGAATGCAAAGTAGATGAGGGGAAGAACAATGCCTCCATGGATGATGTGGCCCAAGATTGAAGCAAAGATGTATTTCCCCAGACTTGTGACCAGAAGAACCACATCCTCCATTTCTACGATCTTACTTCCCACAAGAAACATGATGCCAAAGGGAATGTACCTAAGAAAGAAAGAAGGCATTACTATGAAAGAAGATCATTGGCACCTTTGATCAAACCTTGAACAGGTGGGGGCCATCCATCCATATTTACCACATGATCCAGGACACCAGCACCATCGTTGCCTCATTGAATGCGTTAAAGAAACGAATTAGCTCTTCTCCCTCCTGTCCAAGCATCCGCAGGGCCACACCGAACACCATAGCAAACAGCACCAGGCCCAGGATGTTCATGCCATCTGTTTCAGTTCCAATCGGCACCTAAAACATCCAGAAATGTTACACTGTGAGAACATGTACAAACTATACAGATTTTGAGAGAAAATCTCTAAAAAGTACTTCCATTTAAAATCAACAGACAAGAAAACAGAAATGTATCTTTGAAAATACGTTAAGCCTGAGCAGTTTAGGATATAAGGAGCACTAGAGCACAAGAAACTTTGCAGTGACATAAAGGAAGCACAAATAAATTTAAAAAAATGAACAATTAAATTAAGATCTTAAAAAAAATGATGGCTTAAAAAAAACTTCATTACAACCATTATCAGTTCTTGCTCCATAGACCGTCAGTGAAAACATACACATACTTTATAGATCAGTTTAAGTTCAACTGATTTATATCTTGCAGTTTTTACACTTTTTCAAAACAAGGGAAAAAAAAAGAAAAATAAACACAGAAAGGCATTTTTGCACAACTAGAATAAAAGATTCACTGAATCCCAAATAGTGTTTTAAAGAACATCTACTCAGAATCCAATATACTTGTCAAGGTTTATTCATTCTAAGTATTTTAGCTTTTAATGAGAGATGATCAAATTCCAACAAAACATTTTAAAACTGAGTTAAACTGCCGAAAAACGCTGTAAATTAGAAGCCATCAAAGCCATATCTTCTTACGGGTCTGTGCACAACCCAAGAAAAATCCACCCAACTTAGTGTAGAAAGGCAAACAAGGGGGAAACAAGTCATGCGGAATGTAACTGACATTTTTTTTTGCATCTTTAAGGCTTGTGCAATGCCCTAATAGCAAAGGTCCCGAAGCGCAGAAATAATTCATTACCAATATAAATAACTGATTGCAGGTAAAATGTTGATTATTCATATTCTTGGGAGAAATATACTTAAAAATCAAAACTAGCATAGTAAGGTAGGTGGGAGTGCCAGAAGTGTTTTTATTTAATAACATTTCTATTTTTTTTTATCTCAACACACACAAGAGTTCAATTAAGACCAAAGTGTTTGAGTACATACAGCTAGCACGGCAAAAACATACATGTTTACCCAAAGCCAACCAGAACTGTTTTTTTAGTTCTTTAAATATGTTTCCACAACAGCAGTTGCTCAGCCAGTCTAAGCCTGGTCAGGAACAACATGCGCCCACCTCATTTATGGTAAAGTAAACTAGTCGAGCTGGAGAGCTTATACAGTCACTCTCGTTTGTACAGCACTCCTTACTATAGAGAGAGCTTGCACGGTTGCACAGGTCTCAGGCAGCAGGAGAATTCAATGAACTGGATGATGGATAATGAATAAAGACAGCAACAAATCCTGAGCTCAATCCCTTCATAGTGCGTTGAGCTCTCCCACAGCCTGACCAGCTTTGACCAGTAACACTGAACTGGACAACACACCATAATTTGCTATAGCCAGAGAGATATTTCAGTTATTTTAGATTCCCTTTATTTACCTCTCCTTAAATTTTTAATTCTCTTTCTCTGATATAGAGCCATAAATAATCAAGCTGAATCATGTAAGAAAGCTCTGATTGTTCCTTACAATTTTTAACAGTAGAACTGGAAGCAGACTTTTGTAGTTTTCAGGTTTTTCTCTTATGAAAGCAACTACCAGATTTATTCTGAGGCAGACACCAAACTATCTTTTTCAGAAGAAGTTCAAACAATCTTTTTTCATAAAATTTATAATTTGAATGGCTCAGATCATCCTGAGTTATGTCTATACCTATGCTGTTCTAGGCTTAAGCCACTGGAGGACATGGAGTCCACTTCTCCTTGCTTTTATTTTCTCTTATTACTCTCTAATTTTGCATTATTTGACATTTTTACAACATTTACATATTCAATAGTTTTTTGTTTTCTTCTCATTGTAGTTACACCTGGCCTGACGTGTTCAGCTGAGTCCAGGAAGGAGGCAACCAAAATGTTCTCCTGCTGTAGATGATACACCTGCTGTTTAAATTTGGTTGCGATAACAGAGTTTGGACCAAGCTTCTGCTGTTGAACAGATGACCCCAAATTTGATTTCAAAATGGGGAAAAAAAGGCACAATCATAACTTTTCAACAACTTTACTTCACAGCTTGTAAGAGGAGTTTCCTTTTCTTAAATATGGTCCAGGGCATTGTGATCAAACTTCTAGGCACTAATGTCCAAAGAACATTGTTGCAGAGGTCATTTAGAAGTCATTTAGATGAAACTTGGCTAAACTATGTTTTTTGGGGGGGCAAAAAAAGTTTTTTTTTTCCTGGTAACCCTTCTGAAAAATCTGGACGTTTTTCTTTATATTTTTATCTGGTTGCCTATGGAGTCTGAGTTGCAGCTCTTACTTTTTGTAATTCCTCCGAACTTGCTGCCACTGGGGTGAACTTGGCATTACTTTCACTAGATGGGGAAATGTCTTAAATGCATTCCACCTGTAAATAACATTGTTCTTTGTAGAATATGATCTACAAATTGTTGACAAAACTACCTTATAACCCGGTGTCAGATAAACAGGCAAACGCCATGTGGTTTTCTGTGGCGTGGTTTTTCTACAAAGGCATTTTTTATATTTAAAAAAAACATTCAACTTTTATACTGTGAAATTTTGTTTTTCTACATTCAAAGTCCACCTACAACAAGAAAAACAATCTAAAAATCACAACAGACCTCCCCATTGGTGCAGCACAAATTGCCTATTGAGTTAGTCTGCACCGATTGATAACTCGCTTACACACCAAGTGCTGAAAGCAAACAGATAACTGTTTGGGTGGGTGGCTATCGATGAGAGCTCCTTTCCTTTTTAGAAATAAAACATCTGGCCTATCGTGTCCAATAATCTTTTGTGCTTTCTGTGCTTACCTTTTGATAGAGGATTGTCCCATTGGTATCGTTACCCACAGCAACCATTTTGTAATCCGTGGCATACTATAACATAAAACATAAACATTATATTGTTAGAAATGTGTGCTCCATAAATCTGTTTTTATGCACTAATGGAAGGCCCCAACAGGAGTTTTATATGCATCATGACTTAATTCATTGCCACATGCAAAAATGCAGATGTATAAACAGGGAAATTGTTAACATAAGGTGACTAACATGGAGCCTGAAATACCATTGAATATTTTTAATGACTTAGATCACACTAAATTAATGAAAACTAGGTTTGGCTGTAATGTAAATTAATGTAAATCCTCGGCACTTAAACTAATTAGATATAGATTTCCTCAAAGTTCAGTGCTTTGATGTTATTTTTCAGCCTGAAAAAAATTATTATTCAGATGATATTGTACTAATTATCCAAAAATAACAATTAAAAAAATAAAACTTAACCAAATCTATAAAAAATAATTCTCAAAGCATCAATCATTAGCGAGGATTATTGAGCAGTACATTATTCTTATGGCTACAAGAAGCAAATTGCTTATATTCTGCTAATAATAAGATAACACTGGGCATTTTTAAGCATGTATGCATAGTTTTGACCAGGTGCAAATTAGACCACATTCATAACACATATTTAATAATATAGTTAAAATAAATAACTGAAAGTTAAAAAATTGACGTTGATGCCCATAATGAGATATACATTTTTTACTGTATTTCTTTTATTCTTTTTGTTTTTATTGTAGTTTTATTTATATTTACAGGGCATTACCCCAAGAAGTAAAAAAAATCTGATATTTCTTCTAATTAAATTAAACAGCTTTTTGCAATCTCTGCAAGGATTTATTTAAATCTACCCTCCATTCTGCTTTTGTGGTTTAACCCACATTTAAACCCCTTCACTGGGGCTCTCTCACCGTACTAAATGCGTGTGTTTCAGGGATTTATTGAACTCTATGAACTCTGCTTCTCTTGCTCTGCCACTTACTGACCAGATTGTAAGTTTATAATTCACAGAGAGGATTTTGTGCTTGACTGGAATGAGAAAGGTGTGAATGCTTTGACAGCTGTAATTGGACGCACTTTTCCTGGAGAGTGTTTGCATAGTCATTTCACGCCTCGCATCCTAAAATATTGAATTTTCCTTGTTTTCCTTTGGCTTAAGCACACAGCAAACATAATTCTAGGAAATGAAGCGGGCACTGTTCAAGAGTGGGTTGCTAGGCTAGTGGGAACGGAATGGTTTTGCCATGGTAACGGGTGTTGGAGAAAGACAAGGGGGGTTAAAAAAAAAAGCTTGCAGGAGCGGGGTCTTTGGGTGTTATATTGCCTCTGTAAATGAACCTGGAGAGGCATCCACGTGGTCGGTAAAATAAATTAGGACGAACAATCCAACACAACATATGAAAGGAAAGCCACCAGAGAAAAGTCACTTACAGAACGGAAAGCAGCCGCCACCAAGTTCGATGGAAACAGATTCCTGAGTTAAGAAGAGGGGGAAAAAACAAATTAGATGCAGATAAAACCAGAGCCATGGTGATGCAGTTTCTGATGTGTCAATGGGTTTAATCGAGCTGAAGCTTCTGGAAGAGGAAATGTTTTCCAAACCAAGCCTGAATCAAGTGGCCCAAACATTATTTTTTTCCACCCTATAAACATGAAAGTCTCTTTTCCACATTTAGAGACACATTTTAACATTTTTATCTTATTGAACCAAAATCTTAATACATTTGAGAGCTCACTCCACATTTTAATGAATCAGCTGTTTTCCAGATATGTGTCATATGGAAACAGCTCTGAGATCAGACCCAGAACCTAGTGTAAGGATGAACATTAAAGCAAAGAAAGCAAATAAGGCTTCTAGGAAACTGGAACAACCTCACACACTGAAAAACAAACAGTTTTTTGAATATAGATTCTAATCTATTTTGATGTATTTTATTTTGTTGCACAAATAGCTTTTATTCATCAGTACCTCAACATGACATAAAACTGAGAAATAGGGATGCAACATTCAGGAAATGGAGTGAAGTTGATATTTAAATTTGGGAAAATGTTTATCCACGGAAGTTTGTGCATCAACTCTACCAAAGAGCTCCTAGGCACCCCTTAATTAACACTCCTAATTGTTTTAACAAACCTTTGGTGCAGGACCATCAAAAGTTGGCCTCAATGGAGGTTTTCCTGCCTCAGCACAGCTGATTTTCATTGATAACTGATTAACAAGCTTTAGCTGAACAGACATAATCAGAATCAGCTGTGCTGAAGCAGAAAAAAACGTCTAAAACCTGCAGGACAACAACCATTGAGGGCCGATTCGAGGGCCATAACAGAACAGCTGTTCTTGTTCTGAGATTTAGCAAAACACACCTGGACTCTATTTACTAATTAAGTGACTTCAGAACACAGCTGGTTGCACAGGACTGCATTTAGGGGTAGGAGAGTAAAAGGGCCTGAATAAACAAACATGCCACACTTATCAGATTCTTATCCACAGACAGTGATAACACCATGTTTGCCATTTGCTGCTCTGTTTTGTTCCAAAACTTTTAGGGCTGCAACTAATAATTATTTTGCCAATTGATTAATCTGTTGATTATTTTGTCAATGAATCAATTGATAATCTGATAGCAAAAGGTTCCTTACAGAAGATTTTTTTACAGCATTAAACTAAGTGAAACTAAAACTTTTCCTCTTGAGTTCTGGATAGAGCATTTTGACAAAAGTTTTTTTTATCTTAAAGTTAAAATATTTACATATCTTTTTATAATTTTGGCATAATTACTAAAAGAGCTGCTCTGTCAGCTAAAGGCATGTTTTAGAGTCTTTGTGCTCCAGTTGACGATTAATCGATAACTAAATTAGTTAGGGATAATATCAATAATCAATTAATCTGATTCATTGTTTTAGCCCAAATCACTTTAAAGTCTATTAAAGCTGGTGGCTGTAATAAAGGCAGTATTTTATTTCTAAACACTTAACAAGAAAATGAATTGGATTTGAATGAATAATCCATCTAAGCTGGGTCCCCAGGATAAGATCCACAGCATCTCTGGGAAGAGGCTCGCTGGGGTTTGTGAGTCTGTGACCTCACATCAGACAAAGACATTAGATGGATGATATTGGCACCATTATTTAACATATACTTTTCTCTGAACTGAATTCACAACACGGAGAATGTTTGATAGCCATCTAAAATCATAAGACAATGAACCAAAGTTTTTCTAATCAATAAGCTTAATTTTCCCCCCACATACATACAACATGCAAATTCCACACATACAGACCCAGGCTGGGAATCCAACCTTGCTGCTGGTATAACAGGACAGATATCACTCTGTAGCTCACAGGTAGCCTTTATTCTGCTTATTTTAAAGAGATAAATGAAAACAATTGTTAATGAGCGTTCTGTTCAGATGTAATCAGAGCAAAAAGCTATTTTTTCTGTAGTTTATCTGATCGTATTCATTCCTCCCACTGAGTTTATTATCAAGCTGTGAGATAAGCATACTGGGAGTACTGGGAGTACTGGGAACCCCCCCCCAAAAAAAAGAAACGTGTGGAGATTTGGAAACTGTATCTTCTGGGATTGCGTTTTATTGTCCAAGAACATCAACTCTTTGCACAAGTTTGTTTGCACAGCCGGTAAGCAGATCCAGTCCCCTAATGAGTCCAGTAAACTTTACCCTCACTCCTGGGCTGAATGTTGATTCAGTCAATACATGACCTCGGCCGGTCATACAAACCTGCAACTTTTTTCCACTGTTACCGAACACAGCAGAGGGTAAATCTAAAATTCCCGCAGGAACTAAGCTGAAGGTCAGGTTGCCCTTTATCACATGATTGAGGTGGGCATTTGGGAAACGGCATGTCTTTCCCACACTGTAGTGAGATCCATGGACAGATTTTTTTTTTTTAAGCCATCATATGTCAGCTTCCTAGTTAGCCAGAGCTGAGCATCGTTTCGTTTCAAATCAGCAGAATCACAGGTTAAACTAATGCCAGCTGAAGGGAACCTGGCTATAATGTAAATTTTTTTAGATTCATTCACTGCAGCAAAATAAAATAAAAATGTATATCTTTAACTTCTGATGACTTCTGATGGCAGTTTAAAAACAAATACCTGCATGTGTCTGACTCTACAAATGGGAAAACAGTGAAGAGAGAATGCCTGTAATCTATTAGAAGCGGTGAGATCAAACCAACTGGCAGAACACATGGTAACAACAACAAAGATTTCAGCTGAAAGGATTATAAAACTCTGTTAAGAAGGTAAATCGAGACAGAGTGAGGGAGCTGGGTCTAAAGTCTGGAGCAAATCCAAATTAAATATTCAGGTTGTAAAAGGAGAACATTCAACTAGAGCAAGGAAAACATTGAACAAACTCAAATCAACTCAAGCATTTACCTCCTAGTGGGTCTATTTCTGCAAAAGTCTCCACTGAACTTTCAACACTACTAGAAGATTCACTTAAGCTGGTCCTGTGGCTTAAAGTTATATTATTGAGACCTCTAAAGGTCTCAGCATTTTCCCTTCCCTACATGTTACTGCACACTGCCGACTAGCTGGCTGAAAGAGGACTACTATGCAGACAGGAATAGAAGCCTTTCATCTACTAAGGATTTGCACATGTATCTTTTTTTCTGCACTTATGTTGGACCTATGGTACAAATGCATCATTCAAAGAGCCCATTTTCTTCTTAGAAATACTTCTAATGATGAAAAATATTTGGTGGTCATTATGTGAAAACTAAAGGAACTCTAACCTTGATCTTATCTAGGGCTTAATGTAAGGTCACATAAGTAATTGAAAACCAGGTTTTTACTCCTCTGTAAGTCAATCAGGAACAGAACCCCCCCAAAAAAACAACAACAAAAACTAAGGTTATAAACAACATTACTGTAACTGTGAGGACAAAGATGATATTTTATCTCATCTGACGTATCCACACCTCTGCAGTTTATATGTGAAGGGCTGTGGCATTTAAAGAGACTATACAACCCAGTGAACCAGAGTGTGCATGCAGAGGACATGCAAACTTCTTGCAGAGATGATTTTAACTCACAACCTTTGGGATGGAAGACAAGAAGGATAACAAATGGGCCTCCTTCCGCAGAAGAAGAAGGAGCTAAACTAGAACCAATAATAACACTTAAACAGTCTTGGACAGAGAGGAAAGTGGAATCCTAATTCTGCACCGCCCAAAGAAGAAGAGGCTGGAGTTTTTGTTTGATTTCTGGCTGAAGAAAAGAGGCACATTTCCACATGTAGTGACAATCTAAAAGATAATACAGCAAAAAGAAAGCCACAGGTGGACATTTCTCCTTCGATTGATCATAAGGTCTGCAGAAGATTAAGTCATATTATAGATGATGATGCATCTTTCCATCCAGCAGAGTGCAGCAAGTTTGGTTTTTTTTAAGACTTGAAAGACTTAAAGCTAAACTAAAATGCTTTTGGTTCATGAATCCACCCATGTTTTTTTTTACTTCATCCGACATAAAGAGGAAGTATTAATTAATCACATCAATTCCATTAATTGTTGGCAACCAAACAGGAAGCTTCCACTGTTTTTAAAGGATGTTTGGGATGTTTCCTCCAAGAGAAGCTATTCTAAATCCATTTGGAGGAGTTTTTTATGGGTCACACCTTCCTAAACTAAAAAACAAAAAATACTTGACGAGACCTGCTTTTAGAGTGAAACCGGACACTTGCTGCAGGAGAGGTCAGAGGTCATCAGTGCTGTTAGAATTCACCCTCTGGGAAGGTTTCAGCACACTGGTTCAGAGAGGGCTGGTATTGTGCAGAAATTGTGAGAAGGATTTTACTAGGACTTTTTCAAAGCAGTGGTTCTGGAGGGAGAAACTCTTACATCCAGGATCCTCTTTATGGATACTTTATAAAATTTAGTTTGCTCAAAACTGAATGAAGTCTAAGTGATGAAAAATTTACCAAAGAAAGAGTTTGTTTTTGTTTTTTTAAAAGCCTAAAAACTAAAACTCTACATATCGAATAAGAGCTCAGCAAATCATTCTTTGGTTCAACAATATAAGAAAACCACAAACAGAAGAGCAGAGATTGAGTCCAGTCCTTCTCTGGGTGAGTTTAGAGCCGGTTCAACCTGCCTGATAGTCCGGCTGGGAACCTGGACCCAGACAATCCATCTGCTGTGATGATAAGGGCCAAGTGCTGAGAGCCACAGTGTTCAGTTTATTCTGCAGAGAGCCAAAATACACAGCTACAACAGCTGTCAACTTCTCTCAATGTGTGGGAACTTATTATTAGGCCCAACGAAGGCCGCTGAGCAGCAGGCTTATATTAATAACCCAACACGACCACAACAAGTATCCTCTACCTTCCAACATATAAACGCAAATATGCTATTTAAAAATCAGGCTTAAATAATCAAAACACACCAAATATCAAAATAAGCCTCCGAAAGATTTTAAAATAAAATGAACTGGCTGTTCTGACAAAATATTAGGAAAAAAAAGTAAGATTGGGCCCACAGCATCACACATCCTGCACCCTACTGAACACTGGGTGTGAGATACTTCTCCACCTGGAGTCTTTATCTCCTTTGACAAGTTGGAGTTAATGTCCCATTAGAGTTTGCAAACCCAACATGTTTATGTTTGTGAAGGTAGGACAAACAAGGATCTTTCTTATCATTGGTTCCAGATAAGCAGGTAGCTTGTAGATTGTTGATAGCTTAAAGGAGAAGTGGCCTTTTAGAAATTATATTTTAAGAACTTAAATGATTTGTAACTTTTTTTGTCAACTTTTAGACCAATCTTTGTTAAACTGATAAATCTTTGAGGCATTCAAATATTTTTTAAACTCTCCAGATGAGCCAGTGTTGTGTCTACAATTAAGAGGTTTTTGACAAATTACAGATTTAAAATAAGGATCTTTGACTCTTTGTTGGGAGTCTGTCACAAGGCACAGCCTCTTCCCGTTTCTTTAGATGCATTTAAGATACAAAAAAAATAAACAAATACACAGATTGATAGACAGAAAGCAGGATTTTAGCCCTCGCCAAGTGAGTCCAGCAGATCATCTAGGTTATAGCCATGGCGGTTCTAGAGAGGGGCCATCAGGGCCCCTGTAGAACTAGTCCTGGCCCCAGTGATGAAAACATGACTATGAAACTTTGACAGTGGTTTAAAACAATTGCACAGTACTGGCAGACTCCATTCATGATAAAAAAAAATTGCATATCTAAGCAATTAATTATTTCATACATTCTAATTTTTGTTCATTAGGTTTTGAATTTGTAATTAAGCATGCCTGTCCACAACTTTCTACACCTTTGTAGAAATGGAAAATGGTCAAACTTTTCGGCCACTTTAATCAAGCTTAAACTTTTTCTTTTGGGGACATGCGACGGCTGTGTAGGGCCCAGCAGGGCAGAGAGCCCCTTCTTGATTTGAATTGCAAATCAAAGCAGTAGTTACACAACACTGATGGTTCCATTGATGAAAGGGCAGATTAGGTAGAGCATCCACATGACTATGACCCCCCACCACCGGAATCCCGTGTGGAGATGGAGAGTGGGAACTGACCCAGTTACAGCGCAGCTGACATGTAAACTTCAGGGTACCATGACCCACACTGAAAGGGTCCCATCAGTGGATGTAATAGCTTAATACGACCCTTACAGTGTTTATAAAGCTGCTTCTTCTTCTCCATCCACTGCAGAAACAGGACAAAGGATAATGATCCACAGTTTTCACAACATGTAGTTCATAAAACACCAGAAATTAACAAAAACAGCACTTTTGAGAACCCCATTATTAGGGGTGGAGATACGCCCCTTACAGGCTATTAGTCCACGAACACAGACAACTTCAAACCTTTCCTCTATATATTCTGTTCTTCCCTCTGACTAAGTCAATAAAGGGCAACATAGCAACAAAACACAAATGAGATGATGCAGAATTTTTTTTTTTTTCCATTTCTCACAGGCATACCTGAAGCTAACTTTTGATTTATAAAATAAAGGGCTATTTCACTGGGGTTTTTTTTTTCAAGGACTAAGGTTCAAATCAGGAATCATTAAAACGGTAGACATAGACTAGATTATTCAATACTAAAGATGTTAAATATAGAGAAATCCTGTTTTCATCAGTGAAAACACACAAAAAAGATTTTAATAGCTTTTTGGGGGGGCATTTTAAGCTCAATAAAATATATTTGTTGTTTTGTGTTTTTATAAACATGTGCTCAAAATCCCAAATTACTTAACAGATTATTAAAAATATATTTATTTAAGAATCTAAAGTTAAAAAACTACTTAATCTATTCACAATTGTGAATCGTTTAAGTGCTTGGTATAATTTATATATATATATATATATATATATATATATATATATATATATATATAACACAAGCTTCACTATCAATTAAAATGTTAATTGAGGTACCTCAATTCAATTTAGTTTATTTATATAGCGCCACATTCACAAGACATGTCATCTCAAGGCAATTTACAGTTCAACCAGATCATCCAGTCAAATTGATTCAAACTAACATTCAATTAATGTTAATTGAAATTGATTCAATTAACATTAAGCCAATTGCAAAATTTATATGTAAATTTATTTTAATGGAAAGTTTAGGTTAAGCAATTGTTATTTTTTTGTTTTGTTTTGTTTTTTGTCTGCACCTGAAATGTAAATTTACTTTAAAAAATGTTAGTGCACATTGTTTTGAAAGAGTTTTATTTATTTATTTTTTTCAGTGCATAAAGCCATATTTCAACCACTGAAATGATTATTGTGGTGTGGAAATGTGGTACAAATGTGAAGCGGCGCGCGGTGGGGTGGGCTTACCTGGCCAGGTCCAGGAAGGAGTCAGTGGTCTCCTTGTTGCTGCTGACGCTCTCCAACCCCAGGCTGTTGGTGTTCAGGGCTCCGGCTCCAACCCCCGGTTTGATGATAAAGGCCAGCGCCACCCCGATCCCCGAGGCGATCAGCGTGGTTACCAGGAAGTATGCGACCGCTATGCCCCCCAGCTTTCCCAGGGAGCGGGTGTCCAGGCTGGCGGCGCCGGACACCAGGCTGCAGACCACCAGCGGCAGGATGATCATCTTCAGCATCCGCAGCAGCATCTCTCCGGGGAAGGCGAAGTGGCTCATCTGCGCTTTGGTCAGATCCATGCTGCGGACCACCATGCCGAGCCCGACGCCCACCAGGACGCCGGACACGGTGAGGATCACCAGCAGGTTCCGGCTCAGGAAAGCGCACAGCCTCTCCCTGAAGCCCCTCTGCTTTTTCTTCTGCTCCTCCTGCTGCTCCTCCACGCAGGGCTCCTCCTGTTCGCTGTTCTCCAGCATCCGAGCTGTGGACGCGGAGCTGGGCATCGCATGTCCATTGAGCTCGCTCTTTTTCTCCATCTTTTTTTTTTTTTTTGTCTGGGGAGCAGACGGCCGTGTGTCTCAGGCAGCGTGGGTTGAATGTCCACGCATGGAGTGGTGGGCTGTAAAGGCTGAGTGCAGAGGGGGCGCGGTCAGCCAATAGAGATGGAGCAACGACGCATTATCCAATGGAGCATGCGCACAAAAGCTCCTTCTTTATGGTTTCACCAAATGATGCAAGAGCAGAGAAGATTGCCAGGGTGTGTTGAATGGGGATGGATGAAAAAAAGCAAAATACAACTAATCATACACCAAAATACATGTGCAGTTTGCATCACAACCTGTAACCTGCAACTAGTAAATCAGTACAACACAGTTATCCAATCTGTGCAGAGCCATCATTTGACTGATGGACAAAAAGAAAAACATAGGAGTGTTCTGATCTAAAATGACCATGCCTCGCAATTAAAACTAATCAGTAGAGGTTTTGTTGCACTAATGCAATGTTTGGATGTGCTGCTTTAAGAAAACGCCCTGATTAGAACAGTTTTTTAAAAGCTGGCACATTTATCATTTACTTATAGGAATAGATGTTCTACTAGTGAAAAGAATTGACTATAGTAATTGGCCCTACGGTACTAGTGAGCCACCAAGTGTGGTGTGGACTTAGTATTTAAGATTTTTTTAGCTATGCCGTGAAGAACTGTGGAGCAAAAATTTGTCACCTTGGTATAATTAGAAGTTAACAAGTTGAAATTTGAGGTAACACTAAACAAAGCATGCACATACAATTATACACTTAAGTGACATCCAGTTCCTAATCCATAGGATGTGGGTCCATCCTTTGCAGCTAGAGCAGCTTCAACTATTCTGGGAAGGATGTCCGCAAGATCTATCGGATTTTCTGATCATTCTTCCAACAGTGAATTTATGAGGTCACACAATGACCTCATCACACAATGATGTTGGGCAAGACAGCCTGGCTGTCAGTCTCTACTCTAGTTCCAATTCCTAGAGGTGTTCTTTCAGGTTGAGGTTGGTAATCTGTGCATGCCAGTCAAGTTCATCCACACCAGACCCTGCCATCCATGTCTTCATGAACCTTGCTTTGCATTGTCATGTTGCAAGAGGAAGAGGGCAACTCTAAACTGTTCCCACAAAGTTTGGGGCATTCAAAACGTCCAAAAGCATTCAGAGTTAAGGGGACAAGCCTAGCTCAAGAAAATCAACCCTACACCATAATCTCCCCCAGCCACCAAATTGTACACTTGGCATTTTGTGGTCAGACAAGTACCGTAAGTATCTGTCAGATTTCCAGATAGAGAAGCATGATTCGTCCTTCCAGAGAATTGATTCTTCACAGCTCTGGAGTCCAATAAACACCTGCTTTGTATAAGTGCATCCACTATTTACATTGCAGATGGTGATGTATGGTTTGGATGCTTCTGCTCCACAATAGAAATAAATTTCCTGAAGCTCCCTGCTCCCGGTTCTAGAGCTAATCTAAAGGCCACATGAAGTTTGGAGGGGGTTAGGGACTGAATATAAATAAAGTTGGCGACCTCTTCGCATTAGCTAAGTTAGTTTACGTGGCCTATCAATTCATGGATGTCATTCCCAAAACACTTTTTTTTCTGATTCAACTGACCATTGACTGTGTAATACTTTGGAGTGAAGATATTTCAGGCCAGGTTTTGTTGCACAGGAGGCTCCCTATCACAGTTCCACACTGGAATTCACTGAGTCGGTAAGATTGGCACTTCTTTCAAAAATGTTTATAACAACAGTCTCCATCCCTGGGTGCTTGATTTTATACACCTGTGGCCATTGAAGTAAATAGAAAAGTCGTGTGCTAAAATCATTGTTTTTGCCTACATGGAATATTTTCTAAATGTCTTGCAATACTTGTGGATGACAAGACCATGACCTTTTGACCTTCACGTCATGTCACATTAGCCAGGACTTCAAAGGGCTTTCTTTTTTCTTTTTTCTTTTTTTTTCTTTTTTTTGCAAAACCTCCTTTTGCTGTTCTTTTTGGCTGCAGGGCTTTAGGTTAAAAAAAAAACCTTTCCATTGAATTTCTGGCTGTATGCTTAATGTTGCTGACCTGCTGGAACGTGGACCCCTGGTACAGTCTCACATCATTTGAAGCCTCTGATATATTTACCTCCATCTCTTTTCCTCTCAGCTATGACCAGTTATTACCCTGCCTGTTCCTGCTGAGGAGAAGCATATTTACTTCATGATCCTCCCACCACCATGTCTCCCCATGGTGATGATGGTGTATAGAGAGATGTGCTATTTTCTCATCAATACATACTTAAAATAGAAATACATGTAGGCAGGGAACTTCATTTTGTTTAGGGTTTTATTGTGTCTTTTTACTTGTTACAAAGACTGTCTGTATTTTTACTGTTATTAAATTATACGTAGGACGTTGCTGGACAAATGGTTGCACTGGATGTCATCCAGTGGTATGAGAACTGCTTTGGGTTTAACGTTTGATAAATTTTCAGATAAGCGGCATTTTACCCAAATAAAGCACTTTTTTGGGATCACGCAATAAAAAATAAATAAATACAGAGGAGTATAAACACTTTTACAAGTCGCTGTACATGCCATAACATATTTTGCTGCTCAAACAACTTACATCAGTGTTTTAATTGAAGAATTGTTGAGGCAGTGATGTCAGCACCACGGCCAGCGCTTCCTAGGGGGCGCTGTATCCTCCACATCCTCGCCCATTTCATTCTTTCTTCTTACATTCAGAACATCTCATTTTAATGAAGTGAGGGAAGAAAATAAAGAAATCATAAAATATCTCACTAATAAGAAACTTCTTACCCAAGGGAAGGACCTCCTGTTCAAGAAGAATGACCCGAAGAAGTTTCCAGTTTGACTTTATGGCGTACTACACATGTTTGAACACAAGATGGCAGCATTGTAAAACAAACAGTCTTTTTTTTTTTTTTGTTTCATTGGGTACCAACCACGTTATTAAACGACATTTAACAATTTCATTTATTAGCCCTGCTCACATATGATTTAAATGAATACTTCAAACTTAAAGCTGCATAATGTTAAAACAACATCTACACAAAGCGCCATACTCTCTGACAAACATTATGTGTGAAACAAACTAATGTTAGTCAGAATAAAACTTTGTACATATTCTTAATATGCAAAGACAGAAGTTGGTAGCTGATGGAGATCCAGGACATCCTAAAACACTTCAACAAAGATTCTCCACAGGCCCCTTTGCTGTGGCCTTTTTCAAATCCTGTTTGCTCTCGAGGTTTGTCCATATTAAGCTCTTTAACATAGAGAAGCTATGCTAAATGGGATTTAATTACATTTTTTCTTGTTTTCTAATCAAGAAACGGAAGTTTTAATCTTGGGAAACATTTCTGTATGACCATAGTGTTAGTTTAGGATAATTATCTTGATTAAACCACTAAACAATGCAGACTTCAGAGTTTGGATAGTTTTCTCATCCTCAGGTTTTATTGTTCAGCTTCCATTAGCAATTAAATATTCAATAACTTTGGTCTTACAGAAAACCGTTATATTCTAGTCGTTAGGACTCATGTTTAAGTTTTCTTTTTCTCTAGCAGAGAGCCCTTTTGTCCCTCCAGCCTATTTTTGAGTGGACAGCTCAACACTATACTTTCAGCCTAGTGGCACTCCTGAGGACTAGCTCTAGTAATCCATATTATCTAATGTCTCTATTGCTTTTATTTTATTAGAATTTTATTTTATTGTTTTTTTTTTTTTAAGAATTACCATTTTTTTCATTCACTTAGATTAGCACAACTTTCATACTCAATGACATACTCCTATAATGGTAAAAAAGCTAAACTATTTAGTCTCCACAGCAATGAGGCAAGAAAAAACACACAACTTAGAGGCTAACTCGCCATAAATCATTTCTCTATAAAAAAGCAGGTATTTTTAAAATGAAACATGTGAACAATGTGTGTGATATCATTAGTTCACTGTCTTGATGACGCACTGCAATGGAACTAAAAAGTAAAGTTTTTACAAAAAAAAAGGGTAACTCAAATAAAAGGTGTCTTTGTTACGTTATCATAAAATATCATGCATATTGGACATAACATTAATTGAAACATTTACGCTTTATTTTGTTTATTTTTGTCTTTAAAAAGATTTGAGCTGATTTTGTACAATTTCTATTATATAAATATACTTAGAAACTTAAGCATATGCTGTGGAATAGAGAAGAGTTCACGGTCGATTCGAGGACTGCTGACAGTCCAGGTCCAGTAGCTTTAAACCGTGCTTGAAAGCTGGTATGTGTTTGGTTTCCTCCAATCATTTAGATACAGCTTTGTAATTAAACCGGTTTATTTCCAATGACAAGATGTCTTATAATTGTTCAGTCTTTTTCTAACTGTCTGGTTTTGATCATTAATATATGCCATGCTGAGTCAGAACTAGGGTCAGAGATAAAAAATATTTGGTTATATAATTTCTCTAAGCATTTCAGAGTGATTAAGTTGGAAAAATGACAATGGATTAGAGCTGTAAAAAAGTACTTGTACCCTAACAAATAATTTCTAATTTTTCTTATTTACCCTCTTTTGTGTCACATATATGTGTCTTAGATTCAAACATTAAAAGCAGACAAAGAAAACCAGAGTAAGTCTAAAAAGCAGACCTAGTTAAAAAAAAAAAAAAAAAGCAAAAATAGGTTCCATTGAAACCGGAATTAAGTGTGAGTAATCAAATTTTTTTAAAAGGTATGTTTAGTTTCACTAACCGCACCCAAGACTAATTACTGTCAGAGTAGTAGAATCAATTAAATCCTGAAATACATCCAGTCTGACAACAACGTGATTAAGGTGGAAACGTGCTGAAAAACCAACACATAATGCCTTAAACAAAAGAAAAATGTCCAACACATTTGTCAGTCTTGGGAGATTAACAAAGCCATGTCTGGGGCTTTGGGACTCTTCTGAATTACAGCGAGAGCGAGATGGTTATCAACTTTTTAGAAATTCATATGATGTGAATTTCTGGAATTTTCTTTGGGATTCTGTCTCTCACTGTTAGAATGTACATATGATTAAAATTGTAGATTGCTGTATTTGTTGTAAGTGGGCAAACCTGCAAAATCAGCAAGGGGTCAAATACTTATTTCCCCCACTGTAGGTCAGTGTTTATTATAACGCAAAAATAAAAAGAGACTGTGTGCACAAAAATGGCCACCATTGGAGCACTCAGAGGCCAAAACCAATGCACAAAAAAGAACATAAAGACCTGCATCACAGACTTCTCGGAAAATATTCTGTGGTCTGTTAAGATAGAACAGGCTTTAGTGACAGTAAATGATGCTGGTGGAGGTGTGATTGCCGGTTATATGGCAAAAACATCTGGAATTCACAGGAGTTTAAGCCTATTTAGGGCAGTGGTGTCCAAACCTTTTGTCATCATTGCCAAAAATGTCAAAGTGTCAGATGTGGCTGAAGGTTTTGTTTTTAACAGTAAAATCTACACTTTTTTTACTCTAAAAAATTTCACCCAATACTTAAGATTTCTCTAAAAATGATAAGACATTTGTAAATACTTGTAGATTTCAAACATAAAAGTCTTGCAGGTTTTTCTGATTTTAAAGAGAAAAACTACCAAACAATCAATTTTTTGATTGTTTGGTGTTTTTTCTATATCAAAGGTTAATTTTTATGTAGTTTCTCGGGACAGCCATGCTTTATTATAGCAGGTTTTATAATAGAGTAACCTTTCTAAAA
>NW_015150493.1:1658827-1709770 GCF_000732505.1 Cyprinodon variegatus
TTGTTGCCGTACCAGGTCCACCCACAAATAATTTTTTTTAATACCTACAGGCCATAAAGAAATGGATATTAAATGGGGGAAAAAAACAATGAGTTTATTTTTAAAATGTAAGAAGTAGAAGTAAAAAGTTGTCTAAGAAATAATTATTACAGTGAATTATAGATAGCCAAAATTTCTACTTATAAATGTAACAGAGTATTTGTACTTTGTTACTTGGTACAGCATTAATTTGGCACTGTAACATGTCAATCATCTGGGGTCAGATTTTAGGAGGTCCAGTGCTCCAGTTGTTCTGTAAAATTTGCTAAATCTTGTTTGTTATCCTATTTGTAGTTAAATAAAACAAAGCAAATTTCTGATAAAAGCTAAGTAGCAACATATATGTTTTAATTTAGAAATGTTTTAACTTTGTTGTATCATTTTTAAAAGGAAACATTGAACCCCAGTGTTTTTCAAATGTGTTTAAGCATTACTGATAAACCTAGTTTAAGCCATTTTTTAACTGTGATCGAGGGCCACCTAAGCATCCTTTAAGGGTCGCAAATGGCCCCTTGGCCCCACATTGGACACCCCTGATTTATGGTATGCTACTGAATGAACTGATTCAAAGCAAACCAGCTAATCCACAATTAATTACACAAAAAAGATAACATGAAGGTTTAGCAGTAAACTTCCAATCTTAAATCCAGTTTGGATACTGCTGCGTGGCTTTAAACAGACCGTTCATTCTCAAAAATCCTCCTTTGTACTTTAATAATTAAGACATCTTTTTAAAACACTTTTTTTTTTAATCAGGTTATCTTTGTCTGAAATAAATATTGGTTTTATCATCTTAAACCTTTAAACTATGTACAATGGAGCAACAATTTATTCTCTAAATTTATTAATGATGACCTTTCATCTTGGCAATGTGTAAAAACCTGTCTATATGCTCCAGATCTGCAATTTTCCAGGAAAAAAGGGCTAAAAACCAAGAAGTAAAGAAATGCTTGCTGCGCTGTTTTTTTTTTTTTACTATGAATGCATTGGAAGATCTAACTTTGACTGGTTTTAGGACACTTTTCTACATGTTTCCAATGTTGTAACCAGAGTTTGGCATTAAAAATTAATTAATTAAGGATCAACCAAAACAGAAAAAAAGGGAAATTTGCTTTTTGTCTAGAAAAAATGTCACTAAGAAAATCTGAAATGCAGATAGTATTTAATGGTTGTTAAGGTTTGCTCCCATGTAGAAAGCAGCAGTATCCGGATCAGAGCAGCAGAGAGAAGCAGCCTTCTGTCTCCCTCCATTACCGACTGTTGTGTGTTGTCCTTGCTGACCTTAGCTGCAGCGTTGCTAAGTTGAGTTAAACTTTGCCTCCCACCACAGACAGAGACAGCCTGTCCCCTTCCCCTCACAGCTGTGTGGCCTGAATGCTGGAAATAGCTGCTGGCCTGCAGAGCAGAAGCCATGGATGTTTAACAGTGGCTAATGTTGGCATTGTGCTGCTGTGAATCGGATGGCTGGGATTCATTAAGGAGAAGCAACCTTTATTTACTGCAAAGTAAAAACATGCTGCTTAAAGTTAATTTTCAAAAGGAATTCTGAGGGTTTAGTTCAGCATTAAAACAAACATGAATCATAAAAAAAGATTCAGAATATCAAGAAAGTCCTTTTTTCTTGATGTATCTTCCTACATACTTCTGTCCATTTAAGGTTTAATCAAACTGATTTCCTCAAAACATATGCTTTATATCATTATTGGAGTTAAAAAGTCAGGCAGACAGGTATAACCTCAGACCATCAACAGTTACCATGATACTAGCAATGTGCCATGATTAAAGTAAAAAAAAAAAAATCACCTTTCTTTCAGATTCTGATGCTCAGCATGAACCCCAACAAGACGCTTTGACCACATCTAGATGAGTTACTGCCAGGTGATTGTCTTTTTTACACCTTATTTTAAAGCAATAATTCAGCTAATAAGCATGATGGAGTGAGATTACACATATTCAACATATTTGACCGACTGATAAAGCTTATTTCTCAGATTAAAAATAACATGTTTGAAAAGAAATCCTACAGGTGTCCTACAGGTACAAACTGGAGCTTTTAGGAGTGGGACCAATGTGTCCCAGTATGTGAGAACATCAGGCTGCACGTGCGACAGTCTGGTCTGCAGCATGGAAACTGCACTGGCAGCCTTCCTGCTCACTCTACACTCTCTCACTACCAACCGCTGTTCACAGATCAACTTCATCACATGTGAGGAAGACTCAAGAGTGCAGACAGTGGATGCAGAGTTTTGTAAACTGGAACAAGCATAAGTATCTCCTGATCAATGGAGTGAAAACTCAAAGAACTGGTGGTGAATGTAGGACCACCTCACTGATGTTAAAGTAGGGGAATCATATGTTCTTGGATGTAGGCTTAATAATAAACAGGAGTTTATTATTAGTGATGCTTTTCACAAGGGTAGGAGACTGGGATATTTCAGAGCACATGAAGTTTTATAACTCTATGGTGGCATCTTCACATCCTCTATTATGTCTGTTGAAGCTCTAGCTGAACTGCAGCTGAAAGGGAAGTGGTTTGATAAGCTTATTAGGGGGACTGGCTCTGTCCTAGGATGCCCTCTCAGTCTAGTTGAGGTGGTGAGAGACAGAAATACTAAGAAAAATAGCATCACCCTATGTATGAAACTTTTTTAGAACTGGAGAGCTCCTTTAGTGATACTAAATCCTAGGTGGACAAAGGAGCTTTACTGCAGATCCTTCCTCCCAGCAGCTGTTATGACTGTATTACCACCAAAGCTCCCAAGAAACAACTTCTTTCCATACATGCTGTTATTCTTAAAAAGGTTGTTCTTTATGCAAAAGGTTTTTTGTTACATTTCACTCCTTTCATGTCTTCTAGCTGTAGTTTAAATGTATTTTGTTTTAAATGTATAGTTTTATAATTATATCCGGGCATCTTTTTTTAAATTCTTTTTGCAGTTACATAATTTCCCTATGGGTAGACCAGCATTTCTCCACTGAGGGGCAATAAAGGGTGATTTATATTATATTTCTGTGGGAAACCCTCTTTTTTTTATTGGTTTAATGTAATATTGAAAAAATTTTATCTTTTCATTGGATGCAAATAGAAAATCAACAGAAACAAGAATGAAAAGTAATGCTATCTGTATATTAAGTGCAATATGAATTGAGTTATAAAATCTTTTCAATTTACAAATTTTTATGATAAACAATGTGACCATGCAGTGTGTAGTTTGTGGACAGATCAAAACAGTACCAGAAGAAAATACTTTTTACACTTTATTGTATATTTATATATATATTTATATATATAAAACTACAAAAGTAAGACCGTTTTCAGTCCATAAACAGCTATCAAGCTGAGCATTTTATTTTCTACAGACCCGACGATAAAGTGATCATAGGATAACTTCTCTCTCTGTTTGTTTTGTTGCATAGAAAAAGGCACAGCTCTGAGGTCTGTAAAATACAGCCTATGTTGAGGGAATCGGCCTCGACTGCGGTCCGTCCATGTGTGCCACCGCACGCTCGGACGCATTAAAACCGGTTTGTTGACAAACACTGATTGAAAAGTCTTAGGGAGACTGAATGTTGGTCATATTATGTACATTACTTTTGGCATAAAAGCATCCATGACAGGCTTTGGAGTCTTGACATCTGTAGGCTTGAGACCGTTTTCTTATATATTGCTGCGTGAACATTATAATGAACTGTTTGCCATCAACCGGACATTATGAACAAAAAAAAAAACAAAAAAAAGAAGTAAAAAAAGATATAAAAAGTCGTGGCCACCCCCCAGGAGAAAAAACAAATCCAGAACAACACAACAAACCAACAGATTAAACAAGATAATAGAACCCATGTATATAAAAATGGCTTCCACCCAGTTCTTCACGCTCTGATACATTCCTATCTAAAGTACATTCCTAGCACACATTCTGTACACACATTTACAATCCATGTGTCCACTTCACATCAAAAATAAATATATTTACACAGAAAAGACAAAACAACCCCAAGACGAATAAATAATTTCAATGGAAATAAAAAAAAAGCACTCCAAAAATTAAAACACACTGAAAGAAAGAAGACACAGTCGTCTGCAAACAGTATCCATGGTGCTTGACTCACAATCTGCTTTTAGCAAATATTCTACCAGGGGACCAGATTTCACACTGCCCTGCATTACTGAAGAGATACACATTTGACTAGTTTTATATATCCAGTGGAAAGTTGTTTTTTTTAATGTTGGTTAATAAATCAACTTCTTCAAAGTTCTGTGTACATTGCTCTGATTGGCACAATTCCCTTACATGGTACAGCTCAGATTAGCTGTTTAAGGTAATTAGGACTAAAATGTCTGCATATTCTTACGCTTTGTTTAAATACAAAGCTGGTATAGTAACCCTTCATACTCAGAGGTGTTGGTGGCTGCAGTTAATGGCAGGGGGTTCTCAAAAGCTATGGATTTTTTTTTCATCAGTACCTTCTCTTTTCTGGATGCTATCATTAGCACAGAATTTAGCGCAAAAGCCTGTTGATATTTAAATGGTTATTTCTGGTTATTAGCTTAGGGGGGGGTTAAATACATATATAAAATTAGCCTGACAGCACATTTATAAAATGCAAAATTCTGTACATAAACATGATATTCCAATACAAATAAAAATTATTCGATGGGAAACAGTTTAATTGCGACGGGGAAGCAGGAATTTTAGATTGCATTCCTTATATATCGTCAATAGAGAGCTGTAATTTCAGGTCCTGACCCTGATCTGACCCAGAAGATTCGATGCAACTTTTACTGTTTATACTTAGCATTAAAATGCAAATGATTAAATCGTGGTTAACTTGCTTCACACGACATCCTTCACATCTCACAGCGAGGAAACAAGCAAACCAACAGCTGGTCAACTGCTGTTTCTGCAAAATGCCCAATCTCTAATCTGCCTCTGGCACCAATCAAGCCCACCGTGCCCTGCAACAATTGAGAAAATGCCCATAATAGATGTAAATGGCAGGTCTGAAAAGGGGCCACAGAGCTTTTTTTTTTGGCGGATCTTGGATGTGTCGTAAGCTTTTGTAAAGGTTTCCCTAACTGGAGAACCCCCCAGGTTGCACTGTATCATTCTGTTCCACGTAAAGGAAAAGTGCCAGAAGTTATCAGAAATGTTGCTTCTTACATGTTGCAGAAAACATGGAATTATAACATAAAAGCTCACATACTGATTTTTGTTATGTGATGTGCTGTTTGTAGTGATAGAGATTAAGGTCAGAAAAAATGGTTCTGTGTTGTTTAATGCACCACAGTCTGCTGCATGGTTGTAGCATTGGGTTAACACTGTGGTTTTGGTTTCCCACTTCAGGGGAAATCTGAATTGATTTTTTTTTTTTAATGTGGCAGATTTGTACATCTCGCTATTGGATGTTTTCGAGAAAACAATATTTATCAATGCATAAATTAAAGGAGCAGGATTACTCTATAACTAATGCATGTAAACATACTCCATCGAACCGGGGAGTGCGAGTAATACTGTAAGCCCCGGTGTTATACATTTATCAGTATTTTACCAAATTGCAAAAATGTGTTTTCTGCCCCTGAAAATGCATTAACTCCATCTCACTTCATTGCATTTAGCCATTTTCTTGGGTCGTTTTCAGATCATCTACGACCAACAGAGACAGTGGAGCAGGCTGTGTTTCCTTCTTATGTAAACACGCTTACCAGTGGGTGCAGTTCATTTGAATACCTCTGCAACTGGATCGTGATAACTGGCTGATATAACCAAGCTCATGTAAAACAACAACCAGCAGTTATATGCGACTGCCAATAAGGTGGAGAGACAGGCAGAGGTTCATGGGTAGGGGGCGAAAAAAAAAAAAAAAGGAAAGTCTTGCATTGAATTGTAGACATCATATGTACACAAACGGACACTCCCTTCCAGCAAAAGAAGTTCAAACAACCTGGTAATGTGTTTTAGAGCTACTCCTAAAAGCATTATTGTAGAGCCAGGCTAATATGTAAAACTATGGGGGTCCAAATGTGCCAAAATGTAATAAACAAACGACTACAAAAACAATTACACATCAACCTTACCCATAAAAAAGAGGGGCTAACAGCACTTTTTGGTCCATATTGGTCTGAAGTACATGTGCTGCACAAGCTAGCAAGGCACAGTGACTTACATAATACAAAAATAATCATGAATGACTGTAACCATATAATTAATTCCATATTCAATAAATAACTGCCCAATTTCATAGAAAAAAATTAAGTTAACTATTAATTATCTATCAATTAATTTGGATTTCAGTTTAAATAACTATTTACCTGGCTATTTATTTATTACATTGTGTCACTTTTGGTACCCCATATTAACTGATTAAACAATGTGTTCCTTTTTAAATGCTTCACAATTTAAAACATTTTATCTGTAATAAGATAAAGGTTAAATAATCATCATTTGATCATGTATAATTACCTTAAAAGTTTTTTTAATACAATATAATAAATTAAATACGAACATTGAGTGACCTCAGTGGGCTGTTAAAGTGAGAAGAGTGGATAAAAAATACTGTAAAAAGAGGAACTAAAGTGGTCATTTGAAAGGCACTCAGCTGCTAAAAGTCATAATTACAGTGTGTGTGTAAATGTTCGTTTTTGTATTTCTGTACCTGTGAGGAGTGCATATCCCCACATGGATTTAAAATAAAAATATTTACAGTTACTCTTCAGGTTAAGGCTTAGCTTTAGATAAAGGATTAGAAGGAGGGAATGAGGGAATTGATCAAGATCCTCACAAGTATAGATATACAAAATATGTGTATGCTTTGTTTCCTCGTTACTTCACTTCCACACCTACAAAGGCGAGCACAGTGCATGAACAGTGTTGTGTAGAAGTAGTAGTTGTCATAGTAGTACTTATTGACATCACCTTCGATGTTTACAATTACCGACCATAGAAGAAAGTCTTTTAAAGAGATAAAAAGAGAAGAAAAAGAAAAAAAAAGATCCCAAATTTTCCATCCAGTCAGTTCTCCAGATATTTTAAAAAGTTTCAGAGGTGGCAGAGGGGCGTCGCTGAAATCACGACCCCACCAACACCTCCATGATGTGGTCTAGTTCTGTCAGATCAATTTTAAAAGGCTGATTGGCTGAAACCTGGGGGGCAGAGCCGCTGTATGGAGATGCCAGCGTTTTGAGGAGGTCGTCTGTGTTCACCATGGGTGAAAGCTTGGCGAGGCCGTTGCTGCCGCCGCCCCCCGTCGTGGTGCCCACGGCCCCTGCTGTGGTGCAGGGGTCGAAGTCATACATAGACGTGTCGATATCAGCGAACAGGACGTCGTCCAGCGCCAAGTCCGAGAGAAAACCCGAGGGGGAAGAAGAAGAAGATGGAGGAGAAGAAGGCGAGGGGGACATGTCTTCCAGGCTACCAGGGGAATGTGTGGGCAGAGCGTCTGTATGTCGGAGTTCAGCACAGCGGCTCTCCACCAGGAAAACAGCAGCTGCCTCTGGTTTAGCACCCACTGTCCTGCAGTCTCTGGTTGAGCCTGTAGGGGCAGAGAATGGGGACTGTGTGGTTGAAGTGGGGGAGGTAGTTATGGTCAGAGTATTAGCTGCTGCCGTCCTTGTAATGGCTGTGGGAGGACCCAGCTCCATGTCACTAGGAGTGGACGAGAAACTGTCATTTGATAAGTCAGGCACAGGAACACTAGAGGACACCTGGCTCATTAGTGCTGAAGATGGGGGCAACAGGGGCGGAGACAGAGGAGGAGTGGGTGGGGATGGGGCACAGAAAGCTGAATCCCCACCATCCTCTTCCAGCAGAGAGGCTGGAGTGAGGCAGGCCTCCAGAGGGGCGGGGCAGGCCTCCGCTCGCTGGGATGCCTGGCAGTTGGGAGGCACCATGGGATGAGGCGAAGGCGGCGGAGGAATCCCCTGCATCAACAGTGTAGACGGCTGGGAAACCTGCGCCGCTGCAGACAGGATGCCAAAAGATGGCGGTGCCTCGCGAAATCCCTCATCCATGGGGTCGTCGGGCGGTGGCGAAGGCGGGAGGAACAGCGGCCGCAGGGAGCCCTCCTGCTTGAGTTCGTCTTGGATGCGTCGGAGCATGTTGTTGATGAGGACGCGGCGCTCCAGGCTTGGTTCACCAAGGGGACGCTGGCTGTAGAGCTTCATCAGGGAGATGTTGAAGATGGTCTGTCTCTGCAGGGTGTAGGACACCTTAGAAAGACCCTCCAGAGCACAGCCTATCCCCCCTCCCGCCACCGACGCCTCCAGCGTTTTGCCTTCCAGGCCCTCTTCATCCTCTTCCAACTTTCGCTTCGCACCTTTACAGAACATATATCTGGAAAACAGAAAGAAGAGGGAGAGAGAGGAAACATTAATTTAGCCTTCATGTTAGAAATCTCTTCGTATCTCACTGGTGTGAACAGAAGCACGCTTTGGTTCCGGCCATAACTTCATTATTTACCTGCAGTTACACTCTCAATCAAAGTTATTACTAATCAACCCTGTATTAAAGGGTTGTTTTCATTTGTTTATTAAAGGATAAGTGCTGAAAAACTGTAACATTAAAAGTAAAAAGTCTAAAAATGATCCAATAGGAACATTTAAATTTACTTTGTCTAAACATGCTAACCTTTTAGCTCTATGCTGTTTTAAATTATCATAAAAAAGGCAATTACTAGGGTTTAGGGCTGCAGTTATTGATTATTTAGATGAATAGATTATTCTTAAATATTCGTACAGTAAATTAACATGTTTAAATAAATGAAACATTTGAAATATATAGGAAAAAAAAGTTATTTAAAGTTAATTGTAAATAGCAAAACACTAAAATATACATGTTTTAATTTCAATATCTAACTATTTTAAAAATATTTGCATATTTTATAATTCAAAGATGTTTACTGTTTATATTTTTAGAGTTTAGCCATCACTCCTGCTGTCAGCAAGTTCATCTTTAAGCAGATGGCATGTTTAAGATGTTTTAGAGTCATTGTACCATTTATCTAGGTGACAATTTACCAAATTAGTTGCTGACTAGTTAAATAACCGATTAATCAGTTTATTTGATTACCAAACATTCTGATATTCAGTGAGTGGTGGATGTAAAAAAAAAAAAGGAAATTAGTCCGTGTGTTTTATCAATGTTTTGAGGATTTTTTAAAGGTACTCTCTTCTTGTTCCACCCTGGGCAACTGCTCCCCTTTTTTTTTAAACTGCTCCTGCTGTTTCACAGCTGAAATGCACCAAAGGTATAAAAATCACTTCTGCAACGTGAGGAGTTCACGCAGATAGCTATGTTTGAGGAAGCAGGATGCTACAAACAAAAAAAAATACATAAAGTATGAGCAGCTTCAGAGGGAACCTCACCACTGCACAACACACCTTTAAACACACGCATAAACATACTAAGTTATGCAATAGCAGCGATCCCTGCTGTAGCAAAGGATCAAAGGCCAGTTTTAAAGTCCAGCCTTCCTTCACCCTTTTTTTGTGAGATTAGAGAAGCATAACAACTTGCTGAGTGGGGCTAAAGCTGGTTGGTGGGGGGCGGGTAGAGGTACAGCAAGGAGGGAGCAAACGTATTCTAATAATTTGGGCGTAGGAACGGGAGAAAGTGAAGAAAGAAGGAGCTGCTGCAGCGTGTTTGACTTTAATCCAGGCTGACAGGCGCATGCAGCCAGTCGCTCTCTACCCTCTGATTCACAGCGCATGCGTCTCTTCGCTCACACACACACTCGCACTCAGGAAGTGTAAGCTGCAGGCCCAGTTACCACGACACGTTGGTTGCCATGACAAACAGAGTCAGCTGGGAATTCACCCAAAGAACTGACAATGAGCGGGACAGGGTGGGGTGGAGGGAGGCAGACGAGCAGAGGAGGAAGATGAGGAGTGGGTGGAGGAAAAGCGTAAAGCGGAAGCAGAGGAGTAGGTAAGAGCCTGACCTAGGAAGGTAGGAGGGAAATGAGCGCTCCATCCAGTGGCTCTACAATCAGTAATGCACATAAAACCCCAATTAAATCCTCCATTGGGCTATAAACATCAGTCTGTTCCGAGTTATGCAGAAAAATAAGGATCAAAATCTCTAATTGACGATCGAACAATCATCACAATAGCCTTTTCTTCCACAGTCAACTTAATTAGGCATTTTGTTGCCAGAGATATAAAATAAAACATATATTAATCACACACATTTCCACATGTTATTCTTACATTTCCAACAAACTTCCAAATTAATCTTAATAAAATAAAACAAAACACAACACCTGATTAAAAAGTAATGCTTAGCAAAATTCCTAAAATATTATTTTACTCCTAAACTGAAGGCAAGAGACCTTTATAAGTCTAGGTGCTATTCCTGCTCCTTAAACTAGCCGAGATAAAATAGCTTACATGACAATTAAAAAAGTAAAATTTTATTAATACAGAATCTACAGTAAGAAATGTTTTTAATGCATCACTAAAACTACACAAGTTTTTTTTGTGTGTTTTATAAACCTTCCAAAATGGAACATTCAAATTATATAGGAAAAACATGAGTAATGTGACAAAATATGACATAGAAAGAACATAGCTCACCTAATAGTGTCATTCTGTGTGAACATATTTAATATATAACATTTAAAACACACTGTCTTGTTCCCTATTATTATATCTATCTTATTTATTCCACCTGTTCAGGTTACACTTTAATTCAGAGGAAAGTTCCCCTAATATACAGTGTTGGCATATATAGTCATTAAATCCTATATTTTTCCAGAATATGATTTTAACTATATTTAAATTTTTCATTCTTCACAACAAAACACTGAAGACATGGAAATGTACACACACTGTCACCAGAATGTTTGTCTGGTTCAAGAATGTTGTAAATACAACTTTCAGCATTCATACAGCGATTGTTTGTTTTAGGCTTTAAATCCTTGTTTTCACCCATGAGTTCACTCATTTTGTACCTATGGGTTTTGTTCCAGTGTAAATGAAAAAGTATTTTTTGTTATAATCATGTTTTGTGTCTGTAACAATTTTTTTCTGATCGATTATTGTGAAACAATGACATGTTGCTGCCTGTGATCTGTCACATTCTGTTTCTATTTCTGTTTGATCAGTTCAGTTTTATTTTAGTCACCAGAACAAAACCAAAACATTTCTTAATGCAGTACAATGCATGCCATTTGTATATATGGACACCGACTGAAAGGGTTTAGATAGAAGTAGTGTTGCGCTGATACCAACTACCTGTCTGTGCAGCATCGGCCGATACCATATCGATTCCATCGGTTGGAAATTGATGTGTGTGTGTGTGTATATATGAAGAACTGCATACTACCTGGATGTAAAATAATTGCCATCATGGCTTTGTCAAGCTGCTGCCTACCTTTGCGATGCAGGAAAAACACTAATACAAAGTGAATCTAGTAGAACTTTTTATTGCCTACCTTGAATTGGTGACAATAGTTGAATAAACTTTTGACTCTCGAAATGGTATCGGTGCCCTATTTGATCCCACCATTTTAGTGCAGCATCTGGGCCCTATCTTATGCTGGTATCGGTGCAACATTAGATAGAAGTAAACGTTAAAAAAGCCCATCCCTTTTCCTTTTCTTCTGAATAAACACCATATACTTTCTTGTAGCAAGCAAGTAAAGACATGGAGAGAAGCAAAAATGCTTAGAGGCTACAGATGAGAGAGGAAAAAATTAACCAAGCGATATCTCTTTTTACTAATTACTAGGGTTACAACTAAAGATTATTTAGCAAATTGATTAATCTGTCGATTATTTTTTTTTTTTTATAATTGGACAACCAAAAGGTCCTTGAAGATTTGTTACGAAATCACACCATGTGAAACTCAAATTTTTCTACTTGAGGAGTTCTTGATAGAGCATATTGACATTTTGTTTCCATTTCTCAATTATTTTTTTTACATTTTCCAGGTCCCATGAATATTCTATCTGTACTGTTGCAATTTTTTCCAGATAATAATTCTTCTTATTTGTTCTTATAACACTTGTCTGTTTATTTTTTATGTTTTATATCTGTATTAAGTCTCTTGAGTTCTATATTTAACATATACTTTTGGAAGGTGGTCCTTCTTTTTAAATGTATTTTGTATGACCTAAGTGATCCATAGTTTGTTTTGTGTTCATTTTATGTTAAGATTTCTCTTTTTGGGCAATACTTTTAAGGAGATTAGACAAAAAGATGCTAAATGCTATATCTGGGTCAGTAGTGGTATTGACGTCGTCCCACAGCTGTGCAGTCAGGTCCTTTTTAAAGCCAGCCATGCCTTCAGGTGTTCTACATCTGATTATTTTATAGTTTACCGTTTTAAATTTGGTAAGAGTTGAGGAAAAATACCAAAAAACATAATATTGTCACATCATTTATAAGTAATCCTGCTGTAATTTGACAATCTAATGCATTCATAAAAATATTATCTATTACTGTACAGGATTCAACTGTAAGCCTACTTGATGGTCTTTTTGGGGCCAGTCGAGTCTTACAAAACATGACAAATAACTCCAAGTGGCCTTGATGCCATAAGAAGATAAAGCTCTTACATCCCCTTCATATGTGCTTAACTCTGTAGCATACTCGATCCTATCGTAACCCAGCCTACCCTGGATATTTTTCAAAATACCTAACATTCCACCACATCAGTATGCAAAAAGGCCCCACTGCAAAGTAAATAAATGCAACTGACTTTGCAGCTTAGATGTGTTGATAATAAAGAGCTGAAATGATTGATTAAATATTGAAATAACAGATTAATTTGAGAATAGACTCAAATCGTTTACTGGATTATACAGACTCTAAAATATGTCATTTGCTGTAGAACAACCCAATAAGAGCTGTAATCAAGCCAAAACTCTAAACCTTTTTAATATATTTTCCATTTAAGATGGAAAAATCTTGTTTTTATGTGAAAATGTTTTTTTTTTCAGAACAAGTAAAGTGAATTATATAGAAGTTTCAACTGGTTTAATAACAAAAAAAAACGCACATTAAGCACCTTCAATATTATGCTATTTAACAACAAAGTAATCAGCAAATTAAAAAGAAAAATATTACTTTTTTTTCATTTATAAGCGTTTGTTGATTTATCTTCAATTGAATTTGCATCGATATGGTCTCTGAGATTTTAAGAAGAAACATGTATAAATATGCTGCACCAGCAGGGGGCAATAATGTCAGCATAAGCTACATGTAGGATCAGAAGAAGATCCTGAGTAAGGCTAATTTAACCGACTCAAAAAAAGCCTGACTACACGGTAGTCACGGACGGTCGCAAACCCACGCAGACCTCAAGCGGAAGTGCGCAGAGGAAAAGCAGCTGTGATTGGTCCTTGGTATGCCTTTCTGGCTGTGTGTGTGGTCGTCCTTCTCGATTCCGTGCCCGGGCGCGCCATTTTTTTAAAACCGAGGAAAAACTACAATGGACAACTACGACGAAAGGTTAATCTGTCGTTTTGCCAACTTCATTAACAGAACCTGTTCCTCTTCGATGTCTAGCAACTCTAGATCCATCTCCGTGACCGTGATATCTTGCAGACACGCCATTGTTGTTTTGAAAGATAAACACTCCCGCCGGCACCGCTGAAGTTTTTGTGACTATCCACAGAAGTTCTTGCGAGTTCTCAAATAGGCTCCCCATTGCGCTTTGGCGGGAAATTTCTATGAGTCCCTAGAAATTCCAGACCGACGGTGCAGAAGCATATCAGTAAAACTGGTTTGCAACGAGACCCAAGCGACATTTGATGTGTGCGGTTGCAAAAGTATAATCTGCCCGTAAGTCTAATGCAGTGCTAGCTTAAAGATTCACCAAAAACAGTGATACTTTGTCGGACGATGTCAGGTCCTCCCTTTCTTTCTGTCATTAACTTCTTCACCTCATATTTTAATTCAATATAAAAAATAAAAAAAATCAAGAAAAATTGAGAAATATGAGGAGAACAAAAATAGAAGACAATTATAAAAAAAAAAAGATCGGTTATAATTTCCTCCACAGTGATAATAGAAATATGTCATTTTCTAAACAATAACCCATTTTGCATGCGGGTGAAAAAAGGTTGGATGATCCTTTAATAGGGAAGATAAATAATAACAGACCAGGGTCTTATGAATAAACAACAGACAAGGTTATGATGCAGAAGAACATGTTCATCTACACCTCTGATCTTGGTATACATGCACTATTCATGACAGTGGAAACATTTATACCAGAGGTGCACAAATGATTAAATTTCACTTTATTATCTTCCTCACTACTATTACTACTGTTTCCTCTTGCTACTTTCTTTATTCCTTTATTTATACCTCCTTAAATCCCTTATTCAATGTGTTCCTCCTCTAGGCCCAGCAATGATTTCTAGATACAAACAGTGTGCATAAAGAGAAGCAGACCTTAAAAAACGATAACACAGCCATTAATTATCCTAGGAATGACCTTAAATCCTACTTTGTTACAGATAAAATATGGCCATGAAAGTTTCTGCTCTTTTCAGACCTGATAGGACACGTCTTTTAAAGTGTTCTTATGATTAGACCAAGGTAATCCTTGCTTTTCAAAATGACTGCACATCTCGTAAGATGGGAAACAGAAAATCATGAGATTATTAAAAACTATTTATACATCTATGATGTATAATGTATAAAAGATTAAAACCTTAAAAAGGCTGGATCTAAGTAACCAGAACCTGATTCTATTCTCTCTCTAAAGTCAAAAGAAAGGCCAGATTTCCCCACAGAAACCAGTGACTCAGCATTTTATTCATTCTATGCTTCATTCATTAGTCAGTTGATTTTTCTTTTTTATAAAAAAAAATAATCATCCAATAAGTTTCCAAATCTTAACCCACCAAAGCCACATCTATGTGAAGTCTAAACAACGCTATCCTCAGTTCGTTTCTAGTGTGTTCACACCTGTATCCAAGTGCAATCAATGAGACCCAGTCACAGAAAATGTCCAATAATTATTTAAGTATCCTGATAATTTATGTGGTGAATTAAGAGTCATTACAGGAAATAAAAGAGCATGCCAGCTGGATGATTTCTGGCATAAACAGGTTTTAAACGTTCTCACATTGCCACTTGTTCATTTCAACGTGTCTGCTGCTGCTTCAGGGTCTGAGAGGGAAAAAAATGGAGATTCAGAGACGTGAGGAATCAAAAAGGTACTTTCAAAGCTGAATGCTGCTGAGAGACTGAGCAGCTGCGCATGTCTGACTCTCTGAGTCACGGCAGGCTGTTTAGGCTCTCTTACACACATGAGACACAGTGCAGGACTGACATACCAGAGGTGCCCCACCCTTACATTCCTCCTCATTATCCTCCTCTCGCCTCTGACTATCCTTTCCTCGCCACCTTGTTCTCATACCTCGGTTTTACCCTCCCGGTAAAGTCTTTAACATCCTTTCAGGCCCAGATTTAATTCTGGGTCCCCTCACCTGTTTTTAGACAACAATGCCTTGGTGAAACAAGAAGAAAAAGAAATAAAAAAGCACCGTCTTAGAGAAGGACTTTAACGGTTCCAAGGTCGTTTTGACTTAAAATCTTACAGTCACAGCTAAAAGTTTTTTCCATTAGATAAATTCAGGAAAGGAGAATAGCTAAACCCTGCCATCTCAAACTGCTTTTGTTTTCAGTCATGATGAACACGACATGACTCACAAAATGTTGAGCTTCTAAAGAGATAAAAAGCAAAAAGACTACGAAAGACGAAAAATTTGAGATCACTGATTCGGCTTTAACTGGTTCGTACTGATTTCTGGTATAGTTTAGAGCCTTCTCTCAGCAATACTGAGAAAAAGTCATACAAATGTGCAAATAATATAATGAATTATTCATACATTTTTTTATTTTCCACTTTCTTTTTACAATAAGTGTTTGTTTTTTTGTTTTTAACAGTGAAAAACAGCAGATGCTAACATAGCTAACTGTCATTTTGAGTGTTTGTACACAGTCATTTTATATATTTCTAATAGTTTATCACTTTAAACTAAAAAATTTAATACACAAGTTTATCTAAATGAGTAAATATCTTATTGCATAAATAATCAATCTATTTAATATTTGATGAAATAAACAAAAAATAACTACTAAGATGAAGCTAAAATTTTTCTGAAATAGTGAAAATGCAAATTAATTAAGTTTAAACATCGCAGTCACCTAAATAATATCCCAAACCAGTACAACTAGAACTGATTTCCTCACTGCTACAAAGACTTAACCCAGTCGGCCTCGGCAGATGTTGGCACTATATGAGCCTGGTTCTGCTGGGGCGGAGTTTTTCCTCTCCACTGTCACTGCATGCTTGCTCAGTATGAGGGATTACTGTAAACAACAAAATGCAAGTGAATGTCTGCTATCACTAAATGCCAATTTTTACAGGGGAAATCCTGCAAGTCAGTGACTGGATGCAATCAGCTGGTTTTTCTCAGTTAGAAACTTCAAACCAATCTGACGCGTTTCTCCAAGAGTATAGAACTGCAATGTAGGGAAACCTTCCTATAAACACTTCAATCTTTTCTTTATTTTTGTAGAATAACTTAACATTTTTTATTCATTCACTATCCAGCTCTTTTCCTTGCCAAACCAAAATGAACTTCCTTTGGTAGATGTTGCTTGTTAAAGTCTAAAAACCACATCTTTCTTAAAGTGACTGCTGAGTGGAACACAGAAAATGATTGTCTGTGACCAATAGGGCTACAAAATGTAACTGATTATACTGATTATATATATACCGATTATTGTTGCATTTTGTGTGTAGATTAAAAAAAAGCAGATCATGTAATCCACGTCTGCATTAAATGTATATTACATTTATATGTGACATCACAACTTTAGTCTAATCTTGGAAAGAAAAACAAGAATTAAATGCATACTTGACTGTGAGTTTTTTTTTCTCCCCCCTTTAGCAGAACAACGGTCAACTGCAATTAACAATAAATCAATAAAACTGTCTGAGAATCCTCACAAATCTGGAGGTAAGGTCAGGTGCGTGCCAGTGCGGGGAGCGTTAGCTTGCCAACTAGGCCTGGAAACATAGCAGACATGTGGGCTGATGATATTGGCTGGCTGTTTGTGTGTGTGGTGCTGTATTGCAATGGTAGTGGACGGCCTCTGCAGTGATATTATGATCCTGTAACCGGATATGCTGGTTTCCATGCCTGAGCTGCACATCCACCCCTCCCCCTCACCTCCACGTTGGGCTATTTCAGGTTCCTGTGGATGCACAAACTACTAACACGCACACAGAAATGCCTTCAACCATACGTACTACGGACATACACTACACAGCTGCAGGTAGAGAAATTAGTATTTCTGCCAAGTTTAATAATCTTGGTATTTGCACATGCATCCCAGTCATGACTACGATTGTACTGTTTTTTTTTTTTACTGTAATGCACCAAGCTCTGCACATGAGGACGACCCTCTCCAACTCACATCTATGAGAAAATGTCTATTTGCATGTGTTTCTGTCTGTCTCTTACACACAAGAAAAGCACAGTGCCATACTAGTAAACACATTCCAGACCAAACCAAGAGGAAGAGATAGTGCATTGTGACCGGACCCCTCTACGCTCCCTAACAGCTACGATTTCCACACACAACTGAAGATACCGTTACACCATGACCACAGCTACAACTACTGCTGCTATAATTACAGACTCTGTCAGTTCAGATCCAGACGCCAATTCACTACAACAGGTTTGGTGACATCTCTAAGCACATGTGAAAATGTAAAAACCCAAATATTACACCTCATCCTCCACTTATAGGTTCTTTTCTTCTTTGCCACTGCCATTAGTAAGACAGACTAATACCCCAAAACAGGAAAACAATGTGAGTATCACTTCCTAGCAGCTGGTTTCACCAAGGTACAGGCATACTCAGAAACCACAGACATTAAAGTGATACCGTGACACACTTAAACACATACAACTCAGCAAATCAAGGTTCTGACACTTAGGATTGATGAACAGCTAAGGAGGTAGGGATTTATGTACTAAAATGTTTGGGTCTTTTTAATGAGAATTGTGTCAAGGGCACCAGTGTTTTCAGAAATGAGCGCAAGATGATAGATCTCAGTGCAAGCAGAGGGACACTGTCAGATTTTTCCAGGAGTGGATTTCTTTCCTGAAGCCAACTTTGGGTGTTTGCACACCTATAGACATTATAAGTACCAAAGCTTAGAAATCTTTTAATCCATGCCAGAAGTTTCTGGAGGATATTATACCAGCCTGAACCCATCCTGGGCCTTGAAATGGACCAGAGAACCATTGTGAGGGGTTCTCTTCGCTTGGTGATTGTTTGCTCAGCCAGTGTTTCAGAACTCAAGGAGGTAGGAGAGGGGGCTGCGACAACCATATGAAGGTTGTCGTAGGTTTGAGTTCCGGTCCTGCTCGCCTTTGCTAAATGTCTCTCCCCTCTCTTGAAATCCACTTTCCTGAATATTTGCCAAAATATCAATAATTAAGGCCACTACAGCCTATAAATAATCTTCAAAAAACAAATCAGCATGAGAGGATGTGCAGAACATTTGAACAGAAAAAGGAAAAACAAATTAAAAAGAGCAAATCTGACTACAAAATAATTTGAAAATCTGGAGTCAGATTCAGAATGTCAAAGCAGCAACATATTAATCCACTGCAACTGGATTATCGGTGTAACACTAGGGTTCCATTGAAAACATGAACGGCGGGAATTATCCGTGGAGCGTACACTCCCCGCTGTTACAGTTGATCGCAGCCATTCTAGTCAATCAGAGTGGCTTTACCCAGCTCGACGGAAACGTTCAAGAAATGTTGTCTGCTTCTGTTAGGTCTGTTTTTCAAGTTTGCACTTTAAAGGGCAGATTATACATCTTCACCCGCACACATAAAATATCGCTTGGGTCTGGCCGCGAAACAGTTTTGCTGGTATGATTCTGCACCGTCGGTCTGGGATTTCTAGGGGCACACAGGAGTTTCCCCCAAAGCGCAAGGGGGAGCCTATTCGAGAATTCGCAAGAATTTCGGCGGCGCCGGCAGCAGTGTTTCAAATCTTCCAAAACAACAATGGCGCGTCTGCAAGATATCACGGTCACAGAGATGGATCCAGCATAGTACAAGTGGTTGTACTTCGAAACCTCCCCGATTAACGTTTTGGCGTAGTTGTCTATTGTAGTTGTTCCTCGGTTTTTAAAAATGGCGCACCCCGGCACCGAATCAAGAAGGACGACCATACAGACAGCCAGAAAGGCACACCAAGGACCAATCACAGCTGCTTTTTGTCTGTACGGGTTTGCAACTGTCCGACATGTAGTCAGGATTTTCTAAGGTGCGCAACGACGGTTGCAGAACCTCTGCGTGGGGGGTGTGGTTACGCAGAGAGACAGATTTGACGGTTGCAAAGGCTATGCGTCAGAAACATAAATTGGTATTGATGCTAAAAGGTAAGGTGACCAGATAAGAGCATGTGAGACACCTGTTGTACCGGCCATGACCAGCAAGGGTTTATAAATACAGCCTTAAACAGTTTTTAACTCTTGTTTGCAGCCCTGCTTATAATAACTAAAGTGAGCAGTGTTTTTTATATAAAAGTTTCTCTTTTTCAGGTAGAATGGCACATTTCAGTAGTTTGAAGTATTTTTCTGAACTTTGTTAAAAAGCTTTAGAAGTTCAGAGTCCAACTGAAGGATCAAACTTTTACTAGAAGCAAAATTTTTAGTAATGGGAAGACGTGGCATTCAGCTGATTCTCTGGCTGCGAAAAACCAAGCTGAGTGTTTCATTAGAGCAGTTTAAAGCAAACTCTGTTTGAGACCAATCATGATTCAGCATTGGAACCATATAAAGTTGAGAGGTGAATCAACAAATCCGGATTTAAATATCTTAATCAAAGATGTTGGAAAATGGTCTCAGGAGCTGCTGAAGGCACCTCGTCTTGAATAATAACACAGGTAAAACATATTGCAATATGGGGTTTCTATCCCCCACTGCTTCCATAAGGACCAAAACAAAATGTCCTCATTGTTTAAGTAAGAACATTGTGGCCGGTCTTAAACTGAAAGGTTTCAGTAACATTGTCATTATGCGTCTGAACAAAGCAACACTAAACTTCAAAAGACAGCTGATTATAGAGGATTTAAAAAGTGTGCACACCCCTGTTAAATCTCTGTGTATGTGACGCAACATATGAAGCCTAAAGCACAACCAGTTGGGAGTGAGGGAAAATATGGGATGGAATTCTGTAGTCTCCATATGTCTGGACAAAGAAGTGAGTTTGTGACAAAAGCCTCGGCTTTCAAAGAAAACACCCAGGGCAGAAGAAATCTCATTAAAACCGAGTTCAATGGTTCACTATAGGATAAAATGTAGGTAAACAAAAAAGTATGTTTGTTAAAAAAAAATAAAAAATGCATATGCAAATGGATTCCTTTGCGCATAACCAAAGGAACCAAGTCACACAGTAAACTGTGGTGGTGGCAGCATCATGCTTTGGGGTTTTCTGTCTCCAAATGTTTGAACAGTTTCAAATATCTTTTAGTCTCGACTCAAAACGCCATAAATGAAGATGGTTTTGTCTTGGCTTTGTTTGTTTTTCCAACAATTCAAATCAACCAATCTGTCAGAGGTTTAGTAGACTAAAGAATGAAAGCTGGAATGCATGTGTATACAACTAGAGTACTGTATTTATTCCTTTGTTTATTAATTACATTCATCCCAAGAAAGAGTAGTTTCTTTTTTTAACATCAGGAGTCAGTGGTATTTTAGCTCCAAAGTGCACTTAAAATAAAACCTGCTCTCACCTTGAGTGAATAAAAAGTTTAATATGAGATAAAAATGATTCTAATTTCTATAAAATAAAAGATGAACCAAACAAAACAAGCATGACGAACTGGTAGCAATATACACATGTGAGTGTGTGTGTGCCTGTCTAACCCTCAGAGTGAGGACAATTTCTCCACTTTCACCATCAAATTGAGGACCAGCTGTTGCAACGTGGGGACATTTTGCTGGTCCTTACATGCTATCTTTCTAATTGTTAGGTTTAGGGCTAAGGTGTAAATTGGGTTAGGGTAAGGTATGCATTGATAATGGTTAGTTAGGGCATAGAAAAGGTTGAAAATGACTGAAAATCAATGGAAGTCAATGGTATTCAACACATGGTCCTCACGACATATAGCAGAACGAGTAGGGGTGTGTTTGTGTGTGCATGTATTCCTGTCAAAGTGATCATAAAATGCTCACATGACGGAGGTCAGCTGGCTATCAAGGAATTCACGAGCTCTTACGTAATGAGGGACCCAGTTGCAAAACACAACAGTTGCACCGTGTGATAAGCAGCATCTACCTGAAGGTGCGACGGAACGGCGGGGGTGGGGATAAACTTGCCCAGTACGGTCTTTGTAAAGCTAACCTGATAGATTTTACATTTGTGTTTGTGACGTAGCAGTCCATGTGCTGGTAGACATAAACTGAGGCATCCACGACGGAGTTCAAAGGTCAGGGACAAGGCCAAAATAGAAAGTCACTGGTGTGATTTGTTTCTTTTGTATTGAATGATACGCTCTATGCCGATTTATTAGACAAACTGATCTTAACAGTGAATCTTAAAAAAAACAAAAAAACATGCATTAACTCCTACAAAAGTAAAAAAGAAAAACAGGAAACAACAATGATAGAAACACTATCAGCTGTTTTCAAACCAAAACGACGGCCACTTTTATGTAACCACACAGTAACTCCAAAGGTCAGACCTAAATGTACAATCAAAGTGTGCTTGTGCACATCCCGTATTTTCTGTTCCGGAGGGTCTTTGCTCACAAACTCCCTCCCAATCCCTCACTCTTTAGTCTATAAATAAAAGGCAGAAGAAGAGAGCAGATTTAGGTCATCAGACATGCCTGCATGCTGCTGATCGAGTTCTTCTGCTGCTGAAGCGCAGAGGGAGAAAGCAGCCACAGTATGCTGGGGACGAGCCTCAGGAGCTGCAGGAATCTATGCTCTCAATATGTCTGCTAACTGTTTATACAGCAGAACGTGTCTTATTACTGCAGCACGCACCTTATATGCAGGAAAATCAGCCTGAATATCACCGTTCCCACCTTGCAGCTTCGGCATTGGAAGCTTTATTCTTTCCACCACTCCCAGGCCACACTCCTTATTTCTTGATTTTAATCCTAAATTAACTAATCCAAGGCCGCTCCCGGCAATACTTCTGCCTAGAGGCTTGCTCTAGCCGTGGAGCTTTGCAGGACACCGCACGGATTGAAGCGTTGCAATAACTGGCTCTGCACCATTTATACACAGGGTAGGCTGAGTTTGCAATCTCCTCCAAGCCCTGCACACGCCAGAAGACCAGATCCAGCTGCAACTGCAGTCATGTGGCTGTAATAAACCCGACAGGAATGTTTGGATGCAGAGCTTCTAAAGCTGCTTGATATTAACCTATAAAGTCACCAAATCTGTAAAATGTCATAAATTATTAGCTGTGCATCGGACAAAAGGCGATCTCCAATATATCTATAGCCAAATATTACACATTCATCCCTTATGTTACAACCTCGCAATTCGAGGTGCATGCTCAAGACTTTTCATCCCCTTCAACCACGTTTTGCTAAAATCTTTAACATTTCATACTGTACACTTCTTACACTTCCTGGCTGCAGGTAATGTCTTTACCCACACTTTTTCCTTAACTTTCCACTAATGCGCTTTAGTGCAGCCTGTCTTCTAAGTTCATTTTTTATTGCTTACAATCCTTTTGTATGAAAAACATGAATGTCTGCCATCACTCTTTGTGTAATGCATCTACATACTATACGTATGACCTTCATATGTCCATGTGGATGAATCTTAAATCAGCAACTCAAACTTCTGCCCATGCCGTGTGAATCTAAGACAAACTCTTGAACTGGATTTGGTTCATAATCCCTCTTTAGGTTGCCTGTCTGACCACATTTTTTTCTTCCACTCTATTTTCCGTTAATATAATTAGTTAAGGGGCTATGTTAGGCTACATTCACACTGCAGGCCTTGATGTTCAATTCAGATTTTTTTTTTTTTGTGAAATCCGATTTTTTTGCGTTGCCGTTCACATTTCCAAATATATGCGACTTGCATGTGATCTCCTGTGTGAACTGCAGTCATACAACGCAAGTGTTCCGCATGTGCAGTAGAGGACGTAATGACATCACAGGCCAGCATGCTCTGTGTTTACGGAAGTAAACATGGATGTTAATGCCGGAGCACATCTAGCGGTCTTTCCCAACCATAAAAACACAATCTTTTTTTTTAGGATGGTTAAACATAAATACTGATCTCCGCATCATCGTCTGCGAAGGTTGTTTTTTTTTTGTTGCTTCTTAATAGCAAGACCCAGAATAGTGAACTTTGTTGGGTATTAATGGCATTCGGGTCGGATGAATGCAGCATGGCCGTTCAGACACAGGTCGTATTTGAAAAGATAGCCATGAAAGACAGCCATGAAAAGATCAGATACAGCTCGCATATGGGCCAAAAAATCTGATCTGGGTCACTTCAGGCTGCAGTGTGAAGGGCAGTTTATACTTCTGCACCCACACAAATCAAATGTCGCTTGGGTCTGGTGGTGAACCAGTTTTGCTGGTATGCTTCTGCAAAGTCGGTCTGGAATTTCAGGGGATGCACAGCAGTGTCCTGCCAAAGCACTAGGGGGAGCCTATACAGGAACTTGGCGGATGGTCGCGAGAACTTCTTCAGCAGCGCCAGCAGGTGTGTTTATTTTCCTAAACAACAATGGTGCGTCTGGAAGATGTCACGGAAATGGATCTAGAGTATCCATTGTTGTTATTCCTCGGTTTTTAAAAAAATGACGCGCCCCAGCAACGAATCTTGAAGGACGACCACACAGACAGCCAGAAAGGCAGAAAGGCATACCAACGACCAATCACAGCTTCTTTTTGTCTGCGTGCTTCCGCTTTAGGTCTGCGACTGTTCGACATGTAATCAGGATTTTTTTGAATTGCATGACGACGGTTGCAGAACCTCTGTGCGGGGGGCACAGAGAGATTTGACGGTTGCAAAGGCTATGCATCAGAAACATAAAATGGCCTTTAATGGCTTCCCTGTTTAGTTTTTAAATAACTATTAAACTCAGAAGTCTTCTGTATAATTGTTGAGACCCCAACATCAAATATCTGTATAAAAAAAATAAATATTTTATGTAATATTCCAAGATTTTAGTTTCTTTAGCTTTAAATACACTAAAATAACTACTTTAAATACATAAACATCTCTCCTTATGTGACTTTTCAAACAGAAATAAATTGTTTTTTATTATATTCACATTTATTTTTGAATGCACCTGCATAACAACTCATGGCATGTTCCTACACCTAGGCTGTCCCCTAGATGCTTGTCTGGATGCAGTTTAGAAGAACAAGAGGAAGAAGCAACCTCCTCTGTGGGTGACCTACATGCTTCTCTTGGGTCACAGCACAGGAACAAGGAGAGAAGAAGAGGTACTGTCCTCAGGAGGAGACTACTGTCCTCAGGAGGAGGCTGCTGTCCTCAGGAGGAGACTACTGTCCTCAGGAGGAGACTACTGTCCTCAGGAGGAGGCTGCTGTGTTGTGGTGCAGATTATGAAACCCAGCCACCCCCCTCTCCACTACTACAGCTACTGGCTGTGCTGTTAAACACACAGAAAACCCAAAACAATAAAAAAATGTTTCTTTAACAATAAAACTATTAAATAAAGCGATATTAAAAGTTGATCTAATCCCTTTTTAAATTAATTTTCATTAAACAGAACACTCTAGTTTCTTTTATGGTTTTTATTTTATGTTGCACACGCGATGAGTCATAAAAGTGACTTTTAGTCATTGAGATGATTTTTGGAAAAACCCTTTTTTTTTTTTGCTTGTTTGTTTGTTTTTTACTGTATGTGGAAAGTTTATCAGACACTTTTTCTCCGCAGCTGTAAACTAAAATCAGCAACAGACCGCCCTGTGTCAGTAACAGCGGACACACACATAGTGGTAAAACTTCTCCACTACCTTTACTGATACCGAAACACAGCAGCAGCAGCGGCAGCCTCTATTATTCATTAGAAATTGCTTAACGCTCTTATGCCGGTGTGTTTCCCCCCCTCGGCTCCTTTTAAAGAGTTAAACATAAAAAATGAGCCTTACCAGATCCAGGTCCGCCGGGGGTCCACTGAGAAACATGAGGGGGGGTATTTAAACAATCCCGTCGGCAACAGAAAAACAATCCGTCCTCGCTCCCGGAGCCTTTGCCACACAATGGCGCTGATAGGAGGAGAAAACAGCCTCCGTTCACTGGAACGCCGCTGCCTTCAAGGCCTGTCGGATTCACCGGGAAACAGGCGCTCTGTTTTAATTCCGACGTACTTATAAGCGATCAAACATCACCTATTCAACGATTCTTAAGACGTATGATAATTAATAACTATATATAACACTGAATTGAAATAAAACAGAAATGCGATCTATTTTGAGGCGTTTGGTTTTAGTTTCTTTGGTGAATACACAATCAAAGAAAAAAACGGACAAACAGCAACTCATTTGTCACTAGTTCATTTAAATAGTGTTTAGTTTCACTCAAACAACAATTCGGATCCTTTAAAATACTTTATTTTGATTCGGTTCTGATAGGATTTATAAATCTAGGTAGGCAAAGGAAATTTACGGGGATTCATTGAAAGCAGCAGGAGCAGCTGAAACCGAGCAGCTGCTCAGAGAGCGAGAGAGAGGGTTTTGGCTCCGCCCATTTTCAAATGTGTGTTCACTGACACGCACGTTCACAGTGACAAACTCAGACGCATCTATTTTTCTCATTTTGTAGGTGCAGCTCTACTGGTCGATGATAATCAGTATCGAATTAATAAATTAATAAAAATTTTAAAAAGTAATGAAAAAAAACTCTAATTTATTATTATTAATAATGTGATAAACAGAAAAAAATAATTAAAATGATGCTATTATATATTATAACAAGACAATGTTAATGTTATTTACCAGATAAGAGTTATCTACAGACAAATGTCTTAAATTCCATTATTTATAACATGCCTGATTACCTAGAGAAATGAATCAGAAATGCATACTTTATTAATATTACTAGCTAATATTTCACAGTTATCCTTAATTATTTTAATATTAAAACATGTATTCCAACGTAACTAAGCAATGAAACACTTAATAAAGTATATTTTCTTTTTAGAAGAAGCCTTTGTTGGATTAAGAAAAAAAGTAACTTACAAATTATTACACAAACTAATCCTTGAAAAGATATAGCTATAATAATTTAAAATTTTCAGGATTTCCATCTTTATCTCTGTATTTTATAAATCACTGACTAATTAGGGTTAGTTTTTTTTAGTATTATTATTATTTAAGAAGTTAATTAAAATTCTATTGTTAATTTATTGTTAATATATTTAACTAGTAGTGGCACCTTTGGCCCTTCATGAGGGATGTAATATGCAACTCTTTAGTTCATACAGTACATATTTTTGTCAAATGCTCCACTTTTGGAGTTACAGTTATGTGTATAGTGACCACAGGGGGCAGATAAAAAAAAATTCTCACTTATTTCCTTTTTATATATTTTAGCTTCAATGATTTTCCTTTCAAAACTGTGACGGACAGATGAATTGAGCCGTTAATGTCTTTATGTAAAAGCAACTTTAAAACATTTTTGGGCATCAGAAGGTTCATCAGCAAATTATGATTTCAATACAACATAGTCTTTGCACGGTTTACTTGGGGTTTAATTTTGGCCTGTGTCTCTGTCCAGCTGTCTGATGAAAACAGTAGTGCTGTGGGCTCCCCATAGAAATGGCTAAAATCGCCATAGAAACCACACATTTTTTGATTTGTAGGTTTGTTTTTTGCTCACCAGGTTTTGTTTTCTTTTTTAATTATTCAAAAAAACTTGAAATACTTAAAAGAATAACAGAGGGAATGTTCAAAAGAACATGCATTTTTTTGTAGCAGTGCATATTTTAATTGATCAGATAATCTTTAAAGATTTTTTACTTAATGGCTGAGCACTTTTGGAAACATTTTTGGAGGTGATAGTGGTGTGAATTTGCAAAAATTAGGTAATCGAAGCATATCAATATAGATGTTTAATGATACAATTTAACCCTGAAATTTTAAAAATGACAGTATATTGGAATTTGTGTGACAATATAGATCTGAAATACCTAAAAGGATCTTTTTGTTGCTATGCTGCGGCTGAGTGGGAGCAGCTAAATAACATGGCTCTTGGTCGTTGTGCTGCAAGCTAATGACTGGGAATTTAAGAGTTACATAAGAAAGACCATTAAATGGAAGATTTCCTATAAAAAAAATAATTTAAGATCCACTTTGCCACATTTTGTATTAATACCTATATAATCTAATAAGATATCATAAAATTGATAATTTGAAATGATACAATTATCGTCTAATTAAATGTTCAGATATTTGAGAGTACCTAGTGTTTAGTGCATTAGATTCAGATTTTTTATGTTTCTAATGTATGGTCAAGGACAAATAACAGCATGCTAATGTGTTCAAACAGCTTCTCTAACAAGATGTTCACAGTGGTGAGGTTCTTTATAACCAAATCTCATCTGGCCTCCTAATATTAACAGATCTTGGGAATGATCATATTTTCTGGTCTCTTTTTTTTAGAACTGCCCACAGCTTCTCAATGCAGTTACCTTCAGGGCAGTTTTGTGGCCATGAGTCCAAAATATTTGGTACCGCTAGCTGAAATATCCCCAGATAAGCCATGGATTTTTTCTGGACTCTTGGTAGAAGTTCCCCTATAGGTTCTGATCCCACTATTTTCATAACACCGTTCTTGATGAATATTTGGTTTAAAAACCGTTACTTTGGGGGGGAAATTAATGCACCAAATGGTTGCTTTCAGGATTCATAATTGTTTAATCCATGGACTGATGGCGGCTCATTCTTCTTCTTCGGACAGGTGTTTTTTTTAGTTGTTTTTTTTTTTACTTTACCAAGCAATCAGCAGAAAGATTTATCTGATAAGATAACTGAGCACCACTCTTCTGCTCTCCTTCCTTGTCCCTGCAGCAGAACTTCAATCTGTTCATGATGTTCCTCTTGGGATTAAGTGGTGTCTTTTCGACTCTTTTTGCCAAAAAGTTTCCTCCCTCCCATATTCCAAACAGGTTTACACCCCCTACTGCAAATGCTGAACAAGCTTTGCATAGGGTGACATTATGATTTGGTCCTGGAGATTGCTAGACACTGGGGTTCTTTTCTGTAATTTATCCTCTCACGTTTGAGTAATGGGTAATCCATAAAACTATTCGTTTAGCTACTAAGATTAGCAGCTGTTTCCTGCATGTGAAGCACAAAAACCTAAGCTTCATAATTATGGAAACAATATTGTAAGCATAAACATTTTGAAAAGAGTAATCCACTGTTTTTTTTTATTGCTTATTTAAATTATTTGATAGTAATAAGGCAAAAAGCGGTTTAAAATTACTTTTTTCCAGGTGTTTATTATCCAGTGAGGGGTGATAAAATATGTCATTTCATTTTAGTCCAATTAAATTGTAAAATTTATGACCAGAGCCAGACAGGAATATGAAGTTATTTCAAACAACAGAGTTGGGAATATGTGAGTATCTTTAATAAGTAAACTGTTTAGCTTTAGCTAAACCAGCCTAACTTGGGGTTGCATTTACATTTTTTTATATTTTTTTTTGAGTGAATGCTCATCTGATTTTAGGTCTGCGTTCATCTCTTTGGACTCTGAGTTGACTCATGAATGCCGAGCAGAGAGAAGGGATGGCTCTAAATAAAGATTTCAGGTCAAAAACAGGAAATGGCTCAGTGAGCAGGGAGGGCAGGGCCATAGCAACACCAACTGGAGAGCAGCGCTGACAGATTCCCTCCCTCCTTCTAGCCCTCTCTCTCTGCCTCTGTCTATCTTATTTATTCCTTGCTCTTCTTTTAGTTCCTGCTCAGAGCAGCAGCCACATTTGACCACACATTCTTTCTCGTTTCTCCAAAGATGTTGGAAATAATGCCACCGTTTTCGTTTGTCCTAATCTCCCTTCTCCTTAGCATAAAACTATGAGTGTGATCCTGACTCACGGTGAGGCAACCACTCTCACTCATCGTTCAGAGCATGAAGCTACATGCTGCTTTCCACCATCACTATGTTGCACCTTTTGGTGGTAATGTGCTGGACTGTAGTAGATCCGAATTAGATCATCCACCATTCTGGTTCCATTTATATTCACAGTGGCAACAAGTTGGTTCGTTTTTTCTTTTTTTAGATAATCAAGATCTATTAATGCATGCGGACAGACATATCCCACCGAACACAGTTCATTCCTGATAAGGTTTCTGAATTTGTCTTACTAGTCTTACAAATCTGTGTGAGCGATGGTCTGATTTGGACGGCATCTGCAGATCATCGATGGGTGTATAAATGGAAGTGATGATCAGACAGATTTGCTTCAAATTAAAATGCACAAACTGAGAAGATGCAAGCTTTTAAAAATAAAGTTTCCCTCACAGAACCAAAGAAGTTCAGCAGTTACACTCCAGGACAGGATCCATGCGTAGCGCTGCTTTAATTGTATCATTTAAGAATGCCCCGGCGGAATTATGTATGTATACACTCGAATGAGTGTATACATACATAATAATACATTTTACTGACCATATTTGCCTTTTTCTTAAGATAACATCTGGACAACATAAGAATTATAACTGTCTTTTTGTTTAAATGTGTGCAAAAGTACTCCTATGCAGAAGATCTTGATGCTGGAGTCAGTTACTCCTTTGTTATTATTTCCAGTAGAAAGTAGATCCCTGCCTCAGAGCTTTCATGTGTTTTTATGTTACTCCTTCCCATCTTCTTAACTTCTGGTTGGTTGATCAAACAGGAAGAAGCTACGGAGGTTTCTGCCTGTTCAAACAGTGCTTTTCCTTTCCATTGTTACCTTGTGCTTGTAGAGGGTGACATCAAACTTTTTTAGTGGTTGGCATAGAATGAGTCTGAGAATCCATATTTTCTGTTCATATGACAACATAGAAAGGGAGGTTTTCAAACATTTACATTAGAATCCCTTCTCCAATTGTGAGAGAAAACGTGTGCCACTGTCTGAAGAAACGCAACAAAACTTTTCCCTTTTGACCTTAAAATGTTGTGTAAACAGGGCCTGAACTAAACTTGATGTAAATTGATCTGATTCAGAAGATATGACTGGATTGTACAAAATGGAAATTGGACAAATATGAAATGAGTCTGAAAGGAACTGCATTCTACTTAATTAGAAAATAATTCAACCTGTTTTTTTTTGGTAAACTATGAAAGTTAAAACAGAGAGACATCCACATGTGTGTGATGGGAATATTAACACGTTTGGACTAGGGCGTGGCACACAGGGCCAACATGGAGAGGAAGAGGAGGGGTATGGGGCCAGAGAGCAGAGGCAGGGAGGGGAAAGGCTCCAGCCAAAAACACCCAGCTGCTTTCTTTCCCATTCTCTCTCTGTCTCCCTTTGTCCCTACCTCCTCCTATTCTCTCCCTTTGTCTCTCTACAAGTCTGTTTATTGGTGTCCATCTTTTTGCCGTCTGTCCCATGTGCAGCTGTTGCCTCAGTCACATGGTAGAAAAATAACCAATTAACTGCTCTTTGCTTCCAATAACATCAAATATTTCTGATAGAAATATGCACAAAGGCAAAAACAAAGAAATTCAGAGAATGTTGGTGTCTGCTCCAAATTTTTACTCCTAAACAAACATAGCCTACATGCACCATCTTTCTTTCAATATAATGTAAAAACATGAAATATTGTGCACATCAAAAGTTCGCCTAGTATTTCTATTCAGCTACTCTTGAGTCAATATTTTGTAGAGCTATCTTTTGCTTAAGTTAGACCTGCAAGCATCTGAAGACTGAAAGTTTTTACTATTCATAAGTTGGACTATGAGCCATTTCAACATATGAATTGAATTTGATCTAAATGATTCAATTGTAGCCCTAGGTAAATGGTTGTTACTCCTATCTTTTTCTATGGAAATAGTGAGTCTCACAGTAATCGCTGAGGGGTCAACAAAAAAATATCACTGACAGACCAGGAAAAAGTGAGAGGTTGGAAAAACTTAATAAAGATGAAAGTGTCTGAAACTGACAGAGTTGTAACAGGCAATGCAACACTCATGCCACACCAATGGGTGGTGCAATAGCTCTTCAACAATGTAAAAGAGGATAGAAAAAGGAAGGAAGAAGTAGGCTGCATACATCGAGGCTGAATCCAAAACCACCCCTAAGCACTAACCCTTAACTAATAAGTGCAACTCCCTCGCAGCTGTGGAAGGTGATTGAAGGTGGAGAGGGGTATAAACGAGAATGGCTTCTTCCCTCCAATGGAAAAAGAAAGCAGTCGTTACTATGGCAACGCAGTGACGCCCCATATGCGAGGCTGTACATAAAATTAAACATTTGCCCCCTTCTTATAACAAATGTATACGTTCAGATAAAACTATTTCAAAGAGGACCTTCCATTTTGGAATTAATTCCGTTTTTCTTTTCATATAGTAACTTGTGATTTTCTCTCAGTGTGACGAAGATGCAGCAAACCAGCGGAATTTACATTTGGCAGAACGTGTTTCCTACGCCACCAGGTCACTGTACACCTGCTGCCGAATTCCAGACAGCCTACAACTGATGCAGAATCGCTATGTAAGGGCTGAACTCTCCACTCGCCCTACCCACTACGTGGTTTGGGACAGCACTTAATGTGGCGGATCCTCCGCCTCAACGAGCAAATGGAGGGTTAGTGCTCAGGGTTAGTGTTTAGGGGTCGGTTTGGGATTGGGCCTGAATGCAGAGGAGAGAAAAAGGTCTAACCATTGCTGATGATGAAGGAGCAACAAGTAGTAACTGTGTAGTCTGTTTTAGGGCCACCTCTTAGTAATGGGAGAAGATTGCCATATACACTCAAACCGGATGGGGCCTTAATCCTCTGGACCAGGACTAAAAGTTGTCCTGTTGACTGATTCTAAGGTCTTAGCACCAGATCTCCCCAGCTTCTCCAGCATTACCACAAGCCTTCTGGCTGCCTCTCTGATTATTGCTTTTATTACTTAACCTGTCAGCTTAGATGGAGTGTAACTTATTAGTGATGGATTAAACAAAGCTCTTTGAGATGTTTATATCATGAAACCTAACCTCACCATGATATAAAGTTCTCTACAACTTACTAACGGAATGATCTGTTGTTTTACAATGTTTGTCATTCTACTTTTCATTCACTACAACAAACAAACCTGTGAAACCTTCAAAGTAGAGATGGAGTTCTGCAGGACTGAACTATAGAAAGGTTAATTAATATGGACTATGATGAGAAAAATTACAGAAAATAAAAGGTCCATATTTTACATTTGAACATAGGTGTAGGCTGTGTTCTAATATAATTCTTTTTTATAATTTGTCAAAATAAAGATTCGAAATGAACACTGCATTTAAGTGGATATCAGTGTAAATAGTGCCTTTAGTGATCCATCCCTACAGGTTTGTTATCTAAAAACATACTGAAGATTAAATTTTAATCCTAAAAGGCAGCATGACCTAATGTCACAATATATCTCTCTCAGTTGAGATAACCGGCACCAGAGGGTTGCTTCAGGCTCCGTTACAACCTTGATAGACTGTTATCGAAACAATGCCATGGAACCAACTGCTCACAATTATCTGCTCAAATGGACCAGTGTGAGATCAGAAATGTTCAAGTTCTAGACAGTGAAGCGGGGCAACACGTTGCTGTGGGTTAAATTCTTTAATTTGTTGCAGAGGGAAGTCTTCTGAAAATTTTTTCAGTTACTATAGATGAATGGGCATTGTCTTATCTCAGGAGATGGAAGACAGGACACCATGCTATAGTGCAAAGATATAAAGAGAATCCCGATGGTACCAAGAACCAGTTTTAGCCTTGACAGCAGGGAAATAAAATCATGTTGCCATTAAACCAAAAGAATTCATGAGGTCCTTGTCCTCTAAGCATCCTTTAGATCCTCCTCAGCAAAATAGGCCATAGAAAAGAACCTAGCCAAACCTGGTCATACTTTTAAGTATGGTTCTGCAGATATTTCTACACAAATGCTGAACAAGTCAGTTTGATTATCTTTTTGATGCTTTACCAGTTTTGTAGCCCATCCCGCTATCCCTGATCTAAGGATCTCACACATTATTGTGAAAACGTCTGAAAGACTGAAGTACCCTACAGAAACCAAGCAAGCCCTTGTTTCCTATGTCATTATATGGCATGACATGCTTGATTCTATTTAGGGATTGGGTCAGTTATCAGTGAACAAGAGGCAGGGCATACTGCCTTTACAGGACAGAACACAAGGCCATTACAGGGCGATCAAATGCAAGAAATGAGACAAGCAACCATCATGTGAAAACAACACTGTCTAAGCAGAGTACCTGGAGAGAACCCAAGCATGAATCAGGATATTATGCAAACTAAGTGGGAACTTTTTGAACATTGCTTTCTGCAGTATGACATCTGTTCTAAAAACCACCCCACGGCCCAGCACTTACACAACTAAATATTGCAAAGCAGGAGGTAATTTTGGGCAAGGAAGAGGCAGGGTTCATCTCCAATGGGTAATCAGTCCATCAGAGAGCTTACATGTACTATTTAGGACACTAACTCTAACTCTTCCTTAGAGCAAGTTGGAACTTTGATGTATGGACTCAAGGGGAAAAAACCTGCATTACCATGCAAATCCTACACACATGCGCAACAAATTCTGCAACACGATGCTCAGAACTGTACCATTGTGAAGCCCTAACACAACTACATAAGGAAAAGTTGGGGATTATAATCCTGGTTGAGTGGTTACTGGGCAAGAGGCAAGATATATCTTCAACTGGTCACCAAATCATCAAATAGCCAAGCCAATACATCAAAAAAACAACTATTAATACATAGAATTTGGGAGGAAACCTCACACTTCCAGATACAGCAAAGATGGAGGTTGTTTTCAATGAACAGGATATACCTTTCTGGTCATCAATGGATTGTTGTCTAGCAGTGCCTACAATACATTTAAGACAATCCAGACTGTTTTCATGGGTTGTTCCAAGATGGTGGAATGACCTACCAAGCACTACAAGAACAGCAGCGTCCCTTTCCATCTTTAGGAAACTCTTAAAGACCAACTTCTTTGAAGAGTATCTCTTATTCTAACTCAGATTTAGACTTAGACTCAACTTTATGTATCCATTGGGATTAAACCTTTTGGGAAATTCTGGTTCCAGTAGCTTATACACTTGTACAAAGAGTTAAAGCAAGATGCCGTTAAAGATAAAAAATACAACAGACAATATAAAAAGAGTCTCTCTTACCCATAACACTACCCCTCTACTACTCTTTCTGCACTTCCCTCTCTTTCTTTGCTGTCTCCACTGATTCTGATTAGGGATTTCCCTCTAGAGATCTTATATTGAGAGATCATATTGATGATGACTGTAAAATTGTGTCTACTTTATAAGTCTCTTTGGATAAACGCATCTGCTAAATGCATAAACATACCTTGGACATGTCAACAGTCCATCACAGGACTAACACATAGCGTACAACAAACAAGCTTTTACTTAAACACTTGTCAGTCTCAACTCCACCCCAACATAAACAAATAGAAATTTGTGATGCACTGACTGTAGGATTAAACTGGAGTAAACCAATGCATGCATGGGATAACAGCCAAACTCTACACAATAGGATTTCAGCCAGTAATGGCTTTAGAAACCTGAAGGCTTTTATTACTGTGAGAATAACTTGGCTTGCATGTAAGCCTCTGACAACTGCATTGAGTAAAGTTTTATATACAATGCTGTATCTTATTTCACGCCATAATCCCCAATTAATGGCATTCTTCTTCCTAATAGTAAAGAAGTCTGTCATGTGAGTGGAATCTGCTATTATAAAACATCTGAAATGATACATCTAAAATATTTTGTAAGTGTTGAGAAAATAAAGTCTAGTTTAATAATGTATATGCTTTTTGACTTGTCTTCTGCGCCTCTGTATACATAACACTTGTATAATTATTGTGTCTTCTGTGCAAATAAATTTAAGGATACAAGGAAACCCCAAACATAAATGAGAAAGGGTGCTCCATGCAAACTTTTTAACCTTTGAAGATTATGACCTAAGTCTTGCCTAAGAAAATGAGAGCAAAAGCCAAACAGAGAGACACAGAAAGGGAGGGAGATGTGTTTATTCATGACGGGTAAGACGCCTACTGGGTCAGGTGACTTACAGGAAAGAAGTTGTTGTTTTCTTTCTCTTTCTCTCCGTTGCTCAGTTTCTGTCCTCTTTACCTTCTTTATTGTTTCATAAAAGTAAACCTCCCAGACGAATTGCTAAACCGATTAATCAATGGGCAAATCTAAAATCAAGCTAGAGCTTATGTAAAAAAATGCTAGATCATGAATTATTTTGTTTGAAAAAAGAAAACGTTTTCTATGAAGTGGTAACTTTCAGTGCATGCATTACGGTATAATAACAATGTTAGGGACAGAATTTTGTGTTCTGCTTTGCGGTTTTTAGGCATAAAAGATTTACAGCATACATAGTGTATGTGTGCAGACATTAGAAAAACTGGTTGATGAGACACATTCCAGTCCAACCAGTCACCATAAGCTATGCTGCACATAAAAAATAGATCGCTTTGTGCCCTGCAGAAAGAGAAAAACTCAACATAAATGTTTAGCTCTGCCTTGAATGGTTTCGGTACAGTTGTAAAGAAAATACTAGTAACAAAAGTAATACTAGCAGCAAACATTAAGAGCAGTAGTAATAGTAAATGTGTTAAGTTATCCCCTGTTACAGACTCTCACCCACACATACTTTTGATGTCTTGCCTTCAGCCATAAATTCTGCAGTTTTAGGGTGATTTTTTTCTACTGCATAAGTCAGGCCAAGGTGCACAGCATACTGCAGAGAGACACTGTAGGCCAAAACAGGAAGGTCATTAATCTTCAACAGAAAGCGAGCCAACTCAAAAGTCATGGAGCACAAGGAAGCGGGGGCCGCGATTCAACTCTAGAGATTAACTGCTTATTTGCCCCTCTTTTCTGAAGTTTTTCAAAATTCAAGGAAACTCTTTCCAAGCCTACTGCTCATGTGAGTCACAACACCACTAGTTTGTACTTTTTCAATGCATAGTGCATTACAAATGCTAAATAAAAGACAAGCCAGAAAACAGAAAAAAAATCAACAGGTTAGAAGTAAGTCAGTAGTAATTTAGGCCTAATTTAAAATCCTTTTTGGAGCTTTCTTTTTCACAATACATCTATCTTTTCAATTAGCAGATTACCGCAACTGAGTCATTACGCCGATGTTTCCTGTGCTATAAGTAACTTCTAAAATCACTGTTTCAATCTAAAAGTAGTGGGGACACCTGCACTATGTAGAGTCATATAGAAACAGAAAAAAATAATAAGACACATTTCAGAAAAAGCAGCTATAACCGATAACAAGCACAAAACTCCTTCAACTTCTGCTGACAAATATATGGAGCTAATTTAATTACTGGTTGCTATGGTGATTCCCTCCTTTTCTGTAGCAGGATAAAGGTGCAGCCTACAGAACCTAACCTTGTCATGCTTTTTTAACGCTTTATATATGCAAGGCTAAAGGGACTCCAAAATGAAAAACTGCACAAAAAACCTGATCTGAAATAAAATGATCAGTGTTGGGACAGAAGAACTTTGGAGTCTGGTGTGACTGAACAAAAAAAAAAAACGCAAATCCTGCAGCTGTTAGGAACTCACTGTGTGAAAGTAGACAAAAATCCAAATGCATCGATTTATCATTTATACATGTGCTGGAGAAGCTGTGGGCATGGAAGTAGTTTAGATCAAAAAGGTTTCTTAGTCATAGTTTAACCCATGCTTATAGAATTTTTGACATCATCAGATGCTAAGCGAAATGTTTGGTGATGAAATTTGACATAAAACCATAAAGCTAGAAGGATTGTCTGAAACCAAATAACATTGCAGTAGTGCAAAAAGCAACAAAGTGGACAAAAATGCAAACATTTTATGTATAAATTGAATATGTAAATAACATGTAATTCATTTGACCTACTTGGGCTATTTCTTTTAAAATATCAATGACAGTTTTAGTTACATTTTTCTTTTCCTGGGGCCAAACATTTGTTCTGTACACTCGAAAATCCTGTTTCCCCTCACTTGTCTCTTTGCTTTCAGCGGGATATTCATATTTTCTGAAGAAAACTTGGTAGTTTAACATCCTGAAACCTTATAGTATCTTCTTTCGTCAATGTAAATGTTTGTCTTTAACTACTTTTTGTTTGTAACATTACCTTCAGACCTGGCTGGCTTGGAATCACCAATATACCTTTACCCCACACATGAAATTATTTTAGATTTTATACGCTGTCTATTGATTTAACTGACTGTTCTCCTGAATAGACCGTTTTTCTGCAAATTAGCCAGCTGCTGGCTGAAAGCACCATCTTTTAATTCTAATTATGAGGTATTTGTTTAAGGAAAATAAACTACGGTATTGAAAGTTCTAATTAATTTTTTTAAGTAACAAATTTATGCCATTTTTTTATCAGCCATAATATCATTTAACTATGAGCTTTTATTATGATATATGATGGTTTTTGCCTATATTTACCTTGAAGAGTCTTATCTTGCAGTGGTAAATTAAGTTGATCATGAGTTGTTTTTAGGTTGCATGACTAATAAAGAGTTAATAATATTATCAAGAACCATTAAAAAAATTAGGCAGTATTTTTGGTACCCAATTAGAAAATAAGTATACCTCTGAAAGTGTCTGGCTAACCCTTAGCTGAGCTCCATATCTGCCACAATGAGGAGCTAATTTACATTTTAAGGAGTGTTTACGGCATTCTAGTACAAAATCTTAAATAATTTGATTAAAACTCCTATCCTAAAGCTCTTTTTCTTACGTTGGCCGAAAATAAAAACAAACATAGCAAATGTTAATAAAACGTTAGACAAGAATAAAACTGTAACACATGGAATAGTAAATTTTGAGCTATTTTTTCTAAACTTCTTACAGATTGTTTGATTCTTTGATCTGTGAGACATTTTCTTGACCATAAAAACTGATACTAAGACTGATTTTGTTCATATGAGCTGGATGGATCTGAATCCAGATTTATTTCTTCAACATTAATCTATTCCATTTTCGCATTCATGCCATTCATTCCAATAATATCCTTTTTTTTAAGCATACCACTTTAAATGTTTACAAGGATTAGAGTAATTTAATTTTTGACACAATTAAATCATCATTACACTATATTTTTACGCTTTTCTTTAAAAAACTGGTATGTTTTACTTCAGGTAAGCACATAGCCATAATCTCTAACAAGTCTTTGCCTACTCCATAGAAAGTACTGAGCTACTTCCTCTCTTGCTGCTGCCCTCCTACACCAGGCCAGACTGGCTGAGTCAGCTCCGCTGCTCTATCACGATTCAGTCTGACACACTTTCCCTCCCCCTGCCTTCCCTCATGAATCTCTTCATTCACTCCTAGCTGTGGTCAAAACTCCTCTGTTTTCTCTGACTGCACTCTGCTGCTTTTATATGTCTCATTTGGACGATGCATAAACATCCCCCAAAAGATACTTTGTGTCATTCTCCTCTGGTTGAATCCCTCGACCCCCTCTGTCCTGCCTCCCCCCCTTTACTCCCTCCCACCCTGCTGGCTGTCTTCAGGGCAGCAGAAGGGAAGTGAATGGCTTCAGCCCTCCCAGCTGGTCCCATCACCCAGCAACTCACAGCAAAACAAAAGAGCACACACACACACACACATAGAAGGCTACCGGTAGTTAAACTGCACACACACACATAGACGGGTTGACAAGCAGATGAGTTTCTGCATGCTCTCAGTCATTCGTAGACAGATATGCAGATGCATACACACACTCACAGATGTACATACCCGTACCCCCACCTTTGCCCTTCCAAATTTACATCAGTCCCCCATCCCATCATTCACCCCTCCCAGCACCTTTTCCAGACACCCGGCCCTTTGTCCGCACTTCTCTCCCTGCGTACAATAAAGACATATGAACATGTGTTGGTCTGTGAAGAGAAAAAAAAAAAAAAAGGAGCCAGAGCACAAAGCCTGCAGAAAATGCACAATTTGTATTAGTGGTTCACGGATGTTCACGTGTCCAGGAAAGTGCGACCATGCAGCAAAACAAAGCTTGTTTTTGAATCTGTAAAGCTGCACTTGCAGAAACATGGATGAATATGCTCTTTATTTAGCTCATGATGTTCTCGCACCTATCCTCAGTTGGGAACAGATCATTCCCTTATAAAATGAGACCTCTGCTCATTTCTAAGGTGTGTTATATAAAAAAAAAAAATGATTCATTGCCATCATTGTCATGTGGACTAATTGCATAGTCTTTGCTGAAGTATTCACACTCCTTGATTCTTGTGACTATCTTTAATCTTACAGAAACACTTTGTAAAATATTTTTTGGTGCTTCTGATTTTGCCAACTGAAAAGAGGCATTTCCTTTTTTAACAAATCAGATCTGAAATATTTAGTGCACTTTTGGATTTAGCCCACACTTTGCATACTTTTTAGACACACGATTAACTTCAAGTCTGCTTGCACATCTGGAGATTGGAGAATGTTTACCCAATGTTTTTTTTTTCTTTCTTTTTAAAGCTTGAGTCATATTAGAATGAGAGGATCTATGAACACATATTCTAGCTATAGCAAAGGTATTTTTTTTTCTGACTGCACCTTTAGGTTCACAGTCCTGCAGAAAATTGTGTTTTTATGATTTCTATCCAGAATTGCCCTGTTCATAGATCTAGCAACGTACCTGCTAATAAATAGCATGGTGCCACCACCGTGTTTCATCATTGACATGCTGCAACAGCGTAATGTTAAGGCATAGTTTTATGCCACACAGCAGTTTGCATATAGGTCAAGTTTTGATTCTATTTGATTAGAAAACCTTCTTCCTCACGGTTGTCCCATAGAGTGTTTGCTGAAAACTCAAAACAGGACCTCTTGAGGTTTTTTCCAGATTTAATAAGCTGCATTTATGGTTACTGTTCTTGTTCCTGTTTGTCACTCTAGTAGAGCGGTCATGATTTTTCCTCCCTTATGTTTGCTAAAAACCCTTTGCTGAAAATCTGCTTTTATACTGAGGTTGAATTGCAGATATTGGGACTTTTGCAAATTACTTCAATTAGAGTAAACAGGGGCCTGAATAAAAACACACAACACACCTGCTTTTGACAATTATTGACATTTATTCATTTTTTGCTCTCTTTTGCATATTGCTATTAGCTCTTTAAGATATGTAAATATATATAAATACATATACAGAGAGTTACATATGTATATATTAATATTTTTAGTGGGGATCGTTGTATACATATAAATATGTTGTTTGTATCCCTGGAGCGTGTAACAAAGAAAATTTTCCCCTGGGATCATTAAAGTATTTCTGATTCTGATTTCTGTTTGTTTCCTAAAAGCAAGATGATGTATTGTTTTTATAATTTGATGATTATGATAGATTGCCTACTTTATGTTGGTCAAGTCCCAATAAAATACACTAAGTATGAAACTGTGCAGGATACAATCTAAATCAAGAGTATGAATACTTTTTCCAGACTCTGTAAATTGAATAAAGCTCATTGTAAACTCAGTTCCATCAATCCAAGCTTAAACTATTTTGACAGATAATTATCTTTATTAAATCCCCACAAAAAAAGTGGAGGTGTATTCATGAACTAATCAAGCCCCTGTAACTTTGCTACCGTAGCTCCGGGCTCAGGGTATGATGCTCTGTTACCAGAAACAGCCTCAATCATTATGCTGCACACATCATCATTCAGTTGAAGAACCCAAACAATAATCTCACCACTGACACAGATATCAGCATTTTGAATGGCCGCCAAACTGACACAGCAGTGTATAACAAAGTATATAATCATTAGGTCATAATGTTAGCTCTCTCTCACTCTTTTAACAATTATGTTTGGCTGAGGTTTTGTTTTAATGTGAGAAACATACGGCTGCCAAAGCAATACTTACTGCTAAGAAAGTTCCACTGCTCTAAGAGGAACAGAAAGTGAGAGTACTCTCTCATAAACATGGACTTTGAACACACTTTTATTCATTATCATACTTTCAGTTTTAGAACCTAAACATTTTAGGTCATATACCTTTGACATGTGGTAAAATGTGTTCCTTGTAATTATTTGTATAGAAATACCAGCACATTTTATCAAGGCTGATGTTTGTAGCTGTCCACATTGATCAATCAAAGGACTTTTAGGGAGATATGACAGCATTATGGTGCAGAGGTGTTTCACTACTAGCAGTACTGGCTATTGCATCTAAATGAGATCAAACGCTAGATAGCTCAAACTTGGAAACAATCAGGTCTTTAAACTGGAAAATGATCCTAAACATACATCACAGCTGGCTTTATGTTACAATAAAACAGGGATGTACAGTTTTACTCACATCGTCGCCTAAAAATTTATTCGAGTAAGAAAAAAAGATATGGGCACAAGTGTGAGTAAAGATTTCCCCCCTATTATTCACATTTTACTCCTGAAATAAGTCATGCTTGATTTAAATGAGATATCATTCATATTTTAAGAAAGGGAAGACATTTCTAAAAAAGTCAAACGGTAAAATTTGTGTGTGGAAATTACTCAGGGAACCGGTTACGAGATGTCACTGTTGCCTTACAGTGTGACCCATCATATATTGTGACCCAAGGGGGCACTTACACTCAATCTATCTTAGTCTATCTCAATAGACTTCTTTAGGCATGAATTCTGTTAAGTTATTAGATAGCAAACTGGTGAGGAGAATCCGTCACAGCAGGAGCTTGAGTGACAATATAAGGCGGGTTTGAGACTTTGGTGACAACAAATGCACCTATAGCTCTGAGTTTAGTGTCTTCAACCAGCAGTGAGTGAGCGAGCCCCTCCCTTCCCTCCAAAACACTGCAGCTGCAGCTGCAGCCCGTTTCTGCAGCCAGAGGGAGAAAAGCAACTCTAGTGTTTCCCCATTAAACAAGAGCCACATGTACAAAGCTAGACTGATGCTCCCTGAATTAAAAAGTTGGATGTAAAAATAATATTTTTCGTGATTTTTTTTTTCTTTGAACCCGTCCCACTAAAATAGATCCTCCCTGCTAGCGATGCACGATATTGGGATTTTGGCCGATATCCGATATGCCGATATTTTAAAACTCATGTAGCCGATAACCGATATCGATACCGATGTTAAAGCTGGACAAAAATAAGTAGTCATTGAAAATAGCAGTTTTGTTATCCATTTCTGACACTTTGAAAAATAATAAACTCAAATATATTTTCATATGCTGATATCAAATATTTTTAAAAACGCGGTATCGATCTATTTTACTTTCAGAATCTCGTGAAATTTCATCGTTCTGTTACAAACTCTCGTGATATTTTGCAAATTCTTGTGAGATTTTGTTAGTAAAATAGATCGATACTGCGTCAATATATCAACAATTAAAAATATGGCAAAATGTCGTGAATTTTCAGGGGATTTCGTAGCATAACGATGACATATAGCAATATTTCATTAGTAAAAGAGATTGATATGGTGTTTTTAAATGGCGATATATCAGCATATGAAGATATTGTGATATTTTAATGTATCAATATTTTTTCCCTCGTCTTTAGAAGTTTTTAAGTCTGTAAAAAATAAGTTTTTGAGGAAGAAGAAGAAGTAGTATTTTTTTATTTTTTTTAGACTTTAGAAACTCAGAAGCTGATCAAATATCGGGTTAAATATCGGTGGGGTGGCCGATGTCCAATATTCAGTTTTAAGGCCGATACAGGCCGATACCGATAGAGGGCCGATTATATCGTGTATCCCTACTCCCTGCATTTAATTCATACACAACTTCTTCCACTGTGTGCCTTACCCTACTGTACTTAACTGCCTTTAAGTTGATTTTGATAAGATAAAATTGATTTGAGTTGCAGTTCAGGTAAAAATAACCTTCTGGAACACAAAAAATGTTTTTTATGTTGAGTTTTAAATGTATTTGGACTATTTTCAACCTCTTTCTCTCTTGCTAATGTTTATGTAGCTATAATATTCAAATTATGTCATTGCATCATTACCCCTTGCTGTGCTCATAACAAATACTGGTGAGAACCCTGCCATGTAGGCCGGGTCCTTTGAAGACCTCAAAAACAATTAAGTCTTGAAGTGATCAGCTGTGAAATGAGTCTTCTGCAGCAGTCCTGCGCTCTCACCTCTATGTGACTGAGGTGTAACCCTGCGGGTTATAGCAGCATAACCCACAAGGCACAGACCTATGAAGTCTAAACATCATCTCTGTTAACATCATTTAGTCCGATATGCAAGTTATTTATCAGAGGGAAAAACAAATCTTAGAAAATACTAATTGATATGGCATCATTGTTACTGGTCTTACAGGAAAATAAGTGCAATCGCCTTATTACCAAGGTTAAGGTAAACCCTGATAGATTATTATTTAGATGAAGATATGCAGTCTTTATTTAAATTTTTAATGGGAGATATTGACAAACATAACATGCCTCCAGCATTTAGTGCTCTGATGAGTTTTAATGACACTGCTTAAAAGGTTAATAGTTCAAATCAGATTGGTTCCAACTGTTCCTTGCCTTGATTTTGAGAAATAACTTATATTGCAAAGGGCAGAACCAGGTGGTCAATTCTGAATTTGGGACTGGAAATCCCCATTTGAATAAACACAGCCTCACGAAACATAAATTATACAGGTTAATTTTATTTATTTTTTTAAAAGGGGTCTTATTTAAGAAACCTAAGAGCGCATCTAATTTTTCTTAAGCACTCCTAATTTTTTTCATTTGGGAATACTAGTGCTCGTGATAAAAAGCTAAGCGTACAGCCCCGCATTAACAGCCTGACATGACATTCCTGGAGTGGCTTTTCCAAGGTTTCCGGTGTGGATTCAAACTTTTGCATGTATTTAAATAAACATGCATACAATACAGAGAAACATACTGCCAATGGAAGTTCCTCTTAAAACCTCCTACTAACATGCATCATTTTTCGCTGTTTGTTAGACTCACCAGTTCCTCATCACCAGAAACTGATAGTGATAACATGAGTGGAGGTGCACCGTTATGGAAGGAACTGCAGAGCACATGCTCAGTGTCTGCTAGGAGAAGTGTGTGGGAGGGGGTATTCCAACAGAGTACATGATGTAACAGAGTACTACACAGGTAGCGCAGCACTGAGTCACTGCAGAGTGGGAGCTAACATGATAGCCTCTCAAAGATTCCTCATGACTTAATGTGTGAATGACTTAATGTACATCCATCTATGCATCATCCATTATTAATGCTGCAGGTTTTCCTTTGGCTTCTCTATCATCTATGAACGCTGCTTTAATCGACATCTGATCCCACGACTCCATAGATGTTTCTGCACACGAGCATGTTTGTAAACTCAGTTAATGGGCCTTAGTTCCAAACTTGTTATGTCTTGTCTAGACAGGATCTCTAACGCAGAACAATATTTCCCTTAACACTGGACACTTAGTGTGCTTTAACCACATGTGGATAAAATACTACAGAGAGCAAAGGATGAGCAATTTCTCATTAACTTCTAAACAAATATTGAAACCAGTTTTCATGCCTGAGAGGTTTTTTCTGCATAATATGACGTAATTCTACAGACTGACGATCTAACAAAATGGAATATAAATTATTGGTCATAAATTATGCAAAATTCATGTCTCAGATCGATGAACTGCATACCAATCCTTTGACTAACAGCTTACTTAGCGCACTCTTTCCAAAAACTATGAAAGTATGCATTTTTAGAGCATATACTAAACCACTTATGTTTCTATAATACAGGTATCTGTCTGTTACCCTGTGGGGTTCCTCAAGGTTCTATTGTAGGTTTCTTATAGTTCTCTTTTTACATCCTTCAATGAGTTTGTTTCATTCACTCTTTTCTGAAATCTATCAAATCTATATGGAAATTCAGATGTATGTTTCTTAAATCCCATCAATAAGTGACAAAGTCTAACTTTGATCAGTCACTGACTCAACTTCTTTCAACAAATGTCACCAAGATAGAGACTGACCGGTGCGCTAAATACAAAAAAAATAGTCTAAGGGAAATATTTGATTCCATTTAAGGCTTAACTTTGTGTTTCTCTTTTAAAGAAACATGTCCGGGTAATGATAGGTGGTTTCCCTTACAGATCTATAGAAAAATATTTACAAATTTGTGTCATTTGAGTCAGACTACTGTAATGCATCATCTGTTTTATCTGATCTATGCCGTTCACAACAAAAAATACCTTTACATATTTTACAATGCCTTCTAAAAACTCATTTTCCCTGAATTACATGCTGATTTATCTGTAAATAAAATAATACCCAATGATTCTTTCATGGCATCTATTTAATATCTTACATAGAGACTCAAAAGACTGCTTGGAAAGGTGTAAATTAAAAATTGGCAATGGATTTCTCTTTGATAAAGGGTTTATCTAAACATCATGAGGGTAAAGGAGAAAGTCAGGAGTTAAACCTTTCCTGCTGGGCCCCCTCGCCCCCTCCCCCAGTCCTCCTCCAGACCAATGTTGGATAAAAAAACAACTCATTATTTTAAGAAAGAATAAACAACCATCCTGCAGATTCCCATATTGAAATACAAATCTATGAGTGGTGGTGTTATGAATTCAAACAGGGAGGCCCACAGCACCACTGTTTTGTTGTTTTTATTTCAAATCAAACAACAAACTAAAAGTGTTCAAGCCCTGACGAAGCTGTTGCAGTTTTAAAAACAGTAATAAATTAGGCTATATTTGATAGAAGTTTATGTACATCACAACTGAAATGGTATAGAGTGTATCTTTTTTACATTAAGTTTAGTTCATTTAGAAAATGAAAATCAACACATGAAATCTAATGGAAGTGAAGCTAAGTTTGAGCGTGGGCCTCCAGCGTTCCATGGTGATGATTTGACTAAAAACATGATTTCCTTTAGATCTCCTGGGCAATAGAAGAAATAACTCTGATTGGATGCATACATTGTGCATGCTTGGAGAAACTGGGCTCAAATCAGCTGATTTCAATACCTTTCTGAATATCTTATTCCGTCTTGACCCTTTCATATCTGGCATAATCACAATTTAAACTGAAGATCCAATGGTAAATCTTAGAAATTTAGAATAAAATAAATAAAAATTTAGAAATACTGAATTTCATTTGTTTATAAAAAAAAAAATAGGATCAAAATACCAATTTAGTCCTTCATGATAAAACCTATGTACTATTAAATCATGGCAGACCCACAAAACCCCAAAAACAGTAAACATGTGGCCACGTGCCTTTGCAGAAAATAATGATCAAGTTTCTCCTTCTGTTTTTTATTGCATTAGAAGATTAATCAGAAAAGGTGTTAAATATCTTTTTTTAAGTCTTTAAATCACTTTGTAAACCTGCTACCAATGCAGTTCTCTTGTATATAGACCAAACATTTGACAGCAGCCATACAAGCTACACACAACCAAGGAAGTGGTTCCGCTTTAAACCGCGAAACAGGAAAAAACTAATCAAATCTAAATGAAATACAACTGTATTTAAGGAGAACTGGGTGTTGTACACCAAATTCTAGCTATAATTAAATCGATTGTGGAAAGTAATGACAATATTTTGTTGTTGCTGATAGGATTAAAAGTGAAAACAGTGTGATATTTGACCCTCCAGCCCCTTTCACACTACAGTTTTAAAGAGATTAACCCAAACACTCTTTGGACCAGAAAAGACCGGCTCCCCTGACCTGTAGGTCCGTGTTAATGAGCTTCCGCATGTTGAGAGACTGAGCAGAAGGTCAGGAGCTCAGGTCCAGCAGGTAACAATGCTTACTGTGCAGGAGAAGCTGAAGGAATAACTGCCTGCTGGCAGAAAACGGTGAAATAACAGCGGCTTCATACGGAGGGATTACTGTGTTCCGATACTATCATCACAACCACTCTCCCACTGTCTATTTATAGTTCAACTGTCTCCCTTTCGTTCTTGGTCTAATTCTCCACATTGAAAGCCAAGTGCATTAAAAGAGGAAGGACCATAACAGACAGAGAGTCGAGAAGAAATACAGGACCTGTCTTATGAACAGAGCTCCAAAAAAACAGAAATTTCCCCCTGTTGCATTCAAGGACTTACTAAACCCTCCCTACATATCAGCACCCGTCATAAAAGTTGGCAGAAAGCTTTAAGAGAAAGTCGACTCATACATCAATTGCAAATCCCTGAGAAGTGGATAACAGTCTGAATAAATCTGGGTGAATTTATTCAGAGGAGAAACTTCTTGTTAAGAGTTTCCATCCACTTATCTGATTGTGGGGTAATCTTAGCAGGGAAACCCAGAATCCCTTCGTATGGTGGCATCCTTAACATATTCTAAGGCCTTCCCAAGTCAGATGAAGTATATCATCCTGCCTGCAAGTTCTGGGTCTAGTCCAGGTTCTTCTGATTGGTGCAGGGCCCAGAAAGCCTCAAAAGTGAAGCTCTTATGAGGAATCGTGATTAGATACCAAAATCATCTTTCTGACCCTTTTCAACACTTAGAAGCACCAAGTTTACTTCAAGCTACCCTGTTCATGGAGCTCCTCACCCCTTAGAATAAGTCCAATCATTCTGAACGCAGGATCTTGTTCTTTTGATCATGACCCATCTCGCTAAAATTAAATACTTTCTTTTTCATCTAAACGCTCGATAAGAATGTGCTCATTTATTTACTACCAAATCCTTGCATTTCATGTTGTAGAACCTTTTGTAAAATAGTACACTTCAACATTGCCTTTTTAAGGACTTTGAGAGAATATTTTCTCTATACCCAACACATCAGAAACCAGGATCACCTCTCTTACAGCACAAAGGTCCCTAGACTTTCACTCTTTTTATTATTTTTTTTTTTTTTTTTATGAATACCATTGGACACTGATTTGGGAGTCTATATTACATCTGGGAGGTTTACACTTCAGCCAAATTCCAGATGTCTTTGATTTAATGCTGTAGCAGCCATGACAAAGATGACCAAGAATCTTCACAGGTATGTTTCTTATGGATAGCTCGCCAACCATCTTTTTGTCCTTCAATGGGATTGAGATCTGGGGACTGAGATGGCCATGGGAGATGTCTAAAACTGTCTGGGTAACCATTTTTTCTTGAAAGCAACCAGACCCACAGCATCATAAAATCCGCTTTTGTTGCACAGTAGACCTCACTGAATTATTTGTTACAAAAAACATGAAAGGCTCAGTATCTGACTTAACCTACAGATTCTTACCTTTGCTATGGTAGGACAGAAGGGTGTCTTTCCATGTCTGGCATGTAGATAATATCTAAGGGTATCCTGGAGACCCCGTAAACACAAAATGTATGCTGTAGTCCTCCAGCAGCGATCTTTGGAGATTCATTTTACCTCCCTTCTCCTTCGTCTCATACGTTATACTTTAGGTTTTTCTTCAGCCTTGTCAGATTTCCAGATGTTTTGAAAGTGGTAACTGGTGGTCTAATCATAGATAAAAGCTAGTTTGGTGAATGGGATTTTTCTTGCAGAGTTTCGTAACATACGATGATCAACATGGATCTGTCTTACTTTAATCATTACCTCTTTTTGTTCTGATTTTCTCTCTTTATGACTATTTTTGCTGCAACATTCTCCTTTTTTACATTGATTTCATGGCTCTGGATCCTTGCTTTTCAGCCTGTTTGTTGTATCCCTTTGGGGAACTGACTTGAAGGTATTACTTATAATACTATACAGTAAATGTGGCAATCCGCACCACACATGCTTCAATATTGCAAGCTTAACTTTAAAGACGCAAAGCTGGGAAGACAGAACTGACATAAAGCAAGGGGCTAAGAGGATTGCTCGTATTTTATAGCCAACTATCTGTCTAACACGGGGCATACACTGTACGATTTTTTTCCCCTTTTCGGGGGCTGATTCTCTGGTCTTGCGAGAATTTTTCGATTGGACCGAGTTTCAGCTTCATCGTGCGTTGGGAAGTATACAGGCAGTAACGAGGGGTGATCAGCCTCTCAAAAATGTTTTAAATTCAGTCGGCCATCGTAAGGGGTTCGTGGGTAAATCCTGCTGTTGAAGCAGAGCTACGAGCGTCTATGAGCCAATTTACCAGAACCTCAAGCACTGTGCATGTGCAAAAAAGAGAGTTCTTCTTCTTCTCCCAGATTGATGAGGGATCTCTCAGTGCTCAGTCTGACGTGTGATTTTTGGACGTGCAGTGTGAGCAAGTAGATTGAATTACAGTGTCGGACCACACACTGTGAGCACATGTATCATGAGCTGCGAACTTTTGAACCCTGCGGTTTCGTCGCACAGTTTGAGCTGTAGCTGCGTGCAACGATTGAAAATATCGCACAGTGTATGCCGGGCTTAAAGGGCGTAAAAAGACTGCCGCTCAAGTTTGTGGAATAAAATTGCAAGTCTCTGCAAATTTAGCAAAGAATGACTGAATTTTTATTTAAAGTTTGTTGTGAAATCACCAGAAAGGGTCTGTTAAATGGTATGGTCTATTGTCTATCCTACTTTGAAGGCAAACAGGCCTATATGTATAGACGGGGCTGGATTTTACAGCTGCTTTTTGTATCTCTGCTTCTGTCTCCTTGAACCCCAGTCAGCCTCAGCAGATGGCCGCTCACCCTGCGCCTGGTTCTGCTGGAGGTTTCTTCCTGTTAAAAGGGAGTTTTTCCTCTCCACTGTCGCTACCAGCATGCGTAGTGTGAGGGATTGCATTGGAGTCAATGAGTTGATGCCATCAATTGATTTTCCTTAGATAGAAAACTTTAAATCAATTTGACCGGATGATCTGCTGAACTAGAAAGTGCCTTGAGAGGACATGTGTTGTGAATTGGCGCTATATAAATAAACTGAATTGAATTATTTGTCACGTCGTTTATAACTCAGATGACGTCACAGGAGGTCATGAAAATACCTGACTCTAATCAATTTAAAGAAATAACAAAATCACTAGAAGATACAGTAAGTGTTGTATAGTTGATATTCTCACAAAAAATTTTTTTGCCTCTGTATAAAAATCATGGATGGGTTGTTTTTAAATACGTGACAATGATATAGCTGCGTCCTGGAATGAAGAGAGTAATGTACAGGGCTGCTGTTTCCATCTACCAGAGCTGTGAGCAGGAGGTAGGCAAGACCTGCGACACCTTAATCTGGATTATCGGCAAAATTAGAAGCAAGGGTGCTCCTGTAATCCCACTGACAAAGGTTCATTTGTGTCCGTCTGTATCCCCGGCAGTCAACAGGCCTACCTAATGGGTCTGCAGTCCATCATAGGGCCAACACAGAGATGTATGACACAAACAATAGTTCAATCACTATAAAAGCAGCTCCATATATTCAAACACAGATATCAGACAGCTGTGATCCCCACAGTTGATGTTCCCTCCTGAAAATGGACAGGGCTTCTGGCATGATTATGGGAAAGTTAGAGCAGAAACGACTCTGATGTGCTGTTTACAAAAACACCACACACAAATATGTTCATCTGAGGCAAAAAGTCAGGAAGAGCATTTAGCATCAGGAGACAGTCTGAGCTTTAGGATGAATCCCTTACATAATACAGGCGGCTGCAGCAGCACTGTGTCAGTAATCCTCTGCTCTTCTCCTCAGCTTCAAAGCACAGCAGACAGTTTTCTTTTTCAGGTCCGAAATCATGGCTTCTTTGCCTTTCAGAGTAAAAGATTCTCTTATTTCCCAGAATCAAGTTTTAAAAAGATGGATTGATGGATGGATGGATGGATGGATGGATGG